>NC_067285.1:672500-1008750 GCF_020740795.1 Apus apus
CCTCACTCACAGAAGTGTCTAACAGGAAAAAGTGTGAAGCACTGGTGCTGTGACCCTTCTGCTGTAATCTTAATCTTTTCCCTGCTTTATGGTACATCCCCAGTGCTGTATCCAGTAAGACTTCAGCAGCTAGTGTTAGTTTGCTGCGGGGAGCAGTTGGTTTGCCTGTGGTGCTGATGACAGCTGAAAATGCACATCTTGACAGGAGAAAGGAGCTTATGGCCCTGGGCACAAACCAGCCATCGTGGCACAGTCTGCACAGCACGGAGTGGTTCTCCTGGTGTAAGGAGGGGAGCAGGAACTGAGGTGGGATGTGCTGAGGAGCAAGGACAGGTAGGCTAGGAGCTAGCTGATACC
This sequence comes from Apus apus, assembly GCF_020740795.1. Lineage (NCBI taxonomy): Eukaryota > Metazoa > Chordata > Aves > Apodiformes > Apodidae > Apus > Apus apus. The sequence continues at coordinate 672,858 of NC_067285.1, forward strand.
CTAAAGATGGGCACTGCCTTCATTTAAATGTCAGTGATCTTTCTTTGGTAACAACTTGGGTTTTCATCAGTTTGGGGAGAGAGAGTAGGGAAAAGTTTGTCTTGTTGTAAACACCTACCCAGACACATACCACACATGGTCACATGAGGGGGGAAAAACACAAACAAAGCAAACCACAGAACAGTTGAGACATGAAAGAGGCTGTGCAGAAAAACATTTCTTCCAATCTCGGTAATCCAGGATGTGTGTGTTCAAAAGATTTTGTGATCATCTGGCTTTTCAGGAGAGAGATAGTACTGTTATTCATGCAGATTGAGCAGTTTTGGCTTTTTGCTGTTTTCATTTGGTTTATGAACCTTCAGTCACTTCTCAACCAGAATCTCTTCATTTGTTCGCTCTGTTTCACGTGAGATCTCTGTGTTGCCTTCTCCCCTTCCACGTGCCTTTAAAACTGCTCCTTGACCCCTCCTGCTGTTCTCCTCAGCCTGGGTTACTTCCCAGCTCTGCCCCAGCCCCTTTTCCTCCAGAGCAGGATCAATCCAGAGGCCACTGCCCGTGCCTCTCCCTTTCCTCACCCACGCCTCACACGTCCTCTCTGCTCTGCTCGGGGAGTTTCACCTGTCCCCTTGCTCCTGAGCTGTTAGGTTGCCTGGGAACTGCTCCAGGATGGGCACAGGACGTCCACCTCCTGGCTGCTGTTGGCACACGTGGACATGTTGCGTAGGCAAATTCCACTTTGCTGATTTACATATTATCTGTCCCTCGAGCTGATTTTGTAAGTGAGGCAAGAGATGCAGCCCCTCTGTGTGCTGGTTCCTGCCAGCCCAGGGGAGAGCTGTTGTTCAGCACACTCTTAGGAACAAAGCAACATGTGACTGTCGGTGTTAAATATACTGCAAGTAGCCAACACATGATCATTGCCACATATCCTCTGTTGCTTAACAGTAACACCTAAAAATGCTCACTGAAAAAAGGCTAAACAAAGACAGTTATTGGAGTCTTGAGCCTAAAAGCTTTTCAGTAGGTGAGTAAATAAACTTTGGCAGAGAAAGTCCTTGAGGTTCTTTTATTTGGCTACCACCGGTGTTGAACAACAAAGAATGAACCATATCCCAGAATGAAAGATCTTCAGCTGCAGAAGGAGACACAATGTACTGACCAGTGTCTTCCCAGTTTGCTCACAAATGCTCTCCCCCCCCTTCTTTGGCATCTCCTCCTGTCTGTGAGCTAAGGGGCTGGTGCTGCTGCCTGTCGGGCTGTAGCGACAGGCTGGGGAGGATCAGCAGGCTCGTGTTTGAGATGCCTTCTGTCAAACCCTCTTGGTTTATTGTGGTTTTGTTTTCCATGCCACACAGGCTCCTGGGTTGAACTCCACTTCAGCAGCAATGGAAGTGGCAATGGAAGCACTGCCACCAGCCAAGAACAAGTACCTGCTTCCATCTCCATTCACAATGGGGACATGGAGAAAATACTCCTGGATGCTCAGCATGAATCTGGAAGGAGCAGTTCAAGAGAGAGTTCACATTGTGACAGGTAAACAAAATGCACTTTGTGAGCAAAGTAAAGGACACCGTGACATGAAGCCATTTCTGTGCACCAGAGACCAGTAGGAGGTGTGTGCATGTACATGTGCACCTGCATGCAGAGAGCAGGAGGCAGGAACACTTCACATTGAGAAGGCTGGTACTTAAGGAGTAGAGCACTGCTGGAGCCAGAAAGAAGTTCCATGGCTCTCACATCTCATGAAGATGCCATCTGGGATTTGGTGTCTCCTGATGCACAAGTCAGCAGCAACAGGGTGTCCCTGGCTGTGCTCAGCCTTGGTCTGGTCACTGTGTACCTGGGGGCCTTGTGGGGCTGTCCCTGTGCAGGCAGCCTCAGGGCTGGTCTTCAGAGAACAGTGTGCTGCTGACACTGTTGCCTGCACCAGGAGTGTCAGAGAAAGGTGTAAAAAGCCCCTTGAGCTTTGTAAGGAAGTACATCAGTCGATGGTTCTTAGGTAGCTACTAAAGTATTGTTCTGTCTCTAGCTTTCAAAACATAATGGGTTTCTAGGAGTGTAACACAGCAAAACAACTTATGTCTGATGCACATTGTCACTCAGTGTTATTAATTCTTTGACTTGATTTTGATGGGCTGTGAAGTCTGCATCCTAAAGTTTATTTTAAAAAAAATAGATAAAAAAAGGAACTGCAGGACCCAAAGCAGACAGTAGGCTGCAGGACCTCCCAGCCTGATCTGACTAGTCTGAATTCAAACCAAACTCCACTTCTACCCATCCTTTGCTGCCTGCTATTATTTATTAAGTAACATGGGCCACATCCCAGAGGCTCCCAGGCCTGTGTCTGCAGTGCTGAGCAGCAGCTCTGTGCACCAGAGCTGGGCTGATGGATAGAAAATCAAACACTAATTCCATATGAGGCCTGGGTTGTATCACCCACTGACAGATGAATCTCTTTAAGTTACAGCCAGGGCACTGTAACCCTTGGGCAGAACTGTGCACGGAAGCTTCATTGACTGGGTTTTAGTGTGTACCATAAACAATGTAATAAAAAAATGTCTTGAGTTCTTTCTTAATTGTGCTTCTCTTTTCTTCAAGCCCTCCTCGTTCCCAGACGCCTCAGGACAGTCACAGAGCTTTGGAAATAGAGAGTCACAGCAGTGGAGAAAAGAACAGCTTTCAGGTAAAAACCTCATCCTGCTTTGGGAGAGCAAGAGTAAGAAATTTGTTGTTTGAAAACCAGCATTAGGAAATGAGAGGGAAGAGCTGCTATTGGGGAGACTTAAATAACTTCGTAACTCAGAGCAATCTCTGCAGAATCAGGTTTTGTGTATTCACAGCTGACTTGAGTGGATTTATTTTTAATCTGCATTATGAATTTAGAAAGTGACTTTGACAGCAGCAAGAATTTCTAGAATCACTTAAACGTGGTGGCCATGAAATACATTTCTAAAGCACTGCCATAGCTTTGTGAGCACATTTAAACAACTTGTACTTTGCATTTCTTTATGCTGCTTTGTAAAGCTCACTATTATTCCTCATTTCATTCTGTACATTTGTTTACATACTTGCAAAGAAAATCAGTAAATACATTTGAGAAGAGAGTAGGAAAAAAGGACACTGTAGATGAACCATGTTTTATCAATCCATAGCTTATTGCCTGGTGACAGGCTAAAATCTTAAGTCTTCACTGTAATTAGATACTAGCTTCAATATGAAAAAAAAATACTTCCAAAGCATGTTGAGGAGTGAAGTATTAAAAGTATTTAAGTCAATTTCCCTGCTCTTCCAAAGACTTGCTGTATTATCTTGGATAAGTCACTCTCCCTGCACTGTTTACATACAAAGAGACACTATTTTCTCACTAAGTGGAGGTGTGTTCTGTGCCTGCTCCTCGCTCTGAGCAGTTAGGAATCAAGATTGTGTTTCACTGGGGGCCTCAGCAGCCAGTGCTGAACCGGCAGAGGTCCCCAGCAGGAGCAGTTGCTCTCACTCCACTGTGCAGTGTAACTGCTTTAATTCCAGAAAGAGCTTGGGACCCTTGCATTTTACTTTAAAAATATCACAGATTTCTTCCATCACTCCCCCTTTTTTTTTATTGCTGTTGTTTATCCTAGATAAATGTGTGCTCTGGGTATCACCAGCTCAGGGTCTCCTTGATTTCCTTGGCTGGCTGTACTAGTTCAGGGGTTATCTTTGTCTACCCAGGGTTACAAAGTTTTTAAAACAAAGTTTGTGTGTTTGCTGTTTGTTCAGTATTTAACTCTTTGGTTAAACTGGTTAAACTGCACACAATTCCTAAATTATGCAGCTATGTCAAGAATCCAGGATTTAATCTGTTCTCAGCATTACATGAGATGGGCTTGGTCCTGTTGCCTCTTCCTTTATCTGAACTGCTTCCCATCCTCTCCACAACTCCTGCAGGAATCTGGCTGCATCAGTTCTCACCTGTAGGTTAGCTAAACGCATTACTGGAAATTAGTTATTTTGGGTTTATTTTTCCTAAAAACTTTTCATATGTTTAAAGATCATTATTTAGATGTTGAGAACAAATAATCAGAAGTTAGGAACCCATCAGAAGTAACATTCCCTGGACAGTTTTATTTCCATTCTTACCCATCTATGGAGCATATGCAGCTGCTTTAATTCTATGATCAGATACTATTTTTATCTCCGGACCTTGGCTCCATTTAATGCACACATGTGAAATGAGAAGCTATGTTCTTACTCAGCATTTCTGCTGTAGTTCACTTGAAAACAAAGCCACAGATTGCCTGGGGGTGTTCTCTGCACAGCTGTGTGCAGACCTGGGCCCACCTCACCTGTGGGAAGGGGCTGCCCCCAGAGCTAGGCAGCTTGATGAGACTGGGATTCGTTTCACTTGGCTTGTAGGAGCTTGACCAAGGACCTTGAGATACATTTGACATCCATCCAGTGCTGAAGGCTCGCTCAGAGCTCCTTCTGCCAAATGTCAGTCAGATGTGGGGCCTGGAGATGCCTTCAGGTCCTGTGTGTAAAAACGCAGGGCTCTGGTGTTTTACTTCCAGGGAAGTCTTCACTTCAGCAAAGGTGGGGACATGGGATGTGGCCTCTCCCGTTCACATCCTCCTCTGAAGACACATCTCCCTCCTCCCCCATCTTTGTCTGGGGTCTTGATACCTTCAGTAGAAGTGATGTGGAGAGCCCAGGGTGGGCAGAGGTGTGGGGAGAAGGGAGCTGCAGAGGCGGCCTGGTGTGCAGTGCTGCCGTCCTGCCTGGCGCGGTTCTGAGCGCTGCCTGATAGTTGCTCTTCCTTTCAGTCTGAAGAGGATTTTCTGGAAAGGAGGAGGGAAGTCGAAAGGCTGCTGAGGAAGAACGCGGATTGGATCTGGGATTGGTCCAGCAGGCCGGAGAACATCCCTCCAAAGTGAGTGCTGTTGGTGTTCTGGATGGACTCAGAGCAGCTGGTGCTTCCCCAGGGCTCAAGACGTGTCCGTTAACGCTGTGACTCTGCTTCCTTCCTCAACCCCAGGGAATTCCTGTTCAAGCACCCCCGGCGCACAGCGACTCTCAGCATGAGGAACACCAGCGTCATGAAGAAGGGCGGGATTTTCTCAGCGGAATTTTTGAAGGTTTTCCTCCCCTCTCTGCTGCTTTCTCACTTGCTTGCCATTGGACTAGGGTAAGTTCAGTTTCATTTTTCTTACAAAGAGGTAGATATTTTTACCTGCTTTCTCTGAGGCCTAGTTCTGACTCCCACTTCCCTCCAGTCCTGCTCTTCCTCTGCTCACTCCCTTGCATAATTCCCAAACCTCATTAGGTTGTGAAGGTTGAGTGAGGGGACATGAGAGGCTGGGGGACAGGAGGGACAGCCCAGCTCTGCTGTGCTCCTGGTGGGGTCTGTCAGCCAGGGTGGACAAAAGCACAGGGTATCTCCTGTGCAGCACGGAGATCTTGACCACATGGTGCTGTAAAAGTAACATGAAACTAACGTAACTCCTTCCAAAATTAAAATGAGTAACTGGACGAGACAGAATAAAAGCATAATGGAATTTTTCCTTTCAAAATAAAGACAAGTTTGGTGGTGTATGTACTGGTTGTCGTCCTGGTCACCTCCACCACTGCTGCTTATTTGCATCATTCCAGTTTCAAAAGGAGTAACAAAGTCCCATCTTCAGAAAGTGCTGAATGTGCTATCAGTAACATAGTCCCACTTCAAAATCAGAATTTCTTTGAGGTACAAGAAGGACCTGAGTAGAAGATGCAGTGTGGGGCAGCTGTGAAAGCCTGCCAAGGTGGGAAATGATGACTGGGGCCATAGTAAGTACACGGAGATGGCAGTAAAATGAGAGGTTTGCAGGTGTCAGAGGTATTTAGCAAACAGAAAAAACTTAACCAAAGGAAAAAGGAAATAAAACCTCAGACCTGGTGACCTCCTGATGCAGTGAGTTCTTGCTGACCAGTGTGTCTCTGGCTCCCACATTCCTGACCCTGAGCAGCTTGCCTGGAGTTGTTCAGCCCCAGGACCCAGAAGTGTCACCAGGCAAGGGTAGGCACAAAGTCACCAGCAACTGAACACTGAGTTTCAGAGGAGTCACTTGATTTGCCTACTTAATTATAGAATTATAGCTGGCAGTGCTGGCCAGGACATGCCCAGTAACCTGATGAGAAAGGTCTTTACGTGCTGTGCTGCCTGTCGGAGCTGAAAGGCAACCCTGGCTGACCGTGTGCTCCTCATCCCCAGCGTGTACATCGGCAGACGCCTCACGACCACAGCCTCCAGCAGCACCTTTTAAAGGCACCTGAAATGGAGCTGCAAAGCCCAGCGCTGGTCTGGGAGGGCAGGAGGTGAAGAGCAGAAGCGGCCGAGCCTGCGGTGACTCCCTGAGCGGGGTGTGCTGTTGTGTAGGTGTTGTGTGCCTAGTGTAGTGAGGAGGGGCAAGGAGGTGCTGAAGCCAATAACTATCATAGCTAATCTGCTGGATCAATTCATAGAGCTTGTCCCAGCTGCACCCACGGCTGTCATTGCTTTGTAGTGAAGTATCTTTGAAAATTACGAGAGCTTGATGTTTCAAACCAACCCTAGCTTTACTGTAGCGATGGTGACTCAGCTTGGTGCTCATCTAACTGCTGTTCCTTGTACTTCATGGATGTGAATGTTTGTCACTGCAGCTGTAACCATGACAACAAGGGATTAGCCCAAGAAAACGTGTGGCCTCATGTACAACGTTGGGACTTCAGAGGGGTCTTTGCCTCACTCGAAGCGGTTCCTTCCTCGTGTGGGTTTTGCTTCACTCTTTCACGATTGTGTGAGGTGGGAAATGCTGGGGCGGGGGGAGACAGATTCTGCTGGGAGAGATGAGTGTGAGGGAAACTGCACCTGTTTTTACTAGTTCAGAGCGTGATGCACAACAGCCTGAAGTAAAATTTGGACTTTAATGGCTTATTTTGCAAAGACATTTATTTAACTCCCCAATCAATAGAAGTTTCTTCTGTTGTATCTACTTGCAGACTGCTGCTTCTCAGTCTTTTTATCTGTACAATAATACATCTGCATCCTATATTTGCCTCATCCTTGTATAGATTGAAAGAAAATGGTTGCCTGCTTCTTTGTTTTTACTAATGGAATGCCTTTTCATTCAGTGATTTTACCTTATTTAATGAGAAGAAAGTGAATGTTTGCCAAATACCATGTTTTATATATTTAAATAAAAAGGTTCCTTGTGGATTCAGAGTTTTCTCATTCCTTTTTCTCTCCTAAGTGTTGAAAGTGGCTGGCATACTGTGTCTTTAAACAAGTTTCACCTTCTTCACTCCCATCACTGACAGGTGTGAAGGTTCTGTAGAAAACGACTTCAGTGCTGCTGCTTAAGCCTTATGTCACTTGTTACACCTTCATGTCCCATGTAGCTGTTACCACAGGTTATCGTAGTGAAATGAAAACCATGTTCTGTGTATTTAAACCATGTGATTTGCATATTTATCATTACCAGCACCTTGCCAAGTGGTGCAGCTGCCACCTGCCACAGCTGCTGAGAAAACATTTCTAATTGACATTGCCACCTTGATTGAAATGAGAAGTGGCTGAGGTTTTTAAGTCACTGCTCCAGCTGCCCCTGGGGTCATGCCTGTTCTTTGTTTCTTTACAGAGACAAGACTCTCAGCCTCCCCAGGGGGCTCAGCTGGGAACTGGGGGTGTCGCCTTTGCTGGGATCCCCTGTCCCTGCACAGACACAGCCCCACAGACAGGAAGGACACCAGCAGCAGGCAGAGGGCAGGACATGGTGCCCAGGCTGGGCACAGCATTGCTCCTTGGGTGTCCCCATGGCACCTCTGCCAGGAACCAGCCTGGGTGGGACGTGGGGCAGAGGCACTCAGGAGGCAGATGCTGGAGGATGTGCTGTGGGGGCCTAGGGTCACCAGGGCTTTAAGAGACCAAGAAGTTCCTCAGGGCAGCCAGGGAGCTGCTGCTCAGGGGCAAGGACTGTGCTGCAGCTCCGCCCCCCTGGCCCGGGGTGACCTGCAGCTACTCGGTCTTGGGTCACCTCAGCTGCCACCAGCCCTGTGGCCACCAGGGCTGGGACAGGGCCAGCCTGGGAGCTCACTGTGGAAAGATGAGGTCAGGAAGGTGAAATCACAGAATGCCAGGTTGGAAGGGATCTCAAGGATCACCTGGTCCAACCTTTCTAGGCAATACTCCAGCTTATACGAGGTGGCTCAGCACCCTGTCAGGCTGAGACTTAAAACTGTCCAATGTGGGGGAATCCACCACCTCCCCTGGGAGACTGTCCCAATGTTTGACTGTCCTCATGGAGAAAAATTCACCTCTTGTGTCACATTGGAATCTCCCCAGGAGCAACTTTTGCCCATGACCCCTTGTCTTTTCCATGGGACTCCTTGTAAATAGAATCATAGAATGGCAGGGTCAAGGCACCTCAAGGATCATCTAGTCCAACCTTTCTAGGTAATACTATATAGGGACTCTCCACCTTCTTGGTAGCCACCCTTTAAGTACTGGAAGATGGTGAGAAGGTTCCCCTTATATTCCCTGAGCACAGAGCTCAGCCAGGCACAGCCCCACCACCTGGGTCTGTGCCTCCAGGCCCGGCAGGCTGGGGGGCTGGAGCACAAGGCTTACAGGGAGCAGCTGAGGGAACTGGGGGTGTCCAGCCTGCAGAAAGGGAGGCTGAGTGAGGGGTGACCTCGCTTCTCTGAGCAGCACAGGACCTGCTTGTTAAAACCCAGGATGCAAAGAGCAGGACCCCGGAGCTGCTCCCACAGCCAGGAGATGGAAACTGTTCCAAAGATTTGTTCCATTGATTTGTATTTGGTGACGCACGGCTCATCATGGGCATAGGAAAGTCATGTTTGCTCCCTCCTGTGATTCCAGGACAGGGCAGTTGCATGGGAAAGGCCTTGCATACCTGCCAGGGCATCAGGAAGGCTACTCCATTTCCAGCCTTTGGGCAGGGTACAAAACAAGGGCCTTTGGTTAAAAGCTTGAGAGAAACAATTTATCAGACTTCTGAGCCTAAACATGGTGCTCCAGCATGAAACATCAGTTACTCTGAAGGGCCACCTTGCAGGGGAACCCCAGGCTGGATTTATACACCCCCACCCCTCTTACTTCACCTTGCCAAGGGTTTTTTTCTGCAGCCACTTGGCATTTCCAGAGTTTAACCCTGAATCCCATTCCTGCAAATTCCAAACTCATCCCTGAGAGGAAGCAGGGACTTTTCAGAGGGAGGTTCATCTCCCCCCAATATTTTTCCATCACAGAGCCAGTGACTACAGCCACCACTGCTGCCAACTCCGTGCTCCCTGCAGAACGTGGCTGACAAGCAACACACACACGTCTGGTGAAGCAAGGAGGATGTTCAACCTCCCTCAGCTTTACAGAAGCTCTTTGACACCCAATGTCCAGCCCTCGTTAAACTGGGCATTCAGGATCCATCACACCAAAATGAGCGACTCTTTCAAACAAGTTTCAGGAACTCCAGCCCCTCATTTCCAGTCCCGGCCATTTCTCTCCCCAGAAGCAGCCGGTACCTCCCCGGGAGGAGGTGCTGGCAGAGCTGTGGGTCGGGGCTGCCGCTGCCCCCCAGCCCGCACCGCCGGCCCCGCAGGGTCCCTCCCACCCCCGGTCCCTCCCACCCCACCACGCTGTCCCCAGCTCACCCTCCGGGGACCGGACTGCCCTGCGCTGCTCGCTGAAGTCAAGGGTGGCTTTGGGCAAGTACCTGCAAAAAAACCAGTCGTCTCATCAAACTGACAATAAAACTTTTAGAGGAAATGACGTGATAAAAATGTCATGAATCATCAAAAACTATTTAATTGAAAGTGGTACAAGCAAATCATGTTTTATATAATAGAAGATTTCATCATATCCTTTTTCTTTTTACTCATATTCCACTTACATCTGCTGAAAAAATAGATCAAAAATAGACAGCACTACTATATTCACTGAATATGAACAGACAGCTTTCTGAGTCAGAGGAATGACCATCAAAAACTAACCATTGAGAATGGAAATACAAACAATCTTCAGGGTGGCTCACCCAGTCATTGTCTCACAAACGGAAGAATTTGCCAAAATACACAGAGCAAGTCCAGGTAAACATTTAAAATTTATTAAACTTTTTGGTCAAAATAATTGAACAAGTATGTACAATCCCATGGTATTAGCTCTAGCACGTATTGGAGGAACAAGGTCAAATCTAACGCTTTAGTGACCCAGAAGTTCCACATCTCAAGATTTGCAAATAGTGTCACAACCAATATACAGGATAAGATTTATTTCTTTTTAATTTAAACTTTATTTGTCGAACCTCAGGAATTAGTTGTACTCACTAGCTTACTGTGAACAAGAGTGGCACTCTATGGACATTCATGGGGAGGGCGAGAACAGAGACATTTGCTCCTGCACATGGGATCTGAGGCAGGAATCATCAGACACCTTCATCCCAACAACAAGGGAGTGTGAACCACTCTGCTGCTCTCCTCTGGGAAGCCCACGGGACCTCGTTTTTCAGAAAGCAATTCTAATTTGCAGGCACATCTCAGAGTGTCATGTCTAGCTACTCGATGCTACTAAACGTGCTGCAACAGCTCCAGGGACAGCTCCTCACCCAGGCGAGTCTGGGCTCAGCAGAAGGTTGATGCTTTTCAGGCCTCTTTGGGGGCAACAAAAACCAACCAAACAAAAAAGTACCTAAGGCTTAAAACAAAGTTAGCAAGAAGAGAGTCCCAGCAGTGAGCAGCAGCTGGCTTGGTGCTTCCTGACATCCTGACCTGCACCAGGCTGTGCTGCTGCTTGGCATCACCAAGAGAGGATTATTTCCTTTGCTGGCTGGAACTGTAATGTGAAATACAATATATTATGTCAAATACTTAAAATAAACTCTATCTTCATGACAAGTACTAAAAAGGTTAAAAAACATAATGCACGTAAGGTATGTCTCTATCTAACCTTGAGAGGCATCAGAGAAACTGAACTTTTATCTTCAGAGAAGAAAACGTGTTAAATCTTGTTTTCCCTTGGGTGCAAGGTGGTCACTTGGTATTAAGGCTGTGGATGTTGTTGTACTAACCTTGTCAATCTCCTACTTGGTACACAGGTAGCATGTTACAAGAAAACCAGTGCAACTCAAACTAACTGACAATTTCATGGAAACTCTAAATTTAGAATTTGAAATACTACACAAAAGAGTTTGTATTAGTCTGCCAAAAAAAAAAAATAAAATTAAGTTTTAGGGCAAACATTGTCCAATCTGCCCATCAGAATTATCCTGCACAATCTCAGTACATGCAATAAAAAAAATAAAAAGACTGAATACATACCTTCAGATTTAAAAACACTTTTTATAGTTTGTTATTTTATTAAGTGGTTTACACCAGAAGGTGTGGTTATAGATACAGTTGGTGAGTAAATATTCATGGAAACCTGTCTACGAACCCAACTCAAGACCTACCTAAGTGCTCAAAGGTAAAAACACCTAAGCCCAGATCCAGGCCAGAGGAGGAATGTTTACAGGCATGAAGCACAATATATGTTTTGAAAGGCCCAAATATTACAGCAGAGAGAGAGCGCAAGAGATAGAAATTACATTTTTATGACAATTTTTTTTTCTTCTTGGGTGTTAAATTTTTGGTCTATAAACTGGAAAGGAAGGCTCAGACTTAAATAAATACATTTATTTTGAGTATTGGCCTTATTGAGCACTGTCCATCAGTTCTGCCTCTAGAGGGTTTCTTCCAGAAAGCTGCGACGGACGCTGCGCTCCCCGACCCCACCGAAGGCAGAACCACACCAGGAACTCAAAAACCAGGCCAGATCCTCTCCTTTATCTAAAGGGAAGTAAGTGCATCAATGTTCTTCACTGGTAGGACAACAAGGCCTTCTCTTTTACAGATAAACAACTGAGCTTAACTATGCAAGACGACGACTCTGTCCTCAAGGAAGCCATCTTTAGTTAATTTTGTCCTGGAATATATACAAGTTATTGGTGGCAGCTACAGCAATGATGTTCTCCACGGGATGCCACGCTGTGTGAAGAATCTTCTTGTTGAAGTCCAGACTGTCAACGCTAATTTCGTCCTTCTTCCTCTTCCCCCCTGTGCAGACTTTGCGGGGCTTTAGGATGGCACGAGGTTTGCTGCTCTCCCGGGATGCCTCCAGGGTGATGTCCCGCCGCGTGTTCCGGTCAAACATCCTGAAGAAATTGTTGTAAGATCCAGTCATGATAGCGCTGTTTAAAAGCAGAAGAAAGGGCCGTCTTATTATTAGCTCTCCAGAAATAAGTCTTCAAGCCCTGTCTTCTCTCTCTAACACACAAGGGGACCGTCAGACCGACCTCGTGACCAGGGTGCGGCTCCTTTCCTCTCCTCTCTGACATGCACCACTGCTCAGTTCCAGTTCTGGACTTCTGCACTGCTTCCACTCCACCACTTTCTCCTCCAGGTCTTCTCCTGGCCCCCCCACCTGCCACCAGCACTCAGCAGCAGACTGATGCTTTATTCACCTTAACGTGAGCAAGGCTGGTTTTCCCTTTGCTACCCTACCCGGTTATCCCGTGGTAACAGGAGTTAAGGTGGAAGCAAAGCCACTGTCACCTGTTCCCTTTCAGCAGACTGTCCCAGATCAAAGCGCCTTCTGACACCATGCACGTGTTGACAATGAGCACAGCAATGGATTAGTTAAGAAAAGTTGTCATGAACCAGTACAAAAAACCTCTCCTGTGACTGTGATACAGCCCAGCAGAAACCATTCCAGGGTCTCTGCAGCATCACGTTCGCTTTTGAACAAAGCAGGAAAACAAGCACCTGGAAATGGTCTCATCCATCTGCTTTCCAGTGAACAGCCTGATTGTAACTCTCACCAGAAAACAGGCTGGAAATGGAGCCTGAGCTGCTCCCTCCTTTCTGTACTGAACACTTCTCTCTACCCCTTGACCCTGGCCACGCTGCTGCCCCCTGGCAGAAGTCCCACAGATTGCCAGGATGACCACCACCTCCCCTGTGAGCTGAGCAACACCGCCTTCAGGGCATGAAAAAATGAAGGACCAGGAAGAGAATGAGATACTATTACCACAACATGTACCACTTGGACTGTGCTGGAGAATGCCCTGAGTGAAAAATGTTCTTCAAGCACCATGACTTCTGTGACAACTTCTGTTCTCACCTTATAATGAGATGACCTTGCCTTAACTGTTTGTGTTTACCCCTCAAAAAAAGATTGTCTGGAGTTGCTTTAAAAAAATAGACATAAGGGCCAGTTTCCCTGCATTTTTGCTTAGTGAAAAACAAACACCACTGATTTTATCCATTTTAAGTCAGATCTTGTAAATACTGCTAGCAGTTGTTTGTTTTTTTATGAACTGACTGATGCAGTGAATTTCTTCCTTCAACTCCAAGTCACTTACAATCTGGTATTTAGAGTAACCAGGTTCCTCAACAGTAAGTCTCAATCTCAGCTACCACTGCTACAGCAATCTAGGTAGGCTCCACTTTCTCTGCTGACTCCTGCACACAGCTTGTGAGATTTGACTTCCCTGATCATTGCCCCACCTGAACCATGCACATGTTCTTCAATATTTGAAGAATATTTGATCTTTTCTTCTCCAATATTTGATAAGATTCAGGCCAAAGACTGTTCCACAGGCTGATCCTGTTACTGTCAAATCAAAACCGGTACCTTTCCACTGAACAGCTTGCAAGTGTTTGGCAGCAGACAAGTCACTGTTTAGGTATTTCAGACACACTCAGAAAACTCTCACCAAAAGAAAGTAATTGCTGCTTATTCAAGGCTGGAAACCGAGTTGCTAATGCTGGGGGAAAAGAAGACACCAAACCCAAAGGAAGCCCCAACTGACCTATCAGAACCGTTCCAGCAGCACTCGAACTTGTCAAAGATGCAGTCGTTCTCATAGAGGGAGCAAAGCTTGCTTCGAAGGTACTCGTGGACCTTTGGGAACATTGGCACTGGTGTTAGACACAAAGAAGGAAAGGAAGGGATATTTAAGAGAACTTGAACACCATACCTGGTATGTCTCTACAGGCCTGTTTTCCATGTTGAGATCCCAGACTTTAACAGAAAGGTAGTCTCTTGTCATCATGTAGCGGCCACTGTGACTGAATTTCACATCGGATATGGAGGATATAATTTCTGAAAAAAATGATCTGCTGCTAGGATCTTCAGGTTCTTCAAAAACTGTAGACAGAAAACACAATTACAAATTAAACCAAGTTTTACAGCCTTGAACATTTTTCCGTACTTGAAAAACTTTAAATCCATATACTAGTTTATTTCTAAATAAAGTCGCTGTGAAATACTTTTTAAAAATAATCTCTTTTTAAACAATGCTATTGCTTTCAGTCAGAGTGCTAGATGCCCATCTCCAACACTCTCAGCTGGAACACAGCACCAGCAAACTACAATTCACAGGTCTTGGGGATGAATCAGAGATAAAAGTTAAGAAACAGCCTGTGGGACCAGTAAACATTTCAACTGACCAACAAATCACGTCCAGCAGATGAACACAGCAGCATCTCAAACACAACAGCTTAATGCATGACCTGTGCGTCTCCAGACTACTGTGCAATAAGCTTTGCTTTGGATCTGACCAGAAGTTGTACAACACAACCTACTGAAATGGAATATTAGTATCTACACTTGGAATGCAATTGGTGTTGTTTCAGAAAGGAGACAAATGCATTATGTAAACTGAAGAGTCAGTCTTTGAACTTCGTGACACAACCTGCCCAGAACTCTGTTTTTGAGTCGACCCTTTTAAAAGGCTATTACTCAGTGACAAGCAGTTACAAAATAAAGTGCTAAGTAACTGAATGCAACCCTAAGTTGACCAGCTGAGGTGACCTGGCACTCTGCAATTCCCACTACAAAAGTGTTTCCTTCCAATAGGAAAACCCTCTCTGCACTCCAGAGAGCTTACCTGCACATATCAGTGTGGTGGGTCACCCCACAGGACTGGTATAAACCACAACTAATACCCTAGCGAACAATCCACAAGAGGCTGTGTGCAAGGCACACCCCTTAAGAAAACTGCCTTCCTCACCCACAGAAGTTCATGTGGCTGAGCAGACTAAGGAGCATCCATTCACCTTCCACCCCAGGAAACTGGCTGCAAACAGTGTGTATTCCTAAGAATTAATTCTATCCTAGAGGCTGCAAACGGTCACAAAGGAAACGGATTCTGGCAGCATCAGCCAAGTTTCTAATGCACAAAGGTGAATAAACTGCCCTAAACTGGCATTTGATAAGCAGATACCTTTGAGAAGCACCAAGACTGAGTCTGGACAGAAGACAGGTCTCACTGGTGCCAAAAGCACTTGTTCCCATCAGTTTATGATGCATAAATGGGTAAACAGGAGCAGAGTCAGATGGTCAATTGTCTCATGCTACACTTCTGCTTGGTGATGGCCTAGAACAAGACAATTAAAATGTTCCATTCTACAAAACTACCACCCTTACCTCGTACGCTCTTTACCAAGAAGCAGAACTTGGCAGGTTTATCTATAAGCAGACACCTGCACACTCTCTTTGCATCAAACCAAAGGCCAGAGCCCCTCTCTCCCAGCCTCCCCACTTACACTTGGAGTGCCTGTCGCAGAGGGCGGCGGAGCGCATGTCGCACAGGCGGATGGTGCCCTTGCTGCTGCTGTAGACAAACACGTTACAGTGGTGGGGGTGGAACTCGGCAGCAGTGATCACCTCTGTCAGCTCCTCCATGTTAGCAGGCTTAATATCTACAATATCTGGGAAGGGCTTTGTCAAGACACCTAACGTTCCACTGTCAAGAGCAGATCGTTGTTACAAGATGTTAAAAACACAATGCACAGAACCGAGGAGAGAGCCTCATTTCTACCCTGTGCCATCTACACAAGTGACCCATGGAGATTTATAAATAAACAATCTATCTGGATTTTATAAATCAGCTTTTCACGATGCTGGAGATAATTTCAGACCCTTCTTGAGCCTCCTAGTGAACAATGAATATGCCCCACCTGTTTTCCTAAAGCTCTATAAAACTTACACATGACCTGATGCATATTTAGTATTTTCGCAACTTCCATTTTACTGCAGATTTGTCAAAGCAAGCCCTACTATCAGCTCTGGAGACAAAGGCTTGCAAAAAGATTTTGATGATATCATTTGACATGGAAAAAACCCCTAATTTTTCTTTCTTTAAGCATTAAGTGTCATTGAGTTAAGAGACCTTAAACTTGGGAAAGAAGTATCTACGGCAACAAAGGATCTACTTTTCAAATCTTTCAACTCTTATTTAAACTGACTGAATTCCAAAAATAAATTATGTTCCCCAAATTCCTCCATTTCTCTTTAGAAACCACACAATGACTTTTCCACTGAAGGAATGCTTGCTCTCAAGAACAAACAAGCACATTCTAAGGCCTGCTATCTCTGTATTAATCCTCCAGACTATAAAATCCTGCCATCTAATCCCTAGATTAAAACACCTACCCTAATTAGTAAAATTAAAGTGATTCTCTTAACCATACAGAACTTTGGTGTGCTCCAGGGGTCATAGAGAACAGAAAAAGGATACTAAAACTTCTATCTGTGATTTCTAAATGCCATAGGTTAATTCTTAGGTCGTCTGCAGAAAGGTATGTTTCATGATCACTATTTACTGAAATAGAGTTTATGTGATAAGTATGTGCATTTGCAAATATCCTTCTGGGACTTGCTTCTACCATTAGGTCCATGGGTTTCAATATTGGCACCTGAAACATGAAAAAGAACAGTAAATTTTGGCAAAAAAAAAAAAAAGATTTTTAATTCAGAAGTTATTAATTAGTTGCACACTGCAGATTTCTGTGGATCAAGTGGATGAGGCTTCCCCCCAGCTCCTCCTCACTGAGCAGCAGGTGAGCAGGTTCAAGCTGCCCAAGGACACCCCCTGTTGTTCCAGTACACCAAGCTCAGCAGAACACTGACTTACATCATCCAACCAAGAAAAAAGTTATGACAGTGCCCAAGATAATCTGTCTTCCTGGAACAAGGAACAAATTAATCCACGAGCTCTGTAATCGCTCTCACCATGTTTACTCTCACAGTCTGTTTACATCAAGCTGCAATGATTAAAATTAATCCAGTACTTTTTATGAGGCAATTTTCCCATTTCACCACATGAATGCTCCCAGCCTGGGTGAGAAATCAAACCAGCACTACTGTGGATGCTCAAGACTGCCACTTAGAAATGCCATGCTCCCTCTGCGCAGGCTGCAGCTCTCAAGTGCTGCTTCTCTTCTATGTCTCCTTCTTTATAAAGAAAAAGGAAATATATTTCTGTGACTAAACATGCAAACAAAGCCTGCAACAGCCTGAGATACATCTACTCTGGACCTCTAAAACCTGATCATTTTAACATACAGACATAACTCTAGGCAAGGATTTTTCCCCTTCTGCTAGTTGTTCAAGCTTGTTCCTTCTATCATCTCTTCTTGTAAAATGTGGTGCCTGGCACAGCCTGCAGCTCAGCTGAACCCTCCTTTCCCAGAAAAGCAGCAAATTTAGAAGACTAAACTTTTAAGAGACAGGTTCTTGGCTTTTGCTGTTACTCACTTTCTGCTTGGTGATTCCTAAACATGTGACAGTGTTTAAAGCAGATGTCAATGATCTCCTGCAGTGGAATAGCCAGTACAACGTCAAACCACTAGGCCATATTCCAGACTCTCCACATTCCCAAAGGAGCAGTCTGCTCCTAGGTAAAGGCAAAACTGTAGAACCCATCACTTCTTCTGTGCCTACTTCCAGCCCCTAGGCTAAGACATTGTATCATAACTTACTGCCCTGGTTTTAGATACTTTTATTACATGCCCAATCAGATCTTGGCTCCCAGACATAAGCAGTACACCTGAAGCTTCAGTTCAATATTCAATTTAAGCAAAAGCAAGGCACGACTATTCAAGTATACATTAGGTTTTCCAGATGCTCACAACTCACCTCCAACAGAAACACCTTCTATCAACCCAGAGAACACCCAGCACTCTGTTTACCTTTTTGAGTCTTGTTTTTAACCAAAAGACCCAACAAGTACAATAACAGCAATACTGAGGGGATGAAATGTTATTTTTTCCAGCTTGAATAACAAGATTTTATTGTATGTTATTACTGTCAGTACATCAGTGTATCTTTTTCTACAATTGGAACATTCTGAAGCAGATGAAGGCTGTCCCTGACCAAATATTTAATTTTAAAAAGCAGTTTAAATTTAAAATCCATTTAAAATATGCCAAGATATTTCAAGAAAAAACACACACCAAACTACTGGGAAGTTAATATCATTATAATCATGAGGTCTTGCCTCAAATTTTCCAGTGCAACCTAATTTGTTATATATATATATCGTGAAGTGTCTCCATTGTTTATACAAATTTTCAGTGACCCTGAACAAGCAGCATTTTTACTCTACACATTTACGTTGGCAACTCTGGTGACACAAAGATAGAGGAGTACATGCAAAAATGTATTTAAAGTCAAAGAGCAGAAACATACCCGTAGTGCTGTGATTGTGAAAGGATCCCTAAGTCTTCCATCTTCATCTTTTAAATTATAACCTTCGGCTCTTTTATCCCTTTCACTTATTTTCCATAATTTAATAGTTTTATCTAAAACCAACAAAAATTCACATGCTTGAGAATGAATTAAATTCAAATTCAAATCACTAAATAATGGCAGAGTGGATATTATTTCCCTCTACTTCCACTACTTGCCACACAAAAGGACCCTGCTGGAGCCCTTTAGCCAGCAGGGTAGGAGGCAGCACAGCCCTCCTGCCTGCACTTGAAGCACTCTGCCTTCAGCGACATTGTTCAGCACAACTGACACATGAAAAACAAACAAAAACAGCACCAGGCACATCCACTTGGAGGATGGGGGTGGGAAATGCATGAGAATACCAATAAATGGAGAGGAAATAAAGATGGATTCCCTTTGAATTTCCAGTGTAATGTCTGAATAAAACACAAGCTTGTGCCTGGGCACTAAGGGGCCCTGCCCACCCTTCACCAGAATGACCCTCCTGCAGTGAACTGGCACACACCAGCTACCAACATTCACCAGTAAGCTTCGTTTGACTACCTAAATTATTTTAGCAGATAAATTCTACGGAAAAACCCCACAAATCCATGGATTACTTACACTAACTATCTTAATGAAAACCCAGCTGGCCCCAGGTGTTTCTAAGGGGCATCCTACAGCTGGGAGGGAGGACAGACCTTGCCCCATTGTTTCAGAGCTCCTTGTCCTCCTCAGGCCCCGGCTTTCCAAGCACACAATGTAGGTGCTCACTGTGGTCGCCAGCTAACTGGAAACAAACCTCTCCTCCCCAAAGGACTGCTTGTCTTTAAGGCATTTAGAATTACTTTAAGCTTAGTAAAGACTTAGATCCAAGTAAGATTATTCTAATGTCAAAGTGCAGTAGACAGAAGTCATTCCTACTTTTAAAATTTTGCAAAGCAGGCAGGATATCAGCCCTTACATAGAGTCATTTAAGCACTAGGCAAAAAGTGATCCAAACTGTTATGAACGAGCCCATTTCTCTGAAAAGAACAGCAAGTTCTTCCATGCACAGCTCTGCATTTACATTTGCAACCTGCTCCATGGTGCACCAAAATAAACAGACAACACTCAGCCAGGCCTAATGCCTAATAACCGCTACTAAAACACTGGGAGAAACAAAAACACAGAAGTGAATGAGAACTTGTAATTTTTGCACTGCTCTTATGTATTTTAAGGTACACAGTGACTATGGTACAAATACACTCTTCCTAGAGTGACTATTATCTTTTAAACAGTTGCTTTTCATAACACACATGGTATTTTGGGTACTGAAAAGGAGCATTGTAACCACAGTGTTTCAATTTCAAATGCCTTTATTAAAAATTCATCTGGGATCACAAAAAAATCCATTTAAATATTAGGATGATCAAGTCAAATTCAGACTTCTGCTACAGTTCAGGTTACTGGGAACCTGTTTAAAAAAAACCTATAAAGCAGAGTAACAAGGTATGTAAATTGATAGTCAGTCTATCCACAGAACACAGCTCTAGATCTGCCTATTCTGTTACTGCTTCATTATTTTTACATTCATAAATCAGTAATTTACAGAGTATTACAATTAAAACATATTTTGCATATAATTGGAGAAGACATTAAAACAACCCCAAAACACTCCAGGAAAAAACCCCACAAGTGAATCACAGGTGAGGCAATATTCAAATGACATAAAAAGTTGTTTGTGCAAAAATAAAGTGTCCTTACCATTTGTAGACAGCAGGAAATGAGCAGCATTCTGTTGTGGTAACCACCTAATTTTATTAATTTTTTCCTCAATTTCTAGACTTTTCAAGTAGTCAAACTCAGGTTCATGACTCTGAAAGGTACTGTAAACATTATATTCTCCCCTAGAATGAGGACGGCTTTTATTCTGCAAGGAAACACAATATATTTTTTAAGCTGATGTTACTCAGTTCATTAAGAATTGTACATACAAACTAATCACTAGAAACTGTCAATTAGAAAATAAACTTTTTACAACAGATCTTGATGAATGTTACATTTTTCCTCTATGATACTATATCTAGTTTAGCATCAATATAGTGCACACAGAGTTCCTTTTAAAAAATGTTTAAGTGTATGTGTACTCAGAGACCAAAGCCCATCCAAGCACTTCAGAGGCACTGCTGTCTGCAGAGACCTTGCCTTTACCTGGGGGAGTTCCAGGCTACACTTGCTCTCCCAAGCAGTTCTAACAGATTTAGAGAAGTGAGCTGCATCCTAAATCATAAACCACCAACTCCATGTGATTAGTTTCTGCACTTCACTGAACCTCCATTCCCTTCCTTGTCCAAAACATGGAACAAAGCAACATCAAGTATGAGCACTAGATCTAGCTCCTCTCCTACTCACTTTGAAACATGCTGTGTCCAGAAGTGGTGTCAAGGCTTATAGTTAAGCTTTGACAATCTTTTTAATAACAAAAACTTGAAGGCTGGAACGACCACATTTTGATCTAAGCCATTCTCCCATGCACCATGATGCACCAAAGACTAGTACAGGTACCCTAATAACCCTTCCCCTCACAGAACTAGAAGCCACCTTGTACTGTCCTCAGCTAGTAGATGTGGTAGCAAGGAGTAGAGATCAAAGTCACGAGTATCCACAGATTTCCACTATCAGATTTGAGGCAACCAGTTGTCAGGTTTTTCAAGGAAGCTCACGTTAGATAGCAATTCATGTCTGGAGAGCTGCCCTACTTATAGAGCCGTAGTGCCCAGAACTTTTGAAAAGAGCAAACTCCTCAAAACACAATGGGAAACCCCTGTCTGGAGGGGCAGCAAGTCCTGGGCACAGGCAAGAGCAGGAGAAGGCAGCCCTGCACCCATGGGACAGGCCACCACTGCCTCCCATCTTGGGGCTGCCCAGCCAACCTTTGCTCTGGCACTTGTGATGCTTCCACACTTGAGTCGGCAGCTCTGATAAGCTTATTGCAGTCAGGGCTTTTTTATCCCTGCAATCTCTCGCAGGTACAGAGTGTTAGTTAATTCTGAGGCTTTACCCTGTTTTACTGCCTACTTGTCATTTAACTTGTGAGCACTTTGCACAGGATCCTCTCCACCAGCACTGTCCAGTGTAGTTACCTACATTCCCTGCCCAGCCACCTGCTGTCTGGGCAGGTGCCCCCTCTGGCAGCGGCCAGTGCTCTCACTCTACTCACACCCTTGGCTGGAACCATCAGCTGCTCAGAACTGCAATCGTGGGCATGATGAACAACCTTGCAGCTTGCCTCCCACATTGAAGTTTATGGGAAATTTTATAACTAGCCTAAGTTGTCATCAATCTAGTTAATCTAATCTAAAATCTGTATGTTTAAAACACTGGTTGTAAGATTTTATTAAGATTCCAGTAGAATACACTTATTTTTAGATTTTTTTGCCTCCACTCCAGAAGTTCTGCAGTTTTGCACAGACAAGAGAAATCACTCTTATGCCCAACTCTTCCCTACAGACTTGGTTGGTTTGTTGTGGTTTTTTTTACACTGAGGAAATGAGGTGACAGCTGGGCTCTGGCTTACAGAACAGCTGAGCACCACCAGCTGAAAGCCCACCAGGAGTAGTCCTGCTCTAAACAAGCATCAGGAAAGTCAGAGATCCTGAGCAGGTGGGCACTTCTGACCTTGAGCTCTCTGTACCTTAGTTAAGTCTATGCAGCAGACTAAATGATAAATGAGCTATGAGCTGTCTAGGTGTTGCAGTGTTACATTTCAGCAGCTTTCTCAGCTATAGTATTTTTATTTCACTACTTTTCAAAATCCTTAGAGTAAAAACTGATAGGTCACCTTTGGTAAAAGGCTTTAGAAATAGTATCACAGTGAGGATGAAATGCAAAATACCAGACAACAGTTTGTTAACTGAGCATCCTGTGAACCACACAGTGGAAAAAGTGGGATGCTGTGAAAACAACCCACAGCACCTGAGATTAGGATACTTCACACACAAAGAGGCTGAATTCCACAATAATTTTGGTATTTCTGATCCAGAAGGCTCAAAACCAAAGGCTCAAATTCTCATCAGCTCTTCAAAGGAAATAAGAAACATGCTCTTCAGCAGTGGGGGAGAGGGGAAGAACAGCCATGTGGAATATTGACTTTTTAAAGGACACAATTCCAGATTTCTCTTGGACATGAGAAGGTATGACATTCATTTTTCAGCATTTAGTGCACTTTCCCAATACATGCTGTTTCTCTGGATATAAAAAGCTCAGTGATGTATCTGCAGATGAATGGACAGGAAGTTACAGCCCTATCACAGAACTGAACAGCACTGCAAACAGCCAGCTGAAAAGCTGTGTTACTGTAAGACGGACAATCTTCCTACCCTCTGACCTGAAATGCTCAGTTGTTTCTGGAGAAATGGCTCTTCCCACCATTTTTTATTTACAGGATCCTGAAACACATCAGATGCTTAATTTTTTAACCATCTCAAGTCTGTACTTGCAGCTTAATGAATCCTTTTTTATAAGCTCTTCTTACACGATCTTCAAAAGCACTACCATTTGTCTTTGATCACCCTGACCAAGTGTAAAGTTTAAGAGAGTCCAAAGGCAATTGTGCAAAATGTTACTGAGCATACTAGGCACACAGAGAACTCACTGTACTTTTGGGACATTTTTTTTTTCTTTTGAAAGCAGGGAGGAGAACCACCAAACTAACCTACTAAGGTCAGCACAAGGCAGATATTTAGAAATGTGTGGCTAATCCAGGGTTTTCTGGGAAAAGTATCCAACCATTTAAATGTCACAGAATGAAAAGATGAAGTGAGACTGTGCAACACAAGAACAGTGTAGTAACAGCACTTTTGTTTTTCAAGTCACTGACCTCTTGTTCCCTTTGAAATATAACCACTCTGCCACCTTTGTCTCCTGTTGCAAGAAGATCACCAGAGTAATTAAATTCAACTGTTGAAATAATATCAGCTGTAAACAAAACAGAAATAAAATAGCACTGTAATGTGTAAAGCAAATCAAGATGTTTCAAGACTTGAACACAAACTTACAGCTTGTATTAATGCAACCACAACTTTGATTTACAACATTAGCATCCACAAACCCTATTTTATTTACAATCTAAAACATTTCCTCATTTCTCAATTTTTTAATCTTTTGAAGGTTTTCAATCATAAAACATAGAAAAACTAAACCAAACTATGACTGAATAATCATGGTTGGAAAGGACCTCTGAGATCACCGAGTTCAACAAAAAGAAATAAATAAAGAAGCCATATTGTTTTAGGGATCCAAACTGTGCCTTCCACCTGTTGCCAGTAAATGCTGACACATGTAATGGAGAGAGGCCTGCCCAGAGGCTCCCAAAGCAGAAATCCTGTGGGATCCCTTTGGAGCACCACTGCAGCCCACACTGAGTCTGAGGCACCATGGCTGTTCCCCTGAGCTGAATATTCACCTGGTTATTTCAGGAACCTCAGCTGGGCACCCCCTCTGCCAAAGGGGGGAAAACACACCACCAAAAAAAAAAACAACCAAAAGAAAGAAAATCCTTCCAGCTGAGCTTCCTGACCCAGCACTGTGCAGGGGCTCCAGCCCCACACAACACACCAGGGGCAAGGGTGAGTGCAGTGGAAGCAACAGGAGAGCAAAGGAAAGGATGGCAGGGCCTCCAGTTCTGACCGATTTCAGCGCCCTTGGGACTTAACCTTGAAAACAACCAGCATTTATTTATCACTGCACGCCACAATTAATCTTTGGGGTGGCAATAAATAAATAAAAAAAAGCCCTTAAACAATCTCTAACCAAGGGGCAGAGAGATAAGGGGCTGTAAACGTCTGTCACAGGCTTCAGGCATATGGCAACAAAACCCACAAACCACTTGGCATAAAACTGCAGGTAAACATTTATTTACTGATACTGCTGCCTGCTTAGCCATGCAAATATTATATTTCATAATATGCAGGTATAAAAATGGTAGTATTTGAAGTAAATGATAGCAGTTAGTTTCAGAGTTAGCAATTGGAGACTAGATGAAAACTGCCTTCATGTATTGATTTTTATGTGCTATGTTTTACATTCCTTTCAATAATCTCTCATTCTTATGAGGAAGATTATTAGGAAGTCTAACCAATCTTCCCAATATATAATTCATATTTCATCTTTTATTAACAGATGTCCTTGAAATAGTGTATAAAGATCATGACTTACCTTATTTGAGAAAAAAAAAAAGGCATTTCTGCAGATTTATCCCAACTTCAAAATCATACCACTAATCTGGTTGTGGACATGTCTATTTTTATAGCCACCTTTCTTTAAAAGGTTATGAAAAGATTCCATTTTGGTGAAGAACAGGGTGATGGCTAAGCCCAAATCCTCAGCAGACCCACAATGTAAAACCCAAACCCACCCCCTTGCTGGCCACACTCCCCACTGAACACACCAATATCTCCTCAGCTGATCCACTTCTTACAACTAACTGCACTCCTAGTTTCCAGCTCATCTCTCCAGCCCACCTTCCTCTCCATGCACAGAGGGATCCTCACCTGCCACTGTGCTGCCCAGCTGCAGTGACCAGCATCTCTCAAGTTCTTGACAAGCACAGAGTTCTCTGCAACGCTGGCCCTGCCCTGATGACCCCTCCAGGTGACTGAGCAGCAAACTCCTTTGCCTTTTTACTACAAATGCCGGCAGAATAAAAACGAACCCCCCTTCTCACCAATTCCACACTTTGAAGCACATTTCTGGTTCACAGCCATTTGCCTCTGTAACAGATTACGCAGAAAGTATGAAAATACAACCCCCCCTACCAATCTTTCCCCTCTCCCAGTTGCTAAAATGAATTTTCAGGAATAAGTAGTTACATACAGAAGAGAGCATGTGCTGTAAAGGTTTCACTAGCATGAAATGATCTCTTACTTCAGAAATGGCCTTAGAATGATGAGCTTCTAGAGCACAATATTGATAAAATCTTTGTATATGCACATACAGACACACTAACGTCACATTATCAATATTTAATACCTATCCCTCCTATACTATAAAGGTACTCAACAGATGATGGACAGTTTAGATGACGATAAAGAGACCAGCTTCTAGCTCGCTGATTTCCCAGTCAATCCTGGTCACACTTTTTATCTCAAGCAAGTTAAAACTTTACATTTAAAATGTAAAGTCAACATCATTTGTCTGTCACAGCTACTGTCTACTAGCAGTGCTATCTAGCCAGCAAAATCTTAGGTTCCTTTATGTTAAGAACTGTGGAAACACACTACAACACAGAGCCTACCCAAATCCTATGGTTTTAAACAAAAAGTAAATGCTGTACTGAAATAGGCAAGTGAAGGGGGCATGTCAGGACAAAAATATAGAAACTTTATTCAAATATTTTCTCAGTTAAAAAAAAGTTACATGAACCAACTTTTTATTTTTTAACAGTACTAAAGTTTTTTTTATATATATATATCTGTATGCACTAAAACCAGTTTTCCCCATAGCCATGTTTAATTAAAGCATATGGATCCCCAGAACAATTCCATTAGTACCTCCAGCAGTATGCTATCTCAAAGCAGGCTAAAAAAATATTTTGAGACTAGGAGTAAACTACAAAATTCATCCCAAAGCAATCACTGTGCTCTGCTCAACATTACCCACCTACAAGGCTCTTTATTTCTAAGTCACCTCCAAACTTTTAGAAAAACACAAAGCAAGCCTTGCAGTTTCTTAATCATATTAACTTTGGAATTTTAAAAGCTTTTTTATTTTATTTTTATGTGTCATACCTTTTTCTTATGGGTACAAGCACCACTGTTATTTCCCAGAAGAACATTCCAGCCTTCACACCAGCAAAATAACTCACAATGAAATGTACAGAAAGGGTGAGGAAAGACAAACTATCCCATCTGTTCAGGGACTGCACCCTAATGACCTCTTCTCATATAGAAGACACTGTAATTATGACTTTACAGAACAGAGAGATGCAGTTTTCCTTACACTTTTGTTCCAGCATGCCTAGGATCCTCTGTTCTGGAAGCTGCCATGTAAACTTTCCTCCTGTAAACTATTGAGAGACCTATGACTTTACAGTAAGATATCAGTCTCACAATATTTGTTTCCTTCCAGACATGAAAAATTAATGGTTAGCTTCACTTTTGGAAAGGAGTTTTAACTTATTACAGTCTACATCCAGAGTAGGAAACTCCTAGCTGTTTTCAAAGCTAGTATATTAAAAGAAGCGTGGGGGGAAATTGCTGGCAACTGAATTATGATTCTGTAGAATCACCAAATTTAAAAGCACTAAGCACTTCCATGGGTAGTAAACACACTCCCAACACATTAGAAGGCTACAAATATCCATCATTATATTAATGTACAAGAAACCATTCTTAGTGATTCTGGAGACTATCCGGCAAGCCTAGACTTAAGTTTTGAAATTCAGTATAAATGCTCTAAACCTTTTAACAGCACTGCTGAATACCAACCTCCCTGCATCACAAACCTCCTGTCATCATTCTGCTAAAGTTCTGTAACCCTCAAAGCCTCCTGGGCCAGTAACACAGGGGGCAAAGGGGGATGAGATGACAGAGACTAACATTTGTTAGGATTCTGAGACAACTGCAGGCTTAGACCTGCAAACCAACTTAATCCCACACAGGATTCACGCTAGATATTTCCAGCCTGCACCGGTACCAGTGCCTGGGCTCACTGTTTAGACAACAGAGAATGCAGGGAGATACAGAACATCTAAATTAAGACACCTGAAATGAGCTATTGTGAACTCTTCCTCTCTAAGCTGGCTGCACGTTGCTACTATTACTACTCCAGTTATAAGCTAACAACTGAAACCCCATCCCCATAATTACTTCATAGCTCCTTGAATGTGAATGGATTTGCAGCTGTAGTACAAACTTAGGACTAACACTAACTAGACAAAAGCACCATCAACTTCTTATTCTTCTAAGGTATTCAAAGACTTGTCAAAAGCTCACTCTTCAGACACTTGATGAACAAGAAAGTCAAACAGTCACTATCTAAAAAGGAGGCTTCTCCAACTTCTATGGGATTTTAGCTTAAAAGTTTCCAGATCTGTAACGGACAACACGCAGGTTCACATTCAGTACACAGACTGGCAAAAAACCAGCATGTTAGCAGACCTGTCTCCTGGCCTTCCGCACTCCCTTGAAAAACATTTTTAATACCCAGCACCTTTTTTCCACGACTGGTCCTAGAGATCTGAAGAATGAACCGCTCTAAGGACGATGACACTCTCTGAAGAGGCTCCTGCTTTGAGTGGAAATGACTGGGCCTGGGCCAAAGCCAGATGGCTGGCACCAACTGCTAGGGAGACTGCCAGTGGAAACTAAATATAGAGAACAGTTCTGTGCCTGTCATCAAGATCAAAGGTGACACACCTTTCCCCCCAACACACAGTTATTCCACAGAGCATTCTACTCTACAGCTGGAGAAAGCTGTGGGAGATGTTGTATGGTCTCCTACAGTTAATAGGAAAGTAGCAGTTGAGTGTGGAAGGGGGTGAGTGCAGGTTCTGTGAAACTTGGAATCTCCCCGTGGTGCTGAGCTGACATGGCATCAGGATGGACAGAGCTGTCCTTCACACCAGACAGTGACAACATTCCCTTCCGAGCGGTGAAAATCATGGTGGCCTGGGGCAAGGACCCCAGAATGGCAAGGACCATCATTTCAGAGCAACAGACTGAAGACTCAAATAGAGTAAGATAAAATAATGTAGAAGGAGCAGATAAGACTAGTAAAGGAAAAAAGATAGAGACCTGTTAGTGGGAAGAGATTATCAGAGGGAATGAAGAAACTTAGAAGCTAACACCTGCTAAGCAGTAAGTAATAGCAAAATGTTTTAAAAATCAAAATAATCTTTGAGCTTAACAAGTTGGACACTCAGGGCCTTAGAAATGCTTGTTGCTTGTTTACAATCATGGCAAGAGAACCCTCCCCAACCATCACCAGCAGTATCTGTTTGCATTAAAGGGCCTCTGGGGTGGGGAGAGAGGAAGCAGTTGGTGTGAAGTTTGACAGTTCTTCACATTTGGATGGCTGCAGTGATCCCACAGTGACAGCAGAGCTGCAGGCAGGGACAGGACTTCAGCAGCCCTGTCTCAGCCCTGCCTGCTGGCCAGGCAAGCACTGCCACAACCTCCCAGTTGCAGCCTCCCCTCTGCAACAGCTCCCTACTCATTCCTGTACCTTTTGCTGATTTGCTTCCAGGTGAAGGTGGATTTTCCATACTATAGAACAGTGAATAAAGAAGATTGGCATTGCTGTGCAATTAGGATGGACTAAGATTGTTATGCTTAAGATCTCCTAAAATATTTTTTAATTAAAAAAAAACGGTTTTAAAATCAGATGTCTGTCTCTGAACTGTACTGAAAGGTGAGATGAACTTCAAAGCTATCAATAATCACAATATACATATATGTAAGTTACTTAGAATCACTTATTTTTCAGAATAGGTCACTTTATATACTCAAGTTTTAGATTTCCACTTTTATGGTTCATTTGAAGAGTTAACACAGAAGTGAGATGTATCAGAAGTCAGGTGAATAAACTCAAGGTGGCAGAGTTTTGCTCAGACCAAATTTCTTACAGCTCCGCCCACTTCAAGTATCCATCAGGTCTAACAATTTTTTATGCCCTAACTAAAGCAACTTGCAGAATATTTTGGATTGCCTTTAAGCACCTGGTAGATTTAACCTAGTCCCAAGTAACTCTGCTTTCTGAACCAGTTTAAATCCTTGAAAAGGTTTAAGGTCAACCAAGAGCACGAACAGGGCACCTGAGCTGTTGGAAGATCGGTGCAGTGGCTCAGCCAGCAGAGCCAGAGAGGCAGCAGAAGCTGGTTGAAGGCAGCACTGCTGCTGACAGGCAGTGGCAAACTACAAACGAGCACTTCTTTGGGCAGGACTGCCAGCTCCTGCCTGTCCTGGGCCCCACCTGGAGCTCAGCCACTTGGCTTCCCTGAGAAGCGAGGGCGCAGGCTGTTCTGTTTGGAGGAAAAGCAGCACCGTAAGGTGCCAAACTGTTCCCAAGACCTGCTTCGAAGGCCAGGCTGCCCAGCAGACTCCCCCAAACCAAACACTGGTGCAGCTGATTTGACACTCACCTAAGAGTTTGCATCTCATAAAAGGCTATTACAGCAATTCCTTCATTTATTAAAATTTGCATTTTCTTTTCAATGGAACCAGACTGCAATTTGGTGCTGGAAGTCCTTTGAATCGTATTTTAAAAAACCTGCCTTTGCTAAGCTTAAATTGCATGTAGTTGCCTGGATGTGTTAGTACAAAGAGAGGGTCAAGTGGCAGCAAGAAAAGAAAGTAGTGAAGCTGAAGATCAGTAAGACAGAAATAAACTTTATCTTCATGCTTGCCAAAGCTTGCCATGTCTTTTCTTATAAGCAATGAGTAATTATGGAGGCTATTTATAATATTCATGACACAATCCAGTATTTTACATGCAAATCTATTGGCTCAGTATTATTTTTTTAAAACTCTGGAATTGTAATTCCAATAAGCTTTCTCCTACTGGCAGTTTATTTAATTAATTCATGTTATTCTGTTAGATTCTTTCTAAGAAGCTAATTGTCATGCTTTTCATTGTGCTTTCATTAGAAGTTAATAAAAGTTGTAACATTATGGGTAAATAAAATTTTTCTTCCATTTGCAGCTTTCACACCTTACTGCATTTTTTCTTTTTAAGTATTTCAACAGTGTCTTTTTTCCATTTTTGATTAAGCTTTTCCCCCAGATGTTAAAACACAGAACCAACAGCACAGCAACGAGAGCGTGTGGGAACAGGATCCCAGATTCCCTGGGTCAGCAGGTAACACAACCTGCTGCCAGCCCAGCCTGCCCTGCTGCAGACAACAGGCCCTGTTCACAGACCGACAGCAGAGATGTACAGACTTCTTCCAACTTCCGTATTCCCACTACTCCATGTGCTGTATTTTGCATGTCCCACCTAATGACTCTGCAACTGACACTCAGCGCTTCCCCTGTGTCTCACTCACAAGCTGTGCAATTCCTGCAGCCTCATATTTTAACCATCAACTAGCTACACCTACAAATTTGTCTTCTCCTATAGCCTAGTGGTTTCCTAGTCTTTTAAAGGATTTTCTTATCTGTTCTTTAATACTCCACTTGCCATCTTCCACTGCTATAATTTTTTTTGCCCCCTTAATGCTCATAAACCTGCACCTCTCCAGTTTTCTGACAAGATTGTCCTAACTTTCTTGTACATACAAGAGTCAGGAGAAAGATGCTAGATACAAAGCTATGGGTGAATTTCAACAGCGAAATAAGAGCATTTATGAATGACTTCTGACTGCCTGCAAGGTCTCCCACCTAGGCCATAAAACTCCTAGTTACCTTTACAAAAAAGGGAGTTGTCACAGTTCTCAGAATTTGTACTTCTATTCATACCCCTCCTGCCCCTGCAGTTCCATTCACCCATCACGTGCCTGTGCCAAAGAAAAAAGAACCAAACTGTGATACCATGGTAAAGATTGCAGGTTTAAGTTCACTGCAAGTATGTCAGATGGCAGGACAGAGTCTCCTCCACAGAAAACCAAGACATCATCACTTCACAGCATCACTTTTACGAAGCCTGAAGATCACCTGCAGTTATGTTTTTTATAAGCACAGCTATTCACTTGTACATCTGGGCTCCCTCATTATGAGGGGTGAAGCTCTAAGAATTATCAGATTGGAGAGAAACTTAAACAAGATCCCTAACATAAGTATTTCTCACACACATCACTTGTTTTTCGTAGTCTCCAGAGTTACATATAGATTAATATACAGTGAAATAGTGCCATTACTTTCCAGTGGCATAACACACTGGGTTTTTTTGTTGTCTGACAGAACTGGAATTAAAAAAACCCCACTTATTAAATCCTATTGGCTTACTTGTAGGTAATAGTGTGTTGTGAAATAAAGGGTGAAGACAAATTCTTGCTTCATAGGTTGTACAAAAACAGGAGACTGAGGCTTAAAAGGCCATCTTCTGCCCCATTCCAGCAATACTAACATCTTCAGGGATAATCAGTCATTTACAATGAAAGGAAACAATACATATGGCTTAATAATGGAGTAATTATTAACACATTTTCCAGTTCTTAGAGGAAAAAAAGTGTCTTAAAGATAGCAACCAATTCTGCCACTTCTTCTTTGCAATTTTAACCAGACATCAGATATCTGTACCTGTTCTGGAATATTTTTTTAAAGTCTGATATTATGCCAAAATTTGCTTTAAAAACAGTGAGGACAGTTAAGCTCCTGAAAAACAGATGAAAACATTTTTAAACCACTGATTTGTAAAGACAATTTAACACTAAGTGTGTTTTTAAATCACTTGTATCTGGACTTGAGAGCAATTACAGGATTATCATCTAACAGATTTGCATTAGATCATGGTTTTCTTCCCTGCTTATGTTCTAAATTCCCACAAAGTTCTGAGCAAGACTGACTTAGCACTGCAAGAAGCTTTAAAAGGAGAAGTAAAGAATGTGTTGAACTGATGATAACAAGGTTACCTTTTAGTTTATCAGTGATGCCAGTACCAACTCCTACTTGGAAATTTTCTAAAGACCCAGTGTTTTTCTTTCAATTTATATGGAGATACAAAATTTCTGAACATGTAGGTAATTCAGTACCAGAAGACAAGTATTCTGAAAGCCAATGGCAACTTTTTCTTATTTTTTAAAAAAAGTTTTGTTCAGTGAAATACCTTTTACAAGTTCATCCTCAAGTCAATGAATTGAAGCTTCCAAAGGAGCTCTTGTCTACTACAGAAGGATCCCATGTCCAGTACAAGACTAGGCTTGGCACTCTGCTGCTTCAAGAAAGGTTTCAAATGTAACACTTAAAACAGGTCAAGACTTAAGCTCCAAGAGGAAATCAATACCTGCTTCATTTGGGGGAGTAACCATACCCTTAAAGATGCTAATACCTGAAAGAAGAAGTTTGATCTAACCAGTGCCGAGCTAAACCAGCATCTACAGAGGGAAGAGCCTCTCCCAATCCAAACCCCTGCTCTGAAAGACCCAAGGAAATCCCAAAGTCAATAACTGAAAACTCATGATCTCCACAGCACACAGGTTCACATTTGGACAAGGATCAGACGTTTTTCCCACTATTTCAGACTTCCACTAGGAAGAGTTAGAGTGCCCACTCCCTCTCTCTGCACATACTCTGTTCATTTAATCCAGAAGTGGTCATGGGTTATAGGCAGAACACTCAGCCCAAGGCAATTTGGGCATATCTGTACATTATTTACTTAACTACTGTATATTTTGCTTGCCAAAAACCAAACCCAAACAATGTTTTTGAACACGAAAACCAAATTAAACACTGAAATCACAAAACCGAGTAGGTCTCAGGCAGGACTATTAAAGAAAAAAAAAGTCTATCTTTAGAAGGGTACTTTCTACTGAAAAACATAATCCAAGAATAACAAGTTTCACAGGCAGCACATATAGACATGTAGTCACATGGTTTTATACCCACAAAATTACAACACAATTTAGATTTTTTTTTTTTAATTAACTTTTCTGCCATCCCCAGTATCAATTCTTTATTCAGTATCTGTTTTATCCTCCAATTCTCCTCCTTGAATCCAATTAACTGTTCTGCTTTAGGAAAAAATGTACTTCAGTAACTGCTGTGTTTTCCTGATTTTTTTATGTTCAGATTGGTCATACAAACATGGCTCTTCTCTTTATTCCAACAGAGCACTGCACAGATCTCAAAGATCACTTACTGAAGAAGACAAATACACAAAAAAGACAAAGAGGAGACAAAGTGATTTTCTGAATTAATGACCTGGTTAGGAAAACCCCGGGAATGGGGATGGCAGTGGCAAACCTAACTGCAGCCACTTGGCACAGCCATGTTAGTATCTTCACTAAAGCAACAGACATGAGAAACAACTGTTTAACATAAAAAGTGTGCTAGGACTGCTCTTCAAACAGGAGTGACTTTTTGCCTAGCAGGCTTCACAAAGTACATTTAGCAGAAAAGTCTGTATTTAATACATTTGATAGTTACTTTTGGTTGTCATCTTCAGATTTCCTCTATGGAGTTTATTTTTCACAAAACAGGAAAGAGGAAAAAAAAAATATCTACACAACAGCAAGTTCTCACTACCACAAGAACTGCCATGAAATTCAGAGTTGGTCTCTGTACTATTTGCAGCGAGGCTGTTGGAAGGCAACAGTCACCCAGCTCACAGGTTTAAATGTGCAGTTTGGTAAAAGATGTTTTAAAAAATGGTAATGAGCCAGTATTTCCATAACTGGGGACAAAAATCTAGCATAGTAACTGCACTCTTACTGCATCCTACTGGGTCAAACTCAGGCAATTATAAGCAAGTTGTCTATTTCCTTTATTTTATTCCAATTTCAAGGCAAAAACAGAGGGGGGAAAGGCCACATCCCAAAATAAAGACAATGAGTCAAAAAACCTGTAAGCAGTTCTTGTAGTCCAGTAGGAAACCAAAACTCAAGTACCAATTCTACAAAACCAGGTGCTGAATGATTACTGCTATTAATTGCCCCGTGAAGAAAACCAAATTCCTCCCTTGTAGCAGCATCACACAATCTGCAGTCCTCACTCCAGGGGAAGTCACAGTAATAAGTTATATCTGGGAAAACCGAGGGTTAAAGTGTTGAGCATCATCCTCACTATTTCCCCTTGCTACTTGTAGTTACTCAAACAAGAGATCTTTCCCCTCTTTAAGAACTCTGCCTCCACGTGTCTCAGCAGTAACTTAAGTTCCTCTTTGACCACCCAGTTACACACTTAAATAATTAACTGGGTTTAGGACATACTGGTGCTTCAAAAACGAGAAGCTTTCCAGCTTCACAACAATCCATGTTGCTCAGCAATTGACTGACAATTAAGGTTCTCACAGAAGTCTATTTTTTTGCAACACTGAGAACTAACAGTGCCATGTAGCTGACAGAACCTAATTAAAAAGGACCATTTGGGAAACTCGTAAAAGCAACTTAAAATACTATTTCATAGGAATTCTGGGAACTCCAGAACAGTAGTAGAAGTTACAAAAATATATTGGGGGAGAAAGGAAGAAAACAACTGAGCCTGAGTACTAGTTTCTTCTTGAGTAGTTTTCAAGTCTGTTTCTCACATAGCCATTATTTTTATGGAACCAAGTAAGTGGCATGAAAATGGAAACACAGTTAGCACAATTTCCCAGCAGCAGACAGTGAGAAAAAATATTTACTGCACCCAGGAAAAAAAAAATATAAAAAAAAATCCAAAAGACAAGACAACCCCACACTGGCACTGCAAGTTATTTCAGTTAATAAACTGCTTCACACACATACCTCACACCCTCTTTTCTAAGCAGTACTGCCAGCCTGAGCAGTCCAGAAAATTTAGAGAACAAGAAGAACCTTCTTATCACAGCTGAGCAAAACGTCATTGTTCCTACACACTGCAGAGAAACGCTTTTCCCAATTAAAACATTTTCTCCTCATTCCAAAACATGCTGTGCTTAAAAAGTTTCAGAGGAATGTGAAGGTGTGCCTATTCCCCCTACTTAATTATCCCTATTTATAGCTTCCAAAGGTTAACAAGTAGGAATAGAATCTGCTCACAGCCACAGGTAGCCTTTAAACCCTACTTTTTAAATTCAGCACAAATGACAGACCTGCCCACTCCCTCTGTTGCTCTCTTTGCATCAGGGTGAAACTCGACAAGCCTGACCGACTCCATTTGTGCTTCTTCCTCTGTTTTATCACTATCATTACCTCTTCTCCCCAGCGATTAGAATGAAAGGACCGGAGGAAGCCGCCGTGCCTCCTCTATCACGCCCTGGCCCGAAAAGCGCCTGGCACGGCAGCCTGGGCGCGAGCTTAGTCATTGCCACACACCCCCGTCCTGCCAGCCCCGGGCACGGGCTGGGGAGATGCTGCAGCTCCGCAGCTCCCAGCCGCGGCTCCTCCGGCTCGGGCATGACACAGATGTCGAGAGAGGAGAAAAAAAACCCAACCAACCAAACAGGGTGTTGGTGCCCGTGGCGGCCACGGAGCTGGAGGCAGGGCCGGAGCCCCCGGGAGCTCGCGGCTGAGCGGCCCGGCCCTCCCCTTACCTTCCGCCACGTCCTCGTCGATAGCCCCCTTCACCTGCGAGAAGCACCACTGGAAGTCGTTGCTGCCGCCGCCTCCAACTCCTGCCACCCCTGAAGAGAAAGGAGAAGGCGGTGAGGGGCGGGGAGCGGCGCCCGCCCGGCCCGGCCCGGCGCCCCGCGCAGCCCCCGCTGACCCCGGCCCAGCCCCTCCTCCCGCGGCGGGGCCCGCTCCGCAGCCTCACGGCCCGGCCCCACCGCCTCGGCCCCACGCTGCGCCTTGGCCCGGCGCCCCACGGCCCGGCCCCGCCGCTCCCACCCCTGCCGGCGGGGCGCTGCCTCCGGCCACCCGGCCCGGCCCGGCCCGGCCCGGCGCGGCCTGCCGCTCCCGCGCCGCCCTCCGCCCGCCGGGCCGAGCGGGCCCGGAGCCGCCGCCCGTGCCGGGCCGTGCCGGGCCGTGCCGCGCGGGCTCACCTGCCATGTCGCACGGCGCCGGTGGGGCGGGGGCGGTGGGGCGGGCGCCGGCCGGGAGCGGGAAGCAGCGGGCGCCGCTCGGAGCTGCCGCCGCGGGAGGCTCCGGGGTTTCAAAATGGCGCCCATTGCCGGCCGGCCTGCTCCGGTGACGTCACCGCCCCGGCTCCCCTCGGGAGGGGCGAGCGCGGGCGGCGGGGCCGGGCCGGGCCGGGCCGGGCCGGGCTGTGGTGGGGCCGGGAGGGCCCCGGGAGGGCCCCGGGAGGGCTGCGGTGGGGCCGGGCGGCGGCAGAGGAGGAGCAGGAGAGGCCCGCGGCAGGCAGGGCGCGAGCAGGGGCTCCGAACTCGCCCTGACAAGCGCCCGTTGGGCCCGGCCGGCCTCAGCGGCCTCGGCCGCCGGCAGCTCCGGGAATCCCCTCGGCGATGTGCCTGCGGTTGGCGTGTTACCGGTGTTTGTGTGTGGCGGTTTGGGGTTGTTTGGGGTTTGTGTGTGTGTGTGTGTGTGTGGTTTATTTCTTTATTCCCCCCCATGGAGGTTTGAGTGTCACGGCTCCCGAACGGCGGGCGGGGCGGGCGCCAGGCCCGGGGCGGCCCTCCCGGGGGCCTGGCCTGGCAGCACAGGCTGCGGGCAGCGCGGCCTGCCCGGGGGCAGGGGCAGGCCCGGCAGGGGCTCTGTCCCCCGGCTGTAGAGGCCGGGAGGTGAGGCAGCCGAGGGGCTGTCAGGGCACAGCGCCGGTGTCTGGTGGGCAGGGCGCTCGGCACCCCGCGCTCCAGCCCGGCCCCGGGCAGGGCAGGGTCCCGATGCTCCCTTCACACTGGGCTTCTTACC
The DNA here is from genome assembly GCF_020740795.1 of Apus apus. NCBI lineage: Eukaryota > Metazoa > Chordata > Aves > Apodiformes > Apodidae > Apus > Apus apus. The sequence goes on from NC_067285.1 coordinate 709,796, forward strand.
CCGGTTGCTTTTTTTTTCTAAACGCGCATAGACACTGAAGGCTGCCAAGATGCAGGTTTTACCCCTAGATCCCAAGGAGCAGGAATAAATCAAAATTCATTTTTTGTTTTCTTTCCAAAGCTCCTGCCTCTGCGTTTTTGATCTCGTAAGTCCCTTGGAAGGTGGTGTCAGCTAAACCTTAGAGCCCTGGGACTTCTAGGGAAGTGCAAAGTCCTTAGAAAGGTAACCGGTCTCTTTTGCCACATTGTAAGCATTAGGTTTGTTTCCTAAATCGCCTCGGTTGTAGGAAATAAGCAAAGTGGTTGATAAACAGACTTAGTCTGGACCTTGAATACACATGAGAAAAGTATATTCTCTTCCACGTGGAGTAAGGGTCTCATTAGTGATAAATGACACTAAATAAAATGGTCTGCTTACAGGGCTGATGTTCACCTGTAGATGCCTCAGGATCTCCCTGCAAAAGGACTAAGTCTGACACTTGCCTGGGTTCAGTAAGGTGCTTCTCTGAAGTAATTTCTTCTCTGGACTTTCAGCTTCTTCCTGATACCTCAGATATAGAAATACATTTGAATTAAGTTCTCTATTTAATTTCTTGGTTTGATGTCTGTGTCCCTTTTTGAACCGATTCCTTCATTTGTATTGCTTATTCCTTATGCAGTGTATTATGAATTTAAATAGAATTATTTTTAGCTCACTCTTCCGAGTGTCTCCTTTGTAAACAGAGGAAAGTAATCTTGGGAGGGAAGTGGGTATTAGTTGCACTTTATTATCTGGCCTCTGCTCTGCCAAGGGAAGTTGCTTGGCAAGTTCTGTGCTGAGCAAAACTCCCACTTCTCTGTTGAAAGTTGTTGGTTTTGCTTTCTGATTGACTTGAACATTCAGCCCATAGTGCTTAGCCAGCTGTATCCGTATATAAGTTAATGTTAGATGTCATCGTTTTCTGGATGCTTGAAACTTATGTACCAAGGTAAGGAGACTGTTACACCAATGGAAATCCAAATGTTACTGAAAGGAGCTCAGTCTTGAAGTTTTTCTTTTTGAAGGGTTGTTTTATTGCATTGTCTTAGGAGCAGGAACATATTTAAAAGCGTATCCATGCTATGAGCGAACAGGTATGGACTGATTGCAGACTAGGCCATGGGTCTTGAAATCCTGTTTCAGCTTGAAGTAAACACTGGTCCGTCTGGCAGTGAGCCAAGAGGGGAGGTTTTATGTCACACTCTTGGCCTGAGTCTGTTTAAATCCTGGTGTCAGCTCCTGGTCATGAATCAGGTCTATGACCTGAGCTTCTAGGAATTTTTTAACAAGAAATATCCATTTAAAAGTGGAATGAAAAAATCAGCAGAAACTCAGTATTCTTACGAGCTTTTTTGCACGTGTCATGTTGCAGTTATGGTGAGCTGTGTGTGCCGTGGTAAAACTTTAAAAATAAATAAAACTGTTGGATGTCTCTTGTCTCTGCGTTTTTGGATGTCTTCAGCCACCTCCCATCCAGAGTGGGTTGGAGTCTTTGGCATGCATTCAGTCTCAATTCTTATTAGTATTTTCATATGTGTGGAAGTTGTTGGGTTTTCTGTGCACTAAAGTGTGCTTTTGGGGTGAACGTGGGTGCCTTTGTAGGCCAGAAACTCATGCAAATTAATGAGTATGTACAATCTGAGAGAGAATACAAATGTTGACATAGGTAAATTGTTTTGAGGATGTTCTGCTAATTGGAAAACTGAAGTTACAATAGCCATTAATTAAGTTAGCCTTTTGAGATGGGTGCAGACATTTGTTCATTTTCCAATGTATGAGGTTTTATGAGCAGGATCTTTTTAAAGTGTTGTTGTGAAGTGCTTTTTAAAAAAAACAACAGTAAAATAATGCGGGATGCAGCTGTTCTCATTGATTACATTCAGAGAACAGGTTAACGAACATGAAGGAGCTACTTAGTTTTTACAAGCTTCCTGAAGTGTGGAGCTCAGGTTCAAAAGAATGTGTTGATGAAGAGCTCGCCCACTGTCACCGACTGCGTGTTTATAAACATCTTTGCAGTCACTGGATGCTTGTGTGGGACTTTCTTAAAATAACGTTCTGCTCTCTGCTGCTACCTGGAAGTTTGTGCTGGTCACTGGTGTCAGGTTGCTGGGAATTGCTGTCCGCTCCGGGGAGCCCCGGGGGCAGAGGCTGTTGCTCAAGCAGTGGGCTGGGGGTGTGTATATTGTACAGTTCTCAGAATCAAAGCACGGCGTGTCTGTGGCAGCTGGTTCCAGGCTGATTGTTTAGTGTCCCCGTACTCAGGAGTTGCGCCTGGAAGGAAGGGACGCTTTGCTCTTGCCACACGTAGCAAGAGCAGCTACTGACAGCCATGTTTCCAAACGTTCTCTCAAAATAGTATCTTGCCCAGCCAGCTGCTTTGTGCCCCCTGACATATGCTGTGTGAAATGTTGTTGCCAACTCATCAGCAGTTGTTTCTCATCCTGTTTCCCGTTATCTGTTTATGATTAAACAAAGCCCTGAACTCTGTTGGGGGTTTGGTAGTGGCCTTTCATTGCTGTTGCTTTGAAAACAAAACATGCTGAAAAGTGCATTTATTTTTTCAAAAAACACAGTGCAAGCCATAGAAGCAGCATTTACCATAGAGTGAAATGCAGCTGGCTGGCATGCAGAGTTGGGTTTCACTATGAGATACATAACACTTGCTAATTGACAGAAAAACATCTGATTATTCCTAGGTGAGGAGAGCAACAGATTTTTTTTTTCCCCACAGAATTTTTGTCAGTCTTCCAAACTTCAGAGGAAATCTGTGGTTTCAAAGTTGGTTGGGTACCTTAGCCCTGTATTTGGTCGTCTTGTGTTTTTTTACGCTGTGTTTATCAGGGTGGTACATAAACATGTTCTTGGCATCAGTCCTGGGCTCCAGTCCTAGACCTTAGGCTGGTCTTTGTTTAACAACAGCTGTTTGCTGCTCATGTTGTCACTGTCCCTCTCCCCCTCCTCTCTGGGTGCCTGCTCTCAGACCTCTCCTAAAGCCCTGAGCTACAGACCCTGCTCTCTCTGCATTATTATTTAGACTTTTTTCTGCTCCAAAGAGTCCATGTGTCCAGACTCTCAGTAAAGAAAGTCCCTTTCTTCGTGTCCAGCCTAATGTCCTACAACTTGGGGTTCAGCATTTCTCCCAGCTCTCCCGAAACGCCAGCCCCCCAGCAGTGCCCACACCCCCCTGGCTGAGCTGGGCTCCCCGTTCCAGGTAGAAATCCCGGTCAGGCATGGCCGGGGCTCTGCCCGCCTGGCCCCTGCTGATCTGTGGCACCAGCGAGGGGAGCTCTTCCAGGAAGAAGCAGAACAAGGGTTTGTTTTTTTCTTCTGGCGCTAATTTGGCTGCTGCTGCTGCACGTTTGGTTGGCATGTTATGGATAGCTTCTGTGTGAGGGAACGGAAGGGATGATGCATGTGCTTTGCTCTCTGCTTACAGCTGCAAAGGCAGAGCGTGCCCTAGTTAGTCACAATTCCTTGTTCTGCTTACCTTCCACTGGCATCATCAGGCATTTCACACGGTTGTTTAGAGAGGAAAGAATTTGAGGAGAAAGAACGAACTGCAGAGACCTTTGCTGCAGCTGACAGTCATGATAAATATACCTGGAGAATGTCGGCTTTAGACAGCAGTGATTTTTTTTCTCCCCAAAATAGGAACAAAAGAAACTCTGATAGCTGAATCACCTCCTGACTGAAGAAAATGTCTGTTCTATTGTGTTTTTCATGCTCTGATCCAGTAATTGCTCTCTGGCATTGTAAGGAAAGATCTTGAGCTAAACAAAACCTTCAGGCAGCTTCTCAGCACTCTGGGCACTTTTGTATGAAAGATGTTTTTAGTAATGTCAAAAAAGCTGCTGGGAGAGGACCTTGGGAACAGTTTTTGAATATGCCTGGTTGAGGAGCCACAAGTTTTCTACTAAATTACATTGCTGTGGATTTGAAAATTATTTTGCCCTAGTAAGACCAGATCTGGAGTATTGTGTCCAGTTCTGGGCTCCCCGGCTCAAAAGGGACAGGGACATGCTGGAAAGAGTCCTAACAGAGGCTACAAAGGTGATTAGGGGACTGGAACATCTGTTGTATGAGGAAAGGCTGAGAGACCTGGGGCTGTTTAGTCTTGAGAAAAGAAGACTAAGAGGGGACCTGATGAATGTCTATAAATACCTGCAGGGTGGGTGTCAAGAATGGGCCAGTCTCTGTTCAGTGGTGCCTGTGACAGGACAAGGGGAAACAGCACCAAGTGACAACAGGAAGTTCCACCTCAACATAAGGAGAAACTTCTTTCCTGTGAAGGTGACAGAGCCCAGGGACAGGCTGCCCAGAGAGGTTGTGGAGTCTCCTTCTCTAGAGACTTTCAAGACCCATCTGGACACGTTCCTGTGTGATCGCCCCAAAGTGTTCCTGCTGCAGCAGGGGGGTTGGACTGGATGATCTTCAGAGGTCCTTTCCAATCCCTACGATTCTGTGATTCTGTGATACTCAAGACCAAGCTAGGGATTACATCTTGTTTGTAACTCGCTGTTCTGGACAACAGTGGTTGGAGCTTGGAGGTTCCCTCCTCGTTTGCCCGTTGTGGCCCAGTCTGTGTAGCCTGGGAAAATGACGAGTGACTTTGCCTTTCCTGCTCTTTCCCCCTCTTGGGCACCCTGAGCACACTGCAGCCAGCCTTGCCATCCTGGCAGACACGCAGTCATTTGGATGAGTGCTACAGCCATCCTCACTGGGCTTGGGATCTCAGTCTGCGTGGGCTCGTGGTTGGTAGCTGGCTTATTTATTTAACTGTAGCACTCCACTGCCCCCAGCATGCCCTGCTCTCCGGCATGTTTCTCCTCCTGCATCAGACCTTCTGCTGTTGGTCTTCATTCCCCAGTCTCTGGTGGTGCCTGGACTCTTGTCTGAAGGTGGAACAACTTGGTTTCTCCAGGCACCACTGTCCATGGGGATCAAAACCCTGCCTGTCGCCCTGATAATTGCAGTGCAGCTTACTGGGGCCCTTCAGAGAACGCTAGCATATTTTCAGCCTCTTTCTACAAAGATGAAGTCCTTCCTCCTGCTCCTCTTCCATATCTCCTGCCCCTAGTACCTGTACAGAAATAATGTGGATGATGGTGATGGGTACTAGTTGCTTTTGATTCCCTTTGAAGGTGGGTGACTTCCTTGGGGGGGATTGTCAGACTTTTAGCAAAATAGTCTCACAGCCATTTAATGTGGTTTTGCATCTCTTTGCACTCTTTCTTTACATTGATTTGGCTCACGAAATAATTTTAAAGCATAGGGGACACAACATAGAGGCTGTGGATGTACTCTGTTTGGATGTAATGAGGTTGTAGTTGCTTCGGTCAGAGCCACCCTTAATTTTTAGTTCTAAGATGAGTTCAGGTAGTATGTTCTGTGAAGCTGTAAATCTTGCTGCATTTCAGTTTTCTTCTGTCAAATTAGAAAAGTGTCAGCAAGCCCCAGGTTCTGTTTCCTCTGTATGCTTTCCCTGCTGTCAGGTAAAGTCCTTAGGAGACCTCCCTTCCTGTGCAGTTTTCCTTGCTTTACTCAGCACTACTGAGGGCTGTGTGGTTTGTGTGCACAAAAGCTAAACATTCTGCCTTGCTTCAAACTAAATTAAGCTCAGTTAACTTTAAGGTGATTGTTCACTTTGACGTAAGTGGTTCTCTTTGTCCTGCCCAGAGCCAGTCCCTGCCATTTTGCTTCAGGGCTTTTCCATCACAGTTCCAACTGCTGGGCAATGCAGAGGTGCTATCCTGTTCTTTCCCAACTGGAGCAGCTATCAAAAGGAGCCGGGTGCATCATTCTTGTCTTTCAGTTTGAAGTGGGAGCCAAACGTTGGCAATCTTGGTGATGTAATGAAGAAGAAACAAATCCCTGCCTTACCACTTGCTGTGTTTTCTGGTTGGGTTCTCTCCCGGTGGTTTAGAAGCTAGTTTCCCTGAACACAGAGTGTTCTCTTACCTACACAGACTTGGTTTTGGGGGCAGGCAGTGTCACTTCTCTGTGACGTGCTGTACATCCAGAGATGGCCCTTTTACCCTGTTTTAAGACCTACGCAGCTATGAACGTCTTGCTAAAATGCTCGTTTTCGAGTTACCTGTGAAGGGAACTGGTCTTACTTGGTTTGAATGGAATTGCTCATCCCTCTGCCTCTCTCAGATTGAAGTAGGAGTGATCTGGATTTCACAAGTCAGCAGAGATGGATGTCAGACACAAGTGAGTCAGCCATGGCTGCGACAGCAAGGCTGCTGTTCTCTGGCACTGCTAAATGTCGCAGTCTCAGGCTCACCCCGCCCCAGCTGCTCTGCTCTGTGCCACTTCAGTCACAATTTCAGAATAATTCCAGACATTGCTGGGTTTGTCCTGCTTCACCCAGATGTTAATTTCAACTTGTGCGTTTTCCACTGCAGGAAAAAAAAAAAAAAAAGAAAAAAAGTTAGAAACCTGTCGCAAGGGAGCGAGTGGTGAGTCACTTCTCTAGCTAGGTGTGGTCTGCTCCTCTGCCTCGAAGAAGTCAGCCATTGCCTGCATTGTAACTGGATGGCAAATCAAGCAGGGTATAGAACTTACTCAACTCTAAATATAAATGGTGTGGATGCTTAAGGGGGATGAAAACATAAACATTCATATTTTAACAGAAGCTAATTCTCCTATAAACACTCAGGCTAGGGAGATGCCTGTGTATTTGAGCACTGGAACAGGCTGCAAAGAGCAGCACTGAAGACCTGTGTGTGGTCATACACACACGTGTGGGAACTGGTATTTCTTTCTTGATGCAGCTTTTCTATTTTGTGATAAAGAAGGCTTGAATGAAGACTGCTTTTCACATGCTGATTGCAGTGTGTGATTTCAGGAGGCTCAAAAGACCAGAGGGCCATACGGACCAAATTCATGGCCTAAAAATAAACATGATGAACAAGCCCTGCTAGGTTCATTGTTAGCTGCTGCAGGAAATGCATGTCCCAGCAGCAGTGCTGTAATAAACCCTTGGGCTTGTCTGCTCATGCAGCTTTGATTCAAGAAAAGTGTTCAGCAAAACTCTTAATGTGGTTTTTCTAAGAGAGATCTGACTAAATGAAATACGGAGACCTTTTCACAGCCAGACAAGTATACTGCCTGCTATTTATCCAGCAGGGTGGTGTGAAGTTTGGTGGGCTTCCAGACCTATCAGCCTCTTAAATTTTAGTCAGAATTAAAGATATTGAAAATAACTTCAGAGTATTTAAGCTACAGTGAAATACTGGAGAAAATTCAGTGTTGTATTAAGTAGCACTAACATATGCTAGAGCTAAGTCAGGTTGGAGGACTCAAAAAGAGTACTTGAGATGTTGGCAGCAGAATATGCATTTTACTACAGCCTCTGGTGACATTTTAAATTACTGTAAAATTCTTCTGTCTTAAATCTGTCTGTCCTGTGCCCCCCTTTATCTTTGGTGTGCAAAGAGGAGTAAATAACAAAGCAGTGAGAGTTGCCAGGTGTGTCTTGGATAGTTGTATTGCACTACTCTGCCGTTGCAGGAGCACAGGGCGAGAGGAGGCTGTTCCTGCTGAGCAGGCAGGCTGGGTGCAACACGGGGCAGCTCGGTGGAATGCCAGAGCTGCTGCTTTGAGAGGGCTTTTGTGCTTCACAGAGGGCTGCTGTGCTCGGGCACGGGCTGCCTCCACACCCCCTGGGTTATCAATGCTTTCTTCTGATGCCAGGGAGGCTTGGGGCATGTCTCTGAACGCTGCTGTAGCCCTCAGACATCCCTATTGTTCTACATGAATGTGCCAGTCATGCACCGATTTGCTATGAACTTCACACACGTGTAGGTGTCACAGCCCTGAGTGTGTTCCTGAGGTGTCACAGCTGTGCCACCATCTGCAGGCACGTGCTGGGCCAGGCATCAGGAAAGGAGCCACAGCCAGAGACCTTACCTGGGCTTGAGAGACAGGCAGCTCATCCCAAGTCCTCAGCTCCACAGAGGAAGCCCTTGCGTGTTGATACGGCAGAACAAATAATACCACAGCTCATCTAAGGGCAATCAGGGAACTGTCCCCATTGTGGATACTGTTAGGTGGTGGCTACTGGTGTTACTGGCCACATGTTTCTGCTCAAACTGGTTGCTCAAAGGCCTTTTGCTTCTGTCCTCCAGTGCTGAGGGAAGCTGGAGTGTGTCCTCAGCAGAACTCGCTGCCCAGGCTGCTAGATGTGGGCGTGCGCTGGGCTGGCAGCCAGGGCAAACAGCAGCCCCGAGAGGAGGAACATGGGTATTTGCTAAATATTTGTTTCAATTATTTGAACTACCACAAGAATACTTGTGGTGTTCTTGCCACAGGCTTGTGAAGTGTTTACAGCCACTTGCTGATTGAGGGTTACTGACTGAAATGGAATATTCTAGTTGTTTAAGGATACAACTTTTATTAGTGGCACTTTCATTAGTAGTGTAAGTTACCTTTACTTCTAAACTGCTTTTTAAGTCCAAATTCCAAAACTAAGCTTTTTGCATGGATTCGTTTGCATGGCACTGATTTGTAGTTCCTCTGCAGCCTGTGGCCTTTCTGTGAAGGGCCAGCAGCAACGTGCTGAGATGTGGGGATGGCAGAGCTGGGGAGCTGGGTCCCTGTCCCTTCATCAGTGATCTGCCATTGCCAGGGACAGCGGGGACAGCAGGCCTGGATGTGACAGTGGAGAATGGCCAGGCACACCAGGCTAAACCCTGAGAGGAGAGGGGTGAGATCTACCAGGGCCAGGCTGTGGGCCAGGGAGGAGGTTCCTGTGCGGCTGTGGGTTTGCTGGAGGTGGCTGTAGAGAGGAGATGCTCTGGAGCTCCTGTGTGTGTGCCCAGCACAGTGACCTTGCCTGCCTGCCCGCTCTGCTGCTCACACGTCCTTCTCAGCCCAGCTCTGGCAGCCACTGGGTTATGGAGATTTACGTTTGTCCTTGTCTTGAGAATTTAGGCCGTGGTAACTGTATTCAAATTGCCGTGTAAACTGACAGTAACATGGATAGATTCTGTGTCCTGACACTTCTGTGCAATCAGACAGAAAATGAAGCTGGCTGCTGGGAATTAGGATGTAATGCTAAGTGATTCCTCCTCATTCGGGGCAATGTTCGGGTAGTTCATATCAATTTAATACTGTTTAGGCTAAATAAATTATGGACAGTGTGTTCTCACATCTTATCTTTCACTACGCAGTGGTAAGAACATTGTCAGCAGGAATGACTGTGTCATTCACAGGTTGCATGTTTACACTGATAAGGGAAAGTTGGCTAACCACGGTGGTTTGGAAAGCTAGCACAGGTGTTATCTGCAGCTGGGACCATGTTGTTTTAAATATTGATTGAAGTTATAAGGATTTCATTTGGATTTCTTTTGAACTAGTTAGTAGTCTGCAATTAAAAACTCACATGAATATGCTGTTACCCTTCCAGCAAATTTAAAACTCACACAGTGTTCAAAACTTCTGAAGTCTGCACTTAATTTTTAACATCCGTGTTACTGACTCTGGCCATTTAGCTGTGGTCTCCTGGATTCCCTTAGCAGTGTTAGGACATCTGGTAAAGCAGAGCTTCCTGCAACCAAGGAGCTCCTCTGTTTTCCCTGGAATCAAACGTTAGGGTAGCTCTTCAGGAAGTGAAGTTCCTGTCAGAAGTTCAGCCCTTAGGCTATGAGCTATTCAAATACACGTTGTTTCCCTAACGTAGCACCTTGTAATGTGTCACAAATATTATTATTTTTTTTAATGTGGCAGAACTGATACCGTTGGTGCTAAAGTATTGCATGTTACGAGCTCTTTCTGTACAAGAAGAAAATGGTTTGTGGTGTTTGCTCTGCTGCTTACCTGGTTCCTAGTTGTAAGAAGCCACCAGTGGTGAGCTTGGTGTTTCCTGGGTGCAGTGGTGCTCTCTGCTGTCCTGAGCAGACACTTCATCTGCTGAGCCTGAGCCTTTGCTGCTCATGCAGAGGCTCGAGGGTTTGGGTACTCTTGGAAGAAAAGTTTGGAATAATTAAGCATATTCCTTAGGCTTTGAGGTAGTTTGATGATTACAGAAGTATGTAATTTCAGTTGTAAAGCAGTAACTTTTTAGGTACTTGAACTATTGAGTGTCCATAGCAACACTGCTTGTAGGAAAAGACAGTTGTGTTGTCCTTGGGAAGGGGAAAGTTTTCAAGGACTAAAGTTTACTTCTGAAATGACCCCTGTGGTTGGGGAGCAGGGAGCATGGATTTAAACGGGTGTAGCCAGCTGTTGTCCCTGCCAGCATGACTGCTTCAAAGTGGGAAGTGGGCCCATCTTGCGTGGCCCTGTGTGAAGGCACAGAGCGCAGGGGATAAGCAGGAGGAACTGCAGCTGTGAGCAGGGCTACGATGTTAGTGGTGTTGCTGAGACTTGGGGGGATGACTCCTATGACTGGAGTGTGTGGGTGGTTGGGTAGCAGATATTTAGGAAGGACAAGCAGGGCAGAAGAGGAGGGGGTGTGACCCTGTACATCAGTGACCAGCTGGAGTCTGTGGAGCTCCACCTGGGGATGGAGGAGGAGTCGTCGACTGAAACCTTAAGTCCATCCCATTTGAAAAGTCTTGGCAGTCTGGAGAAATCCCCACAGACTGGAAAAGGGGAAACATAACTCCCATTTTCAAGAAGAGAAAAAAGGAAGACCCAGGGAATGACACACCAGTCAGTCCCAGCTCTTTGCCTGAGAAGATCATGGAGCAGATGCTGTTGGGGAGGGCATGTTACAAGGACTGTAGTGAGAGGACAAGGGCTAATGTGTGAAAACTGGAAGAGGGGAGATTTAGGCTGGACATCAGAAAGAAATTCTTTGCTATGAGGGTGGTGAGACACTGTCCCAGGTTGCCCAGAGAGGCTGTTTCTGACCTATCCCTGGAAGCATTCAAGGCTGATTTAGAAGGGACTTGGAGCAACCTGGTCTAGTGGGAGGTGTCCTTGCCCATGGAGGGGGTTGGAACTAAATGATCTTTAAGGTCCCTTCCAACCCAAACCATTCTAGGATTCTATAATAACAGGGTACAATGGGGTGTAACAGGGTTTTCTCTGAGGAAGCCCTGCCTGGGAGCAGCAGCAGTTGAGCCTGGGGGCTGGGGACTCTGTGTGTGGAAGTTGCCCCTTTTCTCCATTTCTTCCCCTGCAGCCTGGAGAGGTCCACAGGCATTGATGGCAGAGTGGTGTCTGTTCTGGCACAAAGTCCTCTTGGGTTACAATAGGCTTTTATTTCTGGACACTAATATTTGATCCTGTCTTGTCACAGGATTAAGCAGGGACAAGGGTGCTTCATCAGCTCTGAGACAGCTCTTGAAATCCAGAGTTAAGAACCTGTCTAGTTTTTGCAAAAGCAGAGAACCAAGGATCAACAAAACAAATCACTAAATAGAGCAGAGGTCAAGAGTATTAAACAAGCATCCCATTGCATTTATGGAGAAGGAAACTGGATCTGCAGGCATTAGGTCACTGGAGGATGGTGCAGAAGGCAGCTGTTGTGTATTAAACAGTGGGATAAAAAGTTAATCTATGATGTGGAAAGCCCATGGTTTTTAATTTCAGTGTCAGCCTGAGAAGACATTTGAGTTTCTGCGCATGTTTTTCTGTAGGTGGTGCCTTTTTATAAGCAACCAGACCTCAGATGAGAATGTGGTTTTTCTTGGTGAACTTCCCTGTCTCAGGAGGATGGTCTGCACTGCTACAGTGAAGCACAGAAGGGCTTTGCAAAGCACCTTCCTTAGAATTTGCAGTTAAAATTTTCTTTTGGCTTTCTTTGCTCTTCCAGTGGAGAGCGAGAAAGGACATTGTCCTTGGAGTGAGACACTGTGCCCTTCCCAGGGTAAAATATTGCTAATGAGTCTGTTTTGATTGCTGACAGAGAGGTAATAATTTTCTGTGCATTTGCTGTTAAAAGATCCAGAGGAAAACGAGCAGTGGTTTAGGTTTCACTACATTTTTTGTTCTGAAATACTTGTACATCATGTCTGTGATCTTGACACTGTCTTTAAGTTCTGATCATTGTCTGCCAAACTTGTGGGAGCTCAAGATCTTCCCCACCCAAACCCCTTCAGTGTGACACTTGAGACTTCACCTGGCTGGGCTTGGCCAGACCCTTGTGTCTAGAGCCCATTGTCTCTTCTTCACATTTCTTTCTGTTTTGTGGGTTGCTGGGGTTTTTGTTTGTTTTATTTATTTTGGTTTTGTTGCTTTTCCTCTCTTCTGCAATGAAGGAGTGGTGCTAGGGTGCTAGGACACACGTGTTCTACAGTTTGTAAGTTCCTGGCGTGCCGTGCCTTCCTGTTGGTGGAAGGAGAGGACATTTGGAAAGGGGAAGACTGTTCAAGTATTTCTACAATTTTTCTCAACCTTACAGTGCTTAAAACCACAAGCAACAAACATATAGCCCCCTGCAAACTAGGAGAAAAGTAAAAATACTGGTCTGCAAGGAGACAGCTCTGTTTTTCCGTGGGTGTCCATCAGAACTACGAACCGTTCTTGGTTCTGCCACCCGCCATCCGGTGGCACTGTTGTTCCTTCTTACACCAGACTCAATGCATTTTCTAATAAAAACTATTTAAACTTTTGGGGTCTCTTAGAAACAGCTTCTACACATGAATGAAAATAATAAGAAGTAGGATTTTTATTTTTTTTTTTAAATGACTACAGTATTATGGAGATTTATCATAGAAACATAGGTTTCTCTGGGTCATGGTTTGTCATCTTTCTTTAAAGTGCAAAATGTGTACAACAGAGGGAAATGTCTGGGAACCCATTTTCCAGTATTCACACACACTGAATCAGTGGGCAGAATACTAATGAAGGAAGAGTGTTTTGTGTGGAATGCTCCATCACGAGTTAAAGGTTAAGGGTTCATTTTTGAAAGAATGCATAATTGGTACCTGCTAATTCAGAAGGCTGAGTGATGGATTAATAACCATGAGACCAACAGGCAGGACAGAGGGGACAGACAGCATGGTTGGTTTAAAAAAAGTATGTCGTTCCTTTTTCCCTCATGACACTTGTCATGTTTCCTGGTTTCCCTGTGTGTGCTGGAGGTGGGTGGCTCATCATCATGGCATGACCAGCAGGACCCAGCTCTGGCTGGAGGTCCTGCCCTGCCCTGCTATGTGCTGCCTGTGGGGCTGGACCAGAGTGAACACCCTTGCCATGTGGCATCAGCCACTGGCACAGCCTGAGGTCAGGTGGCAGGTTGGAGAGTTTCAGGCCTTCAGACTGTGATTTGCAGTGCTTTTGAGTAATGAGATTTAGCCAGTTGTGAAGACATCTTCTCTTAGGGAGAGATTACATTTGAAAATTACCATAACGTACTGAAATGCTGTCTTGAGAAGCTGCATTTCAAAGGATAAGCCTTTCCAGTGTAGATATGAAATTAAAGCAATAATAAAAGTACTGAGAGTCATTGCACTGATAACATTGTCTTTGACATCTCTACCTCATATAATCTATGTTTTTCTCTTTGAGCTTTGCCATGGAAGCAATGCTTCTGGTTCGTGCTGTAGAGGAGAGCAAAGTCACAGCCAAGGGCCAGGTCTGATGCTTTGGTGGAGCAGGGATTTCCATCAGGTTCATCCCCCTGCTGGAGTCTCTGCCCTGCTGCTGGAGTCCTTTGCATCCCTCCTGCTCCTGTGCTCAGAGGAGGAGAAGAACTCATCTTCTGTTTTTTCCCCTCTTGATCTGCAGCCTCCCACACCGGCAGCACTGTCAAGTCTTCACTCATTCTGCTCACCATGGGGAGATGGCTTGTTCATGCTCTGGTGTCAGAGTGGCAGGTATCTCTGGGTTGGGAACAGGTCTGTTCAGGAAATCCCCGTTTTTGGCTTTAGATATTCTTTATGTTCCATTATAAATAACTTTTAGATAAGTGTTTAATTAGACTGGAAAATTCAAATCTCACTTCAAGCCTGTCCTGGCAGGCCAGTGTGGTCTCCTTGGCACAAAGAAGCTGCCTTAGTATGGAAGTTTGCAAGGAAGATGCAGTTTGCCAGGAACAGTCCTTCATTTGCAAGTAAGATGCCAACAGTGGAAGGCAAGAAGCCAAGCCCCAACAACACAGGATTAGGAAACTATAGTTGGGAAAAGAGTTAATCCATTGCTTTTCGTGGCTGTTCTGTTGGTGCATCTTTCTTGCCTAAGACCCAATTACAACACAGTGACGGGCTGAATCCCACAGAGCTTTGTGTCCTGCAGGAATTATTTTGTCTGGTTTGAGTCTTGCTAGCACAGAGGGCTATGAAGGCAGAGATCCTTTATTATCTGCGTGCTGCAAAGAACCGGACTGTGCTCCCCATGGCAGTGGTTTCAGTGATCATCTCTGCATTTAATCTTGGGCTTAAAATGTCATAACTGAGATCAGAGCGTGTTCTGTGCTTGGTGTGGAGGTTAATGCACAGGACATTGCTGCAGAAAGCCCATCAGGTCAGTGAAGCAGCATTGCCTTGCTGCTTTAGTAGCTGAATTTCAATGATACTTTTTGTTCAAAATAGTAGAAACTGAGTGAAGTGAAAACAACAACAATTTTTCAACTGTTTCCAAAATATCCAAGTTTGCTGCCAGATGGCCCCACTCAGTAATCATCTTTTAAAAATAGATTCCTCTGTTCTCTTACCAAGAAAAGAGACAAAACGAGTTTCCTCCAAGCCCTCCAATGGTTTCTCTTGAGAGGTAACAGAGAAAATCCTAGATCCAATGGTGACATTACTTGGTTTTCAGTGAGAGAAGTGTTTTCCAATATGCAAGAAAACTATGTGGAAGAATTCCAGTGGAATGTTGAGGAATACAGCAGGTCTTGAGGGTACTGAGACTGCATAAATTATTTTATGACAGGCTGGAGAGCTTCAGCATGGCCTGGGCAGCAGCTGAGCATTATCTGTATGAGGAGCACCCCTGGAGTGTGAGTGGTTTCCTTGAGGGCTCAGGTTCCCACACTGTTCCAGGGAGCTGGAGGCAGGCAGAAGCACACAGACTCTGGGATTGCCCATGCTGATCTTGTTAAGGTACCATAAATACAATTTAGTTTATAAATTCATGTTTCATCTTTACAATTTATAATTGGATTTTATGATCGATGCATGTCTGCAGGCAGCAGGTGATGCCTGGGTGCTTTATGAGAGCAGGGTTTGTTTTCCTTAGGCTGGCTCTGTGGTGCTGAGCACTCACAGCTCTTGGACTGTCATCAAGTCCAGGGACATTTATTTTACTGTGGGCAGCCAAGTGGGAGCTTGTGGCTCCCCAGGTGCTGCTGCTGCTGCGTGGGCAGTGGGGGGAGCAGCACAGTGGCCAGCCCGGTGTGGAGCAGCAGCATTTCTGTAACCATGAGGAGCAACCCTAATGAGAAATGCCCTTCAGCAGCATGTCTGCCACCTGTTGTAGGAGCTTTTCCCAGTGCCCCTTCCCACTGGCAGGGGGATTTGGTGAGGATGGGCAGCAGAGGTAAGTTAGATGTGTTGCCCCAGGAGGGGAGAGGGGCAGAGCAGAGGGCAGACAGATTTAATGGAGCTCATTCCTGGAGCTTCCGTTTGCATGGTGGGCAGCTCCATGTAAATCTTCCTCAAACTGCATCAGTTGAGCATTTTTCTCCCAAGCTGGCTGGACTAAATTGAGTACTTGCTCTCACAATTAACTATTGAATGGGAAATGTCTGATCTGCAGAAATACAAAGGACTTGTTGATCCTGGAGAAACTGATGAGTTTAGCGTTGGGCTTATTCTTAGCAGGGACAGGCTGTGTGCCGGTGATGGACCCTTCAACACTAAGTATCGACTGCAGGAATCAATCTGCTCTGAGCATCTTGTCCCTTTGTGTTCTCTGGCCAGCACCCAGGTGCTTAGAGCCTCCCTGGCACGGCGTGGAGAGAGCTGCTCCTAGGAAAATCCATAGGCCTTGCAAATGGAATAGATCTAATGGCAGACATAGCTCAGCAGCTGCACGCCCATGCTCCCTCCCCTGGTTTGCTGTCTCCCTCTTTAAATGACTCCGTTGTTTCTTCTGGGACCTCAGTGAATGGAATTGTCCACACGAGCTGATGTGTTTGGTGAGCAGGGCTGGGGGCCTTTGCTCCCAGGGAGGTTTGCTCCTTGCTGAGACATTCGTGAGCTGCTGGTAGGGGCTCAGCTGTGAGGTACATGGGGCTCCTCTGCCCCCACGGCTCAGGGCAGGATGAGGACCCCCGGGGGGATTGCCAGGGTGCAGCCCCTCTTCTGCCCAGCCTCTGCAGCTGGCCTGGGGAAACACCTCTAGTGGAGAAGTTTCCCTGCCCTCCCTGCAGCAAGGTCAGGCACCACATCTCAGAAAATACCCTGCAAGCCTGGAAATGCAGTTTGTTTGGTCTGGGGAGAACGGGCTACTCATAAATTGAAGGCAGCAAGGTGATAACAGTGGACGTTGCCATGATGTGGGAAGCCCTGGATCACCAGGGCAGCTGCTGGGCATCCCTGGCTCCTGGTGCCGTCCCTGGCTCCGGGTGCTGGTACCAGAGGCACCAGGCAGGGGAGGGCAGTGCTCCAGCCTGGGTGGAAACCCACGGCCCACTTCCCCTCTACAGGCCCATTATCAAAAATGTATTTGTCAGATTTTTAATAAAAGAACAAAGACTGTTTTCAATTTGTTAACTGCTTGATGATCTGGGGTAGATTGCCATTTAAAAAGCTCTGCTCTAGTTAGAGCAACTGCCAGGAAGCCAGAATGTTTTTAATATTTGTTCATTATGCTGCAAAAAGCAATAAGAGGAACAATCCAATCGAGGAGAAAATGTTTCCTTAAATTATTTTTTTAATTAGTAACTTACAAAGATTTCTTATTAAAAAGTAAGGATTTTAAACTCAACAAACTGGGTTTTAGCTTTTTAGAATGAAATGATCAGGGAGTGATTAATCTCTCCCATGCATCTGTAATAAAATATTAATTGGATAAAAGCTTTAATATAAATTTTTAAAGCAGGTTTTTCCCTTCCAGTTTAACATATTTGAACTGGAAACTGTTCTCATCTGCCTCCCTAAGAGCAGATGAGAACCTGACTTTCTGCCACTGTGGCTGGTTTCTTCCAGTTAATTAGTCTTTATTACAGAAGGAATTAAGAGAGAATTAGGAAGTGTCCAGGAGAGGAAATGCACAAGACAAATCAGGAGAGAGCGGGAGGTTGGGTGTGACAATGCAGAGGTGTTGGATGAAGGAAATTAGCTTGGGAGGGCTTTGTACCCTACGTTCCAGACAGAAAAATGCTTAAATTCACTGCTGATGTTTCTTAGCCCAGAAACACATGCAAATCAGCCTTTCAGTTGGTGCAC
Source organism: Apus apus (assembly GCF_020740795.1). NCBI lineage: Eukaryota > Metazoa > Chordata > Aves > Apodiformes > Apodidae > Apus > Apus apus. The sequence continues at coordinate 727,102 of NC_067285.1, forward strand.
ATGCACAGTTTTAACACTGGCTTTGCCACTTCAGCTCTTCTTCATCACTTAAGGTCATACAGCATTAAGCTGTGCTGGCGATGAGTGAGCAAACCCCAGAGGGACGTGTTATCTTGGTGTTGTCTTAAAGGTCTAGAAGCTAACTGGGAAGAAACATTGATTCTAATATGCATAGACTCTCATATTCTAAAAGTCTTCCAGAGTTTTCTGGAAGGGATCTGTACCTGGAGCACAGCAGAGCTTGCAGGGGGAGCTGCTCCTGCAGCCCAGGCAGGGCTGATGTGGCTCCCAGCATCCCCGCAGAGCCCACCCTTCTGCTGGGCCATGAGTGACTGCTCGTTAGTCTGCCTCTCACATGGAGATGAAAATAATAGAGACCAATTAGCTTGGAAAAGAAAAAAAAAGCAAGCTAGAAAGCTGGGGACCTGCTGCTGAGGGGTTTGTTACACTGTTGTGTGCAGTCTGAAGGAGCAGGGCAGATCCTGGGCCCCTGTGAACAGACCTGACGGGGTCACGGGCGCTCCGGGTGCTTTAACGTGCTGTCAGACTGCAGGGCAAAGGAACCTCTCAGAAAGCCTGGGGCTCTTAGCTTTCCTTGCTGGCTTGTTTTCTGTCTCTCTGATGCTCCTTTCTGTGTGTTCCCAGCGCAGTGACTGCAGGGCACAGGCAGGGATGGAAGGAAGGAAGGAGCGAGCTGTTCTCCAGCTGGTGAGGCTCTGGAGCAGCGCTCGGCAAACCTGCGGTCGGGATGTCTTTTGGCACTGCTGCTGCAGGGCTGGTGGTGGAGAGGAGACTTCCCTGCTCAGCAGCTAAAAGAAATGCTGAATTACAGGTGTGCAGCACCTGAGCAGGGGAACTGGGAATGCTGGGGCTTCCCACTGGGGAGGCCGGGGTTAAAGTTCTGCTTTCAGATGTATTCCAGGTGTTGTATTTGCTACAGTACATGTCAGATGAGCAGTTAATTACTGTGGTCAGTGATGAATGTGGCTGTGTTAACTGCTTAATGTGTGTGCAGATACACAATTTGGGAAGTTTTTGTTATTGATGTTCTTCAGGGTGTTTGACCAATGTAGATTTCAACCTGGACAATAACTCCAGCTTATGTGCATTATGTGCAAGTGTCCCTTAAAAAGGTGTCGTTAGATGCCTCAAGGGAATAAAGACTTCTTAAAAGTGGTGAATCCTGCAAATGCCACAGGTAGAAACTCAGGGAACTGCTTCTGGGTTTGACCCATGGTCTTAGTCAAAATCTGCTACTGTAATTCCTAATTCTTCTAAGGATCCAGTTCTCCTTGTGGCAGCATTCAGGATAAGGAAGTGAGCAGCTGTGAGTTGTGTTGGGGAGAAGGCAGACGTGACCAGAACATTCAAAGAATGTGACTGTTGGATCACCAGCTAAAGGAGATGGGTTAACCCCTCTGCTTCTGCACAGCCATGCATAGTAAAGTTGAACCTGTGGGTGGGAACAGGTTTAATAATCTGCTTGTGATTTATGAAGCCAGAACTGTGCCTCTGGTTTCAAAGACATGCTAATCATTACACTGATCTGGCAGCAGGGAACTGCTTCGTTATCTCTGTGAAAGAAACCCAGTGGTGCAGAGCCTGGAAGAGCTGGTACCAGGAAGGCAGCAAAGAGGGGGTAGGAGCTGCTGCAGCTCTGCCCTGGGGAGGGTGAGGAGGCTGCTGGGGGGTTCTGCTGCCCGGGGAGCAAGGGCTGTGTCACCCCCTCTCCTGTCACTGCTGTTCCAGGGGATGGCCCTGCTGTGCCCACGTCCATCCTGGGGCATCAGCAGCTCCTCACTGCAGCCAGGGTGGTGGCAGCAGGGCTCCCTCTGCCTCCCGCCATGAAAGACATGACGGCTTGTTCTTGCTGCTGTGATCTCCTTGACCTTTTCCCCTGCTTCATTTCCCCTCCTTCTTTTCCTTTTGGTGCTTGTGGAGCGTTGGCACTAGTGCTGGCTTCTCATTTCTGTGCTCTGAAGAGCTGTTAGCATGGATCCCAGCACCACACCTTGTCTGTGTGAAAATGCTTTGCGTGGGTTTGCTTGTTTGAATGCATCGGTGCTTCTCACAGAAATTATGTGTTAAGGTTTTAACTGTCCTGGGTATTTAAATCAGTGAAATTAGGTGACAGTTCACTGACTTGAGCATCATTGTCAGTCTCACAAAAAGCTGGGTTTTGAAAGCAGGTTGATGATTTTTAAATACGTGTTTGGAAAGTCTCCAGAAAAGAAGACACCACAACCTCTCTGGGCAGCCTGTCCCGGGGCTTTGTTGCCCTGACAGTAAAGAGGTTTTTCCTCATGTTTAAATTGAACCATCTATGTTCCAGCTTGTGCCCGTTATTCCATGTTTATGCTGCTTTTGAACCATAAAATCTGCTGTTACAATTGATTAATTAAGCTGGGGAAGTTTATAAGCAAATTTTTTTTATTATTATTTTTTTTTTCTCCAAAGAAACACTTTGGAAGTCATCAAAGTGATCCAACCAGTGGAGGTGATGGGATATCAACCAACTGGCTGTCAGGCTCAGCAGCCCCTACTGAAAAGCAGATACCAGGCTGGGTTAAAAAGGGGTTTTTTTAAATGGGGAAATCAATATATTTCTTTGACTTGGGTACTTAATGTGCCGTTTGTTATTCACCCCTGCATCCAGGCATTCTGGAGATGCAGGGAGGCAGAGAGTGGAGTGTTTGCTGTCCCTGCAGCCCCGTGGGTCCCAGCACCTGCAGGGCTGTGGCAGCACCCAGCCTGTCCTGTCCAGTCTCCCCAGTTCCAGGCTGACTGGTGTTTGCAGACACTGTGGTCTTCCCTCATGTGCTGGTTAGACTGCAGACCCTGGCTCTTCTGGGAGAAGGGTGTGCTCAGAAATGAGATATTCCTCCATCCCTTTTTGGTGTCCTTCCGGTCACCTCCACTAACTCAGGGGCCTCCGTGTCAGGCAAGGATCAGCTGTTTAAGTGGGCAGGTTGCTAAGAAGGAACTTCTGGTCTCTTGAGTGACTTCTGTTGAATTTCTTATTTAATCTTTCATTCATGTCCATTTGTTTAATGTTGAGAATTTAACTCTAACATTAAGTTTAGTTGTTTTTAACTTATGGTATTAATCTTCAGCGCTCCCCTGATGTGCTGTCACTTTCTTTTTACCAAATGTTTGTGTGGCTGGGTTTTGATTTCCTGGTTGGATTGTGAATCCGGTGTGAGCAGATGGTGGTGAGCCCTGTGAGGGCTGGTGGCAGCTCTGGAGGGTGGCTGTGTTGGGCACTGCTGCTGCTCCTGCTGCTGCAGGTGGCTGCAAACCCACCAGCAGGGAATTCTTTCTTGTCCTTGCTTCCTTGCTTCATCAGTTTCTCCTGGCTCCCAGCGTGGTGGTGTTTTCCATGCACAATAATTCAGAATGTGTTAGCAATCAAGAAGCAGCGAGACACAATATCCACTACTTTACTGCAGCTCAGATGTCTAATTTCCCTTTTTATCTTCCCACTCTGTAATGCTGTCAGAAGAGTCAATCAACTTTCTCTAGAAAGATTTCTTCTTTCAAAATTGCTGTTTATTGCAGACTTTACACTACATGCTTGATTGTAGGGATTTTTGTTTTTCCTCTTACAACTTACTCCAAATGGAGCATCTCCTGCTGAAATAAATCTCTTGAGTGTGTTGCCCAAATAGTTCTTCTGGAAGGCAATAGCTCCTAGGGAATTTCAGCTCTCTCCAGAAAAATTGTTGAAAAATTCTCAGGAATTAAAAACATTGGCTCATTAGAACATCTTTTGCTCTGTGGCAATTTCAACCCCTTGGGAAGGCAGAGGGGAGACAGAGGGATAGGCATCTAGGCAAGTCCTGAATTTCCATCAGGAGTTGAGAGCGGGTGCTACAGCTGTGACAAACACAGGCTGCTGCTTTATATTCAGCTCTGGAAAAGCAAGAGGTGGAAATTTGCTTCTTATATTTTGTTCCTAATGAAGACATATCCAGGTGGTCTCAGTATTTCTCAGAATTATCTTTTAAAAAATTTTCTTTGTCCTTTAGCAAGGTCAAGAATATCAGTGCTTGTCTTTCCTGAGTATTCCTGGAGGCTTTTTCCTAATCATTTAGCACCTTCTTGACAAGGATGACCCAGGTTTCTGCCTTGCTCCATGCTTAGACTTGGCTCTGGCTGGGGCAGCCCTCTCTGGTTGAACATTTCCCCACTCCATCCCATCCCTCCTGCCTGCTGCCAGTGCCACTCTTTGGCTGCATCTCCCAGGGGATTTATTTCCTAAACAGTGCTGGATACTAAGGAAACATTTTTTATTTTCCCTTTTAGTGTAAGATTTTTGTTCATATTTAAAAAACCCAACAAAACCTACCAACAAACAAGCCAACCCCCACATCTCCCCAAGCCCAGACATTTCTTAAGACCTCCTCAGAGTTCTGGAAGAGGAAGGTGTCACTGACTCTTCCTTTTTTACGTATTTTTCATTCATTTTCTTGAAATGGCAAAGACTTTCAGTTGACTGTTATCTTCCATTCTGGTGTCCTGGTATTCCTTCCCCTATGTCAGGTCCAAGAGAGCTAGACACAGGAGTTTAGTTTTGTGGTCAAAGTGAGTACAGATGTGTGATACCTTGCACTTACTGAGGCTGGGTGCCCACCCTGCTGCTCCTCTGGGAGACAAGAGGGCAGTCCTGGAGCCACTGGTGCCACTGCTGGGCCGGGCATGGCCAGGGCTTTGCTGCAAGTGCAGCCAGGCAGCGTGTTCAACCTGCCTTCCCAGTTGTTTGAAGCTACTTGGTTATTGCCTCCCGTTCAGGGAGGCTTAAGGAAACATCTGGAGGCACTTCTGTTAGAGATGAACTGGACTGCAGCTTCCCCCCGGGCCCCACTGCCTTTCCTGGGCACACAGCTGGGTTGCCCAGTGCCCTGCAAGAGGCTGCTTTCCTACCTTTTTAAGCCAGTATAAGTGAGAGCTGCTTTTTTTTTTTTTTGCAGCCATCTGCTCCAGCACAACACGTGGGCTTCATCCTCCTCACTCTGTTTAGATACACTTTCCACCAGGATTTTTTTCCGTCTGCAAAAGCACTTTACTCTTTCTGTTTACTCTTTTGGAGACAAAATCAATATTTGTTAGATGCAATTATGAAGAATGATGGATGCACCGTCAGTGGTATCAGAGTATGAAAACCAGTATTATGGCACAGGCCTGCTCTTAATAAAAGCAGAGAGGAGATACAAACAAGGTGGCCTGGAAAACCCGATCCCAGCACCAGTTCTGTAATAAACAGAAAGCTTTTCAAGGGTTGCTCGAAACTGGAGTTGGTTGCCTGCTTTGGGGCACTGATGGAGAGTTTGCTTCAGTGAGATTTGCATTTGTGTGGGCTGGGCTTGTGTCCCTTTGGGTCTGTTGGGGGGGCTGTCCTGCGTGTGCTGCCCAGGGCTCTGCTGATCTCCTGCCACATCCCTCTGTCATTTTCCCTCGGTTTTAGTCTTGGCTTCGTTGTAGATGAGCTGGAGGCTCCTGGCATTGCCTCCCTGAGGCTGGCATTGCCTCCCAGGCCCCTTCCCAGCCCTGTGGGGGCTTTACCTGTCAGGTCTCCACACTCTGCTTTCACTTTCACTCATGATGTCCACTTGCAGGGGGAGAGGGGGTCACTTTTCCTCGCTCCTAGGAAGGACATGAGATGCTGCCGTCATTTCGATATATGCAGGCATAAGGAAGGACACAAGAAGTGGGGCTCAAACACCGTGTGAGGAATATTGTCCCCTCTGGCTCTGCATCAAACTTCTGTAAGAGCTGATGGGCTGGTATTGCTGGCTGAGCAGTGATAAAGGAGAGGGAAAGAGCCCTGCTGGGGACACAGGCTAACAGGAGGCTGAAGCCCAGAGATTCAGATGTATGAACCTGCTGGTTTTACCTAATAGAGGATTTTCCCCCCCTTATTCCTGTTCTGCCTCGTAGGTCTTAACAAAAAGAGCATCTCATAGCATGATTTTCTGAAGTAAATGGAAATAGTGAAGAAAGAGTGTCCCAGGAGCCTGAGGTACTGGCTTTTCTGACAGGCAACAGTGAATGCCAGTGATGAAGGACAGGAACACTGTTGAGTGTTTGTATGACTTAGGGGCTTCTTCAGGTGGCAGCAAATGCAGGAGGACAAAGTACTTGAAGTGTGCTGTCAGCCAGGTCCCACCACCCAGGGGTGCCCTGTGCTGGGGCTGGGGTCCCACCTCCCCAGGGATGGGCGATGCTCATGCCAGCCACATCTTTGCAGGACCTGAGTACTTCACAGTGCCAATTTTATTGGTGCTCATGAATGTTGGGTTGGTTTTTTTCTTCCCTCTTTCTCTGTGTTCAAGGTTAAACTTTCCACTACAGAGAATTATTTGGTAAAAGACAAAGGATGCTGATCAGTAGGGGTAGAAGATACATTTTACAAAAGATTTTCAGCTGCAGTACCTGAAGATAGATCAATATTTTCTATTTGCCTTAGCACTAAGCTTATTTTCCTTCATCACTGAAGAGCTACTCACTTTTGCCTCCTACCACAACATTAAACTGTTCTCTCCTGATAAATGGTAAGACAAACAATAGTACTTTCCAGGAGCTGCTTTATCGTGCAGAAATACATCAGTCCCTCTGATGAACAGAAAAAAACCCCACATCTCTCTCTTAACTTTGAGAATCCGTGCTGGATCCAAGCCTTGCTGGCATCCTGCTGGTTGAAGAACTGGAATTCATCCTGCTTCTTGGAGACTCTCAGCCTGGTGTCCCTGGATGCTGCTGTGCCAGTGCCAGCTCCTGTGAGCCCTCCCCTGGGGACACATCTTTTCTCCAGCAGGTCTGCCTGGTCTGGGAACAGCCTTGCTTCAGGGATGTGCTCCCTGCTGGGCTGTGGATCAGTGGGGGTGTGAGCTGTGGCTGTGAACGGGGTCCAAAACAGCACAATGAAACAGGTTATCAGAGCTCAAATGAAGCCCCGTGTTTGTTGACAAATGGGGAAGCTAAAGGCTGAGTGACTGACAAGGAGAGCTCATCATTGCTGATTCCCCTCTGCTCCCTAATTCATGCTGTTGTCTGAAATTATACATGAATTATTAGTACCTAAATGGTAACAAACAAACCCATCAGGGCGGAAGCAGCCCATTTGGTGTGGTGCTGGGTGACATCCCGAGCTGTTCTCCCAGCAGGGGCCTGAGAAGCACCATGTGTGTAAACTGGTGCTTGTTCCTCTGACTAGGGAGAGGAGAGGGGCAGGATGGACATTGTCAGAGATCCAGTGGAATCTGGGGTGTGGGAGGAATACCAGATCGTTGCTGGTCCATGTGGTGCTCATGTTTATGCACTTCCCAAATCCTGGGGCTGATTAGCCACCTGCATTAGCCTTGTCTGACAGGGCCCACAACGTGTTTGCATGTGAACTGTGCTTCCAGCTCCCAGAGCAGCAAACTTTACATTTTCTCTCTCAGTTGTGTACATGTTTAGCAAGTCAAAACCAAATGTTTGTATTTTTGTTCAGCTTCACAGCCTCAATGCATAGAGGTCTTGCAGAATGCTATTTAAAAGTTTTGCAGAATAAAAATGTTTGTGGGTGTTCTGTGTTTGTTTTTTTGTTTGTTTTGTTTTTGGTTTTTTTCCTGGTGAATGGCTCCTACCAAACAAGGGAAAGGATTTAAATAATTTTTGACAATGTTTGGCTCTTTGAGCCTCATTTCAGTCTGGAATTCTAGATGGTCTTCAGGTGCAAAAGCATTCATATTAGGCAAAATATTCTCAAAAGGCAGAGCTGCATTAATGACTCACGCTGAAGCTGCAGACAATTTGAAGGGACCTGGTGGTGCTTTTTCAACTGTGTATAAATAGTGACACATTTGTTGTCTCCTCATAAAACTTCATATATTCCTAATTACAGCATCAATTCATCATTGTTATCATTGTCATCAATCTTTGCCAGCACCAACTGATGCAGACAATTACTTGCAAGGCTTTTTTTTTTGTGGTTTTAGTCTACAGCTCTCACACACAGAAGTGCAGTTGCACCAGTATTATTTCTTTCCTGCTGTTCTTCAGACCTTGGTGCCTCACCATGCCCGTCTGCCCTGGGCTGATTCCTGGCTGTGGTGTCTGGCCACTGTATTTCAACAAAGGTAGCAGGGGAAACCCAGCCTGGTGCTCTGCAGGGGTGGATGTGGAGGGGATCTGGTGCTGTCTGGTGGCCCTGGTCAGGAATCCTAATGAGCACCAAGAGCAGGTGCTTGCATTTTACCACTGCTGGCAGCAGGTCTCAAAAAGCCTGATGGAAGCAGACTGCTGACATCTTATTTGTTATATTGTTTTGCACTAGCATGCGTTATTGCATTCACTTGAAAATTCATCCATTTCAGGATTAAACTTGAGTATTTTGAGAAGAAAAATACCTCTAGATGTTGTTGTATTCGTTAGAGCCAAAGTAAACTAATGTGTGCTTACAGCAAGGATAAAAACAGTCTTTCAGCATACTTTAGTCATCTAAAAGGAATAAAGAGCTAAAATGTGCTGGTCTGAGCAATCTGCAGCCCCCCTGCAGATGATGTAGGGGGTTTGTTCAGTGAATACCAACTGGCTGGGCCAAGGCTCTGGGCAGGGTTTTCACCCACGTTGGAAACCTTGGTGGCTTTGCATCTGGGGTGAGAGCCTGGAAGTGCCTGAACTGCACTTTCCTGGTGGCACTGCCCAGCTACTGAGCAGAAGTGGAAGGCAGGTGACTTTTCCTTCTCTGAGGAAGGTGTTCTGCCAATTGTTAGCACTGTAACAGGGGAGCTGCAGGGAAGGAATGTGGTGTGCCCACTCCAGTGGGATTCCCATGGAAAGGGGGCTGGCAGCGGTGACTGTTTGGCAACTTGGTGTTGAAGGAAAAAAGTAAAGAAATGCTCAGAATTAAAGGGGACTAGCTAAAACCCAGAAAGGTGAGAAGAAAGCTTGCACACTGGCAAAACGTTTTCCTGCCTTGTGTAATAGATAGAAGGAATAAATGAGCAGAGCTGAGGAGGGGCTGAAATCCAAAGATCTCCCCCCAGGGTGGTGGTTGGTGAGGGCTCAGGGCTGTTGGGAGAAGGTGAGCATAATCCTGGAAGTTGGCCTTCTCTTTGAGCCCCTTTCTTTTCTAATTTAGTTTCCTTTTCTTGCTTGCTTCCTTGCTTTCTCTCTGCCTTTCTTCTTTCTGTGTGTTTTTTCTCTCTTCCCAAGCCCCACATGGGTTGCAGTTACCACTTCCCTCCTCTTCCCTGCTCCCTTGCCATGCTGTTCCCCATCCCCCAGCCAGCCTGGAACACAGTTTCAAGGTGATCAGTATTTACCATTTCTGCTTTCTAAGATAATGCCTCAAATACGCTGTATGCTGAGGCTCCTGACCCTGCTCCATGTAATTAAATAAATATTGATTGCACTTAACCTTTCCAATCTTTAAGATTGATAGTTTTGATGGTTCATTAGCAATTGTTAATCTTTTTAGTTGTGAAAAGATATGTATTCACTGGGTGTCATCTGCTCTTTTTTTTTAGTGGTTTTAGCCTTTGCTGTGAGCTGCTGCAAGGTGGTGTGCAACATCTGGGGCTGGTGTTCCCATCAGGAGCCGGGGGCAGGCTTCATCCCTGGGCACAGAGCAAGCCACCCAACCTGCCTCTGCCTGTACTTCGGGAGATGCAAAGTAAAATCATAGCTTTTTCCACCTCAGAAAGTGATACGAATAAATAAATATATAAATGCTAAGTTCATGCTATTACATTCAGACTATTGGCTTCAAAGAAATTGCTCTGCGTAGGGAAGTTATTTTTAAACGCTATTTATTTCAGTTGTTGCTGCAAATGTCCTCTTGGACATCCAATTAAAAACCATGTTTTGTGTAATTTATAACTTAAAGAAATCAATTTCAGCTACAAGTCTTTCATGTTTAGTATTTTAGCATTAGGAATGTGAGTAACAGGTAACCTGGGAAGTGAGTAACAGATAAACCACCAAATTATTAAGTGCAGTTTCTGGGGGATTGTGGGCTTTTCCTGTGATCTACAGAGAAAGCTTCCATGAACTTGCAGAGGAACAGCTTTGCAGGGACACCTGAAGCCAGGCAGGTGGTGGTGACGGTGCTGTGTCTGCAGGATGTAGCCTTGAGTTCCTGATCTCAGTGATTTGTTGGAACTGTGGTACGGTTTGGATTTAGAGAAAGCAAATAAAGAAATATAATTTGAAAGAGTTGTAATCTCAGCCAAATAAGTGACAGTCCCCAGTGGTGCTGGGGAGTGCCCCCCTGATTGTCCTCTGGCTGATCAGGGTGTTTGTGGGACACCTGAGGGTGATGGGGCAGTTGTAGGGGTGTCACCTCTAAGGGCTGATGAGGGGAGTCAGAAATAGGTGGGTTTCTTACCTGAAATGTGGGGATTTATGTTGCTGTGAAGGTGCTGCAGGTTCATGATCAGAACCAGGTTTGTGGTCATTGACACCATCCCAGTCCATCTTTCTTCAGGCTCCCTTGTCACCTGCCCCGTGCTGGGGAGTTTCCCCCCCATCTCATAAAATCCCAGCCTGGTTTGGGTTGGAAGGACCTCAAAGCCCACCCAGTCCCACCCCCTGCATGGGCAGGGACACCTCCCAGCAGCCCAGGCTGCTCCAAGCCCCATCCAACCTGCCCTTCAACACTGCCAGGGATGGGGCAGCCACAGCTTCCCTGGGCAGCCTGGGCCAGGCTCTCACCCCCCTCACAGGGAAGAATCTCCTGCCGATTTCTGTGCTTCCCCCGGGGCTGTCTTCTCCCCTGCCTCCTGTGTGTCACCACCGGAGGAATCCCAAGCGGGTCCGTGTCAGTGCATCAGCTGCGGGATGTCCCGGTTGTCCCCGCTCCCGGTCCCGGGGCTCTGGGGACAGACGGGACGGCAGCTCAGGCGGGTTAACCCAGCCCGGCCGGGCCGGGGGCAGGAGCCGGAGCAGGGGCCGAACGCTCCGTCCGGAGCCCTGAGGGTGACCAGGGGGTTGCGGCTGCGCCCGCTCCGGGGCTGAAGCTCTGGCGCAGCAATCGGCTCCAGCCGGAGCTGCCCGGCCCTGCTGCCAGACCTGCGGTGCCGGGACACCGGGGGGACCGGGACACACCGGGGGGACCGGGACACCGGGGGGATCGGGACACACCGAGCGGGACCGGGACACAGAGCGGGAATCTCCTCGTGTTCCAGCATTTCGGGAGATCTCAAAGCCCGCTGCCCGCCGAGAGCAGCCTGCCCCCGTCCTGCTTTTAGCATCCCGCCAATATTTTTGTCGCCCCTTCCATCAACTTAACAAAAGAATATAGATCGCCAGACATGCAGTTTACCCTTCCCCGGCTGATCTTTTTCCCAGGCTAAACAAAGAAAGGGTCTCATCTAGATGCCAGGCTGTGCTTCGTTCTGACTTTCTCTCTGGGAGGTCACAGCCTTCTCCTCCCCCGCACCCCAGCCCAGCCCCGCAGCCCCGCTCCAGCTTTCCCCAGCTGCTGCTCGCGACAGGAGGTGCAGGGACCTCTGTGCCATGGGGGGAGGATGAAAGAGGTGATGGTGAGAGGAACACAGTGGGCTTCTCTCCTTGGTTTGAGCCCTCGCGATTGGTTTTATTCTTGCTGTTCGGGTACATGGTCCCTGCCCATCCACCCTGCACCTCCCGAGCTGCCTGTGCATCCTGTCGGCAAAAACAGCCGTGCAACTCCGGCTGAGAGAGCAGCTGAAAAACGTGTCAGTGGGAGTGCAGGTGCCCTGGTTTTTTGGTTAATTAAAATGGGAATGTTTCCTACATCTCAAGCTTCCTGTTATTTTCTTTCTTCTCTTCCAAAATACTGAATTTGCAGCGTTACACACGTTTGTTTCAGACTGGGGACCCTTGGCCACGTCAGACCAAACGCCAGTGACACCCCCCGTGACCAGTGGTCACAGCTGCCAGAGCCCCAGAGCCGGGGGGCTGGGCTGGCAGGACCCGGGGGGTGTGTCTGTGTCCCTTTGCTCCCAGCAGGTCCCTCAGGAATGTGTCCAGGGGGGCTGAGCATCTCTAAGGACAGAGACCTTGGGCAGCCTGCTCCAGTGTCCCACCTGCTTCCCAGGAAAAAGGTGGGGTTTGTGCTCAGAGACTTTCCTGCAGGTGGGCCCTGACTCCCAGGTAGCCCCTTTGTGTTGTGGGGAGTCAGATGTGTCTCAGGGCTAGTGCAGCTGGCCAAAACTGCTCCCTGGTTATAATACTGGCATGAAAAAGGATCTCTGGGGTCTGATCCCCAGTGAGTTCACCTCCCTGGGCAGCACCGTGGCCAGGGAGCTCAGGTTTGCTGATCCAGCACTTGATGGTCCCTGGCACAACCTATCAAGGATTTACTGTCAAATTAGCTAACTCTGCTTTTCTTTTCCAGCACCTTGTGATGCAGATGGTCTTTCTGCTCCGGTTGCATCTAAATGGGAGCCCAGGTGGCCTCACAGAGGGGCTTTGAGCCTGGCCACATGCCTGGCAAGCTGGCAGGGCCTGGGGCCACCAGGGATGGCACTGGCCACTCGTGGATTTGAGACCATACATGCAAGCATTACAGCTGGGTGGCAGGTTTCACAGGTCTGAGTCAATCTAGGACTTTGGGGGTTCTTTTTTCCTGTAAGTGGGAAAAAACCCACAAACAAATGAACAAAACAAAGAAACAAACAAACAAACAAAAAAAGAATGCAAGTTTTGCTTAGGAAGCAACAGCCCTTTTTGTACAATGAAAGGTGAGTGGTACAAAATAACACTGGGAGCTGGGGCAAACCTGTGTGAAGCTGAAGGTACTTTTCCATCTAAGCCCCAGCCCATGTGTTGCAGGTCGGACTGCAGCGTGTTTCAGAAAGGGGATGGGTGTTTGCATGAGAACAGAAGTCTTGGGGCACAGAGACTTAGCAACAAAGCAATAAAAAGAAATAAAGTCCAAGACTCTTGGAAGAAATTGAAAAATCTGTGTTTCAAGGGAGAAACCCATTTCTGGATGGTAAGATTGTAAAGAAGATTTTCCAGATTTTCTTCTTAAATGATTCTCCCTCCATCTCTGCACTTTCCCCACCACCCCAGGCATTAGTCTGGCTGTGAGGCAGGTTTGTCCCACCAGCCTCCTCAAAAGGGCAGTTTCTGGTGTCTGGAGTCTCAGAGGTGCTGAGGCACAAGGGTTTGGCAGATTACAGCCCCTTCCTTCCTTCCTTCCCCTGGGGTTCCTCTGGGCTGGTGGGTCCCTCCTTGGTGGCCAGCTCCAGCCTGGTTTGGCAGGAGGAGACGTGCCCTCCCTGCCCGCGGAAGGTGGGACTGGTGGCTCCTGGCATGTTCAGGCAGCAGCCTCAGATGAGTCATTTCCTGACAGCAACTGCGGTGCCATTAACCACGTTTTGTAAAGTGTAACAGGAACCGTCGGGCTTCACAGTTCCCGGGGAGGAGGGAAATTAATCTCAATTTCACTGATGGGACAAGGTGAGGAAGCATCTTCAGAGACGGACTGTGGCAGGACTGCCACGGCTGGTGTCGGGGCAATACTGCAGCGCAGACTTTCACGCCCAGCTTTAATGACGGTGTCAGTTCAAGCATCGCTGTTAAGCGATATAATCAAGTCTCCTGCACCACCCATTTTGGGGAAAATTGCACGTTTCAGCCAAGGGAACAGTGAAAATAATTAAATAGCTTAAGTGGCAATCTAGGAAACGTACAATATGAGCAGGCTTGAAGGAATGCTGCCAGATTTTTGAAAAGATGTAGTTTTATTGGAACAGAAAAGCTTTGTCTGTCATTTCCATCTCAGAGCAGAAGTGGCATTTTTATGTCTGGGGCTTTGGGGGGCTGGCACCCGGGGGTTCAGCTCTGCTGGATCTGCAGCTGGGAGGAAAGCTCTTTGTGGTGTGATTGTGTGAACCTCTGAGTGTTTTTCTCTTGACCTGCTGGGCAGCTGGTGAGGTTCTTGAATTGGGATCAGGGGGCTGCAGCCCAGGTGACCTGCTGGGGTTGCCAGTTAAAAACTCTCTCTTACTTATTAATGTCTCCATGCTTTTCTATTTCAGATCCATCTTCTGAAGACAAAGAAGGAATTTCAGCCTTGAGAAGGATTTGAAGGGTAGAGGTTTCTGTTGCTGTCTGTGTTCACTGCCCCTGTACATCAAGGTCTTGCTGAGGTGACAGAGGGGAAGGTCCTGGGCAGCTGGTTACAGTGGAGAAGTCAAAACACCAGGAAGATGAAATGCAGCTGAGGTCTGGAAGCAAGGGAGAATCAGGATAAAGTGGTGGTTATTTCTGGTGGGAAGGAGTCAGATGAATCATGTGTTGATGCTCTCATGCCTGCTGTGAAGTGTAGGTCCCAGCTCCCAGGTCCCTTGGCTCGGTGCCTCAAATGCTCCCAAAGGAAAAGAAAGAAGGGATTTCAGTTGGATTGGAAAACCTGAAGAAATGCAAATTCTCAACTAATTATTGAAAGCAACCTCTCTAGTGGAACTGGGTTCAGTGCCTTCTTCCTTTATGATGTTTGTAGAGGTGGTTTTGCTCTTTCATTTTGTTCAGTTCATTAGACACTTTACTACAAATTACAATAATTATGCAAATAAATGCACAGTACCTATATTTAACATAATGTCTTTTTCTTTTGTGTATGTTCAATATTTCATTTCTTTCATATTCTAAAACTAAATATTTTTAAAGAAAACCAAGACTACAGAAAGAGGGTAACACTGAGCACCCTTCTAGCAAGATGGGCTAAATCAGAATTTTTTCAAATTGCCTTTGTTCTCCAGTTTTTTTCTATAACAAAACCTTCTTGCTGCTGTCTCAGGGGAACAGACACTCACTCAAGTAAGGCTTTATTCTGAGTGGCTCCAGATCAATATAAGAATTCTTCGAATAATGAGGAAAGACTCCTACATCCTCAGAAAAAAACCCAACATAGCAGTGAAAAAATAGCCTCAGATAATTTGTCAGCAGGGCCATTTCCAGCTAAGGAGAACATATATTAATCTCTGCTCTAAAAGTCAAGTGCTGTTGTTGCTGCTTCCTTGCTGTTCAGTATTGCATGTCCTTATGTTGCTTTTAAATTAGGTCTCATGCATGTGAAAACCTAAAGAAAAACTAAGTTTATAAACATTAGGAATTTAGGGTCATGAAATAGCTAAGCCAGATTATCCCTGTTCTGAGATCTCTCCCGTGTGCAAGTGGGCATTTTTCAGAACAGGGTCATGGCTTTTTAAGACACCCAATTAATTTACAATGGAGAACAAAAAGCAGCTCTCCAGAAAGCTCCCCTGTTGGCTGGTCTCCCTCTGGGTGATCCATGTCTAGAAGCCAGCTGTTATCGATAGTGGTTTATACCTCGGTAGCACTTGTTCAGATTTTGGGACTGTCAACTTCTCAGTGCTTCATCGACACAGAAGAGGAATGGTGTTTTGAACCAAATGGTTTAAGAGTTATGGTGGTTCTCTTTAGGGAGCTTGACCCTTTTAATAATCTGTATGTGTAGCCATGAAAAACAGTAAGGACTAACTTCGAGCATGACTGCACAGGAAGGAAACTGCTCCTTCACTTAAACAATTTATCCAGAGACCTCCTCAGTCACTGTTTCATAAGAGCCAGACTCTCAGGCCCATAGCAGTACCCCCATATAATCTTACCCTAAAGGGGCACCCAATCTGTTTATTCAAACTTCAGGCTCACTCCTCTCATAAGGAAGGAAGATTTGGACAAAAAGGCATTCCTTGGAAGAATTTCCTATGAGAAAGCATTTGTTTAAACCCAGAGACTTAACCAAGCTGAGCGTGGTTGTAACTGATTTGGACTAATGTTAGTTTTTGACATTGAGAAGCATTTTAAGACTAATCCTCACAGTATTTACTTTACATCTCTTAAGACCCTTTACCCCGGGGAGGGCTTAACCCTGCAAGAATTTGTGGAATACTATGAGAATAATTCTCTTTTTCACACTTCCCTTAATAACCCAGGCAGTGATGCAGAAGAGCAGGATTATTCTAGACAGTTCCCAAGAAAACACTTGTACATGGTAATGAGGAGAAAAGGCGAGCGGCAGCGCTGCCCGGGCTGGAGGCACCAATCCCAGGGAGAGGCATGAGAAGTCTTTAATTATGTAAAAGCATATTGCAGAGAACAATGCATTAAGACATCATCCACGTCCACCCCGGGCAGGGCAGACATGGAGAGCCTCAAATTACAGCCAAGGAGGATGCTCGGGTTATTAATAAATGTATTTTGCTGCATTTGAGGGCACGGGGGCACTGGAGCAGCTTGCCTGGGGTCTGCACTCTGGCTCTGAGAGGGGGCTGGAAAACCTCTGTGGGGAGCAGCTCAGATCTGTGTGATCCTGCTGAGTGGGTGAGGTGACTGCAGGGATCAAAGTCCCTTTCAGTCCCTTGTCCTGCTAGTATCTACCTTTTATTTCTCCTATATTTTAGTGGTATGTTTAGTAACGAACTGTGACCTGAGATCAAAAGATCCTCAGGTTGTGTGAGTATGAATTCATGCAGATTTGGGACAGCCCTGTGAGGCCACTATTCCATCCTACAGATGGGGAAACAAACCAAGCAGATAAAGAGCCCAGTGCTGCTCACAGGGGCTGTGGTTTCCACCCAGCCCTGAGTGCTGCCTCCTCTGCCCTTCCCTACAACCAGACTGGTTCATTTTCCTGTTACTGCCCCTGCAGAGGAGTCCCTTCCCAGCTGTCCAGAGAGGGGCCTCTCCTCCTCCAGGGGTGGAGCAGGGGTCTCTGGCTCTGGGAAGCCCAGGACTCAACCACCCTGCTGGGAAGGAGGCCCAGCACCCTGGGAAGCAGTGGGGGTTTCCTGGGAAACACAGCAAAAGGACAAGTCTAGTGAGAAGGCCAGAAAAGAGGCAGTAGAGCTGGTGGTGTTGGAGGCATGTCCTCTCCAGTGCCACCTTTTTGTGTCTTAGAAAACCTGTGTCCTTTTCAGACTGATAACAGCAGTAACAGTAACTAATAAAATACCAGCTTTTCCAGATGCTGCTTTTGGGCACATCCTGTACCAGGTTCCTGGGGCCTGTCCCAGTGTGAGTCCCTGGTGTCTGATCAAGTGGGTCACTGCCCTGCCTGATGGCTTCTCTCCCCCATCCTACATCTTCAAATCATTTTATGAACCAAAGATAAGTGATGACATCTCACAAAACTGCTTTGGGAACACAATCCCCCCATCTCCAGGGGGAAGAGGCAGCATGACATTTCTGAAAAGGGTCTGTCCCAGGTCCCATCTCTGGTCCAGTTCCAGATTCCACAGCTGGAAAAGGTTCTTCCACCACACCTGAATCAAGAAAACAGCTCTTGTAAATACAGCCTATAAAAATTCGGGTGGCTATTTAGAAGAAAATGGACCATTTCAGTCTAAACCCCCAAATACCAGACAAGATCATTTTTCAGGTCATGGGGTGGCTGAGCTCAGGAAGTTTCTGGGCTCTTGCTGCTTTGCTTTGTGCTTCTTATTTCTAATTTGGCCAGCCCTGGATTGAAAAGCCAACTAAGCAAAAATGTCTGTTCACTCTTCACAACATCTTTCTTCCACCGTTCATGATACAGTGGTTTCCTCAGCTGATGCCAAATGGCCATGGCTTCAAGTGGCTGATTCCTTACACTTTCCAGCAGAGCTGGGAGTAAGGAAGTGGAAAACCAACAGTAAGAGACATCAGTGCAGAAGGCTTATCACAACGGCGTGTTCTGGAAGCTCAGTGGAGCAGAACCCCAGTTAATGCAGCTGGAAAACTTCTTAGAGGGAAAGAAATAACCCTGGTTTGCTTTGGCCAGCTGGTGGAGGGGACGGGCTGGGAAGTGGATGGGGAAAAACAAGTGGAAAAATAGATTTTCAGTTTTGACAGCTGTGATGTTTGGGAAGGCAAGAGCCCGGGGAAGGGGCTGAGCTGTGACATGGCAGAGACAGCTCCTTGTCCTCTTGCCCTCCCGCTGGGAGCGGGGTGAGCTCAGCGCTTCACACGGCGACACCAAGAAGGAAGGCGAGCAGAGGTTTCTTCGGGGGGACCCTGCTGAATCCTGGCACCTGAGCACGGGGCTGTCCTGCCGTGGGACACGTTCCTGCCGCCCTCCCGCGCCCAGGGCAGAGCAGCAGGAGCCGCGGCTGCCGGAGCCTGCCGGGCTCCCGGCCCGGCGCCCGCGGGGACCCTCCTGCCTCCAGCCCCCTGACCTGCCCAACCTGCCAGCTGCCACCACGGGTGGGCTCAGCTCCTCCGCTCCAGCCGCAGCTGTGTCCGCGGCCCCAGCGCTGTCATCAGCCGCTGTCGCTAATGAGTGTTGCGGCTGCGGGGGGCAGGGACGTTGTCCTTCAGCCCCGGCAGGGCTGAGGAGCGCTGGATCCCAGCCTTCCCGGGAAAGGAGGCTGCCCACTCGGCCGCTCCTTGCTGGTGCCTCGGGACCCCTGGCCGGGATGAGCCCCGCACGGGGAGGAGCTGCGGGCACCTCCTGCGGGACCCGCTTCTCTGGGGCCGCTCCGGGCAGAGGCGGCAGCAGCCGCGGGGATGGAAGGGCTGGAAAAGGGCTGCTCTGCCCTCCCCCCGCCTGCTGCAGCCGGGAGAGGAGCCCAGGGACACTGCTGAGCGGGCAAACCAAAAGCCAAGCCAGCAATGAGATCGCCATCTCCCTCCAGGTAATTGCTTCTGCTACCCGTGGAATAAATGGTGCAATAAGGAACTTCACCAGCCCTTCCTCCCCAGGGAGGGGAGCTGGCTGAGCCGGGCTTCCCTCCAGGGAGGCTGAAAGGGTTGAGCTCCCCAGCTCAGCGGCTGGTTCACAAAGGAGGAGGAAAAAGACTCATAGGAGAGGGTGTCAGGACCTGGCAAGCGCTGGCAAATGCTAAATCACAATTTGTTCTCTACCTACAAAGCTGTTGTTGAGTAATTGAATGTTTTTTACTTCTTTATACCAAGGTTTCCACCTGTGGGAGAGGGAGAATAGCAACTTATCTGTCATGCAAATGTAATACATCCCATGTGCATCAGAAAATTTTAGATTCTTGGAAGATCAGAGCGATATAAATACATAAACATGCAAATTATGCAGGTCAGAAGGCAGGCCTGATAAGTATTCCAAGGAATCCTCCACCTCCTTTCACAAGTAACATGTTCATTTGTTCCCCACTATTGGCAAAGAACAAGTCTTGGCTTCTTTGTCAGCCTTGCCTGTGAGCTCATCACCAGAGTCACCCACTGGCCCCAGGAACATAGCACATGCCATGCCCAGGGCTACAGCACTGCCAAGGAAAATGGTGTTCCAGTTTTCCTAAAGGCTCCATTGTCCCATTCTCAGCCACAGCTCTGGGCTGTCACCTGGCTTGGAAGTTAGAGGTTACTCAGTGAAGAAAGGAGGTGATGTCACTGTCACCCTGGAAGGGTGGCAGCCTCAGCAGGTTTACCTCTGAACAGCAGCAGCCACACTAGGGTCGTTAGCAGGAGTGCAAAATTGCCATGATTTGCATTTAAACAGTCCCAGAAGCTTTTGCAGAGATTCTGAATATTGCAGCCACCTTTCCCTGTGCTGTGAATCCGAATCAGTATGTTGAACAAGATTCCTTTTAAAGCCTTGTTAGTTGCACCCAAGCCCTGCCTGGATGCCCTTGGCTTTTGGAGCTGGATACTGGGCGTTTCGGGGCCATGGGGCAGTCTCCCCATCTTTCCTGGCTCTGGTGGTATTGATGGGATTGACAGCCCATCCTTTGGGAATGGTGCCTGTGGCTCTTTTCCCAGTTAAAGCCCAGCTGGGGGGCTGTCCAGGCTCCAGTGCTGGGGAGCTCCTCCTGCCCTGGCACCTTGAACGTCAGCCAAGGCAGAGAAGGAGAGCACTGAAAAATTGTCATTCCAGAGATGTTATTTGTCTCCATCTTCTTCTGAAGAAAAAGAAAACTGCCTATTCCCTGTTTGATCTTGAGGGCTCAACTCTGCAGCAGGAGCCTCAGGGCTGGGAGAGGCTCCTCTGCTGCCCAGCAGCTCAGTGGTTTCTCTCTCCTGCCCAGGCATTACCCTGACCTTTCATAGAACCACGGAATGGTTTGGCCTGGAAGGAACCTTAAAGATCATCCAGTCCCAACCCCCTGCCTGGGCAGGGACACCTCCCACCAGCCCAGGCTGCTCTGAGCCCCATCCAACCTGCCCTTCAACACTGCCAGGGATGGGGCAGCCACAGCTTCCCTGGGCAGCCTGGGTCAGGGTGTCACCATCCTCACAGCAAAAAATTTCTTCCTAAACCTAAATGTCCCCTCTTTCTTCCAATGTAAATCTCCCCTCTTTCAATTTGAAGCTGTTGCCCTCATGTTTGTTGCTCCACACCCTTGTACAAAGTCCCTCCCCAGTCTTCTCCAGCACAAAAGGAAGCAGTTGGCACACGTAGAGCTAAACAACCCTTAAAACTGCTGGATCCAGTGGGCTAATTGGACACACTCTGGCAATCACAGATCTGGGGGGAGGGAATCTGCAGAGCACAGTTCCTGCAGAAACCCCTTGAACTAAACTCAGCACCAGCTTTGGGTCAGTGCAGCAGGGCCCTAGCTACAAAAGGGCTGCAGCCACATTGAGCTGAGCCCTGTGGCTCCCCAGAAACAGCCTCTTTCATGACTTCAGATTGAACATGAAGCTTGAAAAATAACTCACAGTTGTGTAGATTAATCTCTGAGATCCTGCTGAGACCTTGATATAATGAGGGACATAACACTGGGAGGCAATGTGAGTGAGTTGGACCTCTGGTCAGTCCTCCTGTGTTTGTGTTCCCAACTGACCAGGCTGGAACACACTGTTCAGCTGTGCTTCCCCATCCTGGCCTCCTTGGACTTGTCAATCAGCCAAACTAGAAACCAATTCACACACTTCATGCTATTAAAACTAAAATCATAGTCATGCCACACATCAGTCATAGCCTGTCACAATACCTCTAGCATCTCCAGCATGGGTGATGGGATGATCCAGTGTTATTGGAAGATTAATTTGATTTTATTAAAGTAAGAATTAATTCTGTCAGATCACTTTGTTGAAGTGGTTGTCTGTGCTGAAGTATTTGGATCCTAATTTGATATTTCATTCCCTGCTTCAGACAGGAATATTACTAGTGGGACATTTTATGAATAAAGATAAACTTGTAATAAACCGTGGTACCTACTTAAAACCTCATTACCCCTATGCTGTTCTTTCCCTGGAAATCTGCAGATGAGCTTAGTTGCCTGCAGGTAGAACAAGAAAACACCATTTCTCCTGTGCCTTCTACCTTGTAGATCCCAGCAGCGCTCCGACTGGGGCGGGAAGAGCAGTGAAAGGCAAGTGGGAAGCAAAGTTAGACACGATGCATCCTAACAGAGCTAGATGATGCTGTTTACAAGCAGGAGGAATCAAGGGTGGGAAGCCTTGGGTCAGCATGGGGAGCCAGGACAGGACCAGCCCCTCCCGAGGTGTGCAGGGGCCTGGAGGAGGGTTTGCAGACACCAGCCGGGGGGTCTGTCCTGCAGCTCAGACCTGGGGAACCTCCTGCTGTTTCACACTTCCCTGCTTTTTAGCTCTTTCCCCCTGCCCCAGATTTTAAATAAAGCTTTTCAGGTTCTTGTTGCCAGTGCTGTGACTCGTGATTCACCCCTGGCCTCACTTCAGCAGGTACAGAACTAATGATCTCGCTGTCCTCCCTGAGCTCTGCTTTCCTTTCCTCTCCCTCCTTCTCCCACCCACAGACACCCACCCACCCCAGACCCTTCCCCCCCAGCCCTGGGGAAGCTGGTGTGGCTTTAGGGCCGCTGCCATTGCTGAATTTTTGGATCATCCCTTTGTGCCTGGGCAGAGGCTGCTTTTCTGGCCCACGTCAGGTTTGTGGGATCCTTCCCTGGCCACCTGGGAAAGGGAGCTATGGAATCCTGCCCTGTGCAGCACCTGGCACGTGGGGGGAGACTGGCAGATTTCTGGCACATCTTAAAACCAGGCTGTTCCTGGAAATTTGAAATCATAGCCCACAGTGTGAAAAAGGTGGAAAACATTAGCAGTTTGCTTACATGTGGCAGAGAAGCAGCAGCCAGACACATTGCCAGTCAGGTGGGGCAGTTGTTCCCTCACTTAGATTTAGAGAGGGTTTGGTTACAGTCAGAAGTAATTCCTGATGTGTGCTTTGGATTTAACATACTTTTTTTGTCTAAGTTTATGAATAAGTAAGAAGTTAAAATTAACTTGATAACCCTTCATCTGTGCTGCTGACACACTGTCAATCACACTCCACAAATCTGGTTGTTCTCCCAGTATGGGATCTGTTCAAGGCCTGTAAAACCCTCAGGCTAAATGTCTTGCTCCAGCTGAATTGTGTTTGGAGCAAAATTTAAGGTGGGAGGGCAGAGACCTGATAACAGCCAGGTGGGCTTTCATGAGACCTGTGCCTTAGGTGCAGGCTGGAAGCCAGTCAGGGTTAGATGTGAGTCAGGACCAGCAGGCTGGGGTTGGGTCTGGCATGGTGCAGGGGGATGGGGTTGGCAGAAAGCAGCTTTAGTGGTTTGGGGTTGAGTCTGGAACTGGATGGAGCTGGAGCCTGTTTGCTGTTTCAGCAATGCTCGGTGTCAGGGAGCTCTGTGTGGAAGGGCAGGAGGTGCAGATGGGGACCCAGCCAGGAGACTGAGGAGCCCACAAGAGCCCTTTTCCTGGAGTGTGTCCTTCTCCCTGGAGCCTTGCTGGATGCTGTGAGTACTGCAGTCACTTCTGCTTCTGAAAACAAGGGGTCTGGGCTGTGGTTCTCTCCCAGACTGCTGGCTTCCCAGCTGCGTGAGCTGAACAGGTTGATGAAACTGGAGACAGGGAAGTCTCCAGGGAGCAGGTTTTTCACAAGGCAAGCTTTGTTTCTCTTTTCCTTTGTGTTCAGCAAGTGTCTAAAAGCACCCTGAGCTTGAAGGTGTCTCAGGAGATGCTGTCTGGCCAGCCCTGTAGCCCCTGCCAGGGAATGTGATGCAATAGCCCCACAGGTGATGGCAGGGCAGGTTCTGCCCACCCCGTGCTGGGGCAGCTGGATGAGCTGGCACCATGAGCTGCCCTGCAGCCTGTGCCACACTGGGACCAGCCTGTGGACAGGGACTGGGAAGGCTCTGGCAGGCAACAGCATGGGGTTATTCTTTCTGTCACTCACCTGGCCCAGGGTGCTCTCCCAAAGTTTTATTTAAAAGCTGCCAACTGAAGCAGCAGAGCTCCCTGTGTGGCTGGTGAATCTGTGTCTCCCCCTTTCCCACAGGTTTCCATCAAGCTGAAGGTGGGGGTTTTGCCCCTTTCACAGACAAAGGTGTTTTGAAAACTTGGCTTTTGGAGGTAGGAAAATGCCAGAATCAATACTATCCTTCATAACTTGCTTGTACTCAGAGTACAAGAGATAAAGACTCTGTGATTGAATCTGATTCTCAGTTCACTGGTTTCCCAACAGGGAAATTCCCCTGATTTAGTCTGAGCACCTGCTGTGGTTATTTGTGGGCATGGGGCAGCTTATTCCACCTGCACCCTGCTGGGGCTCCAGAGCTGCTCCTCAGCTCCCCCTTCCAGGGTCTGTGCTCTCCTTCCCCTTCCACAGCTTTGCTGCTTCCTTCTGTGCTGAGTTACCCCTGCTTGCCTCTTCTGAGCTGTTACACCAGGATTAAGCTGCCAACATTTTGAATACAAAATGTCACCAGCAGTTGTGTAGCATGATGTGCAAAATACTTGAGATCCGTGCCTGCTGCCTGAGCAGCAGTTTCTGCTGGGGAGCCTTTTTTCCCATGGATATTTGGAGACTTTGTGCCTTCTGGGCTTCCTGTTCCCTGCCAGGACAAGTGGTGTGAGGAGCACAGGGGCTGTGCTGTGCAGGGACCTGGGTTTTGCTGCCTGGTTGTTCAGCAAGGACACTTTAAGCTCAGGAATAAGAATCTTATCTTCCTTCAGCTATATTTAAGGCCTTGCACTTCATCTTATCTTCCAGCCTGATGAAATCACAAGACCAGAAATGGAGCAAACTTGTATTTATTGCACTTGAACCTAAGGAAAGATCCCAGCCACAGGGAGCAATCTCAAGGAACGTTTCTGAGGGGTGATTCTTTCCCTTTGTCCCTACAATAGGTTATTTTAATATTGGCAGCCCCAGTGCTAAATGCCAAGTGCTGCTCCAACTCTTACCCCCCAGATACCTGAGACTGAAGTTCAAACCACATTCCTCTGACCAGGCTGGGTTCAGCAGGATGTTGCTATTGATTTGGATCCTTGGCAAGCAATGCCCTTGGGATGGTGGGGGATTTTGTGCAGCGTTTGCTTGGAAACACATGTTAATTTAAATCCACTCCATTATTTTCTGTTAAGGCTCAATAAAGTCAACTGAGAAATGCCCACTACTGGGATCTCTCAGTGTTCACCTTTCTTCTGGGAGCAGGGGATGGGCTATAGACAGATGTGTCTGAACTCTGGCACCAATGTTAACCACAGCTCTGGAACAGGAGCAGAAACCCCACAGTTTTAATGTCAGCTGCAGTAATTAACAGCATCAAACTCTAGAGCCATGCAAGGAGCAGGTACATCCCCTGACCAGTCACACTAACAAAGCTGAGGGGAGTCCTTGAAATGAGGCACTGTACACACAGAAACAAGTGGCCTGTGATTGCTGGTGAGGCTGTATGGAATCAGCCAGGGATGTGGGGCTCTGTTTCTGGGAATTCTTTCAAAAAAGAGTTTTATTTTCAGTCTGTTCATCCACTAATTGATTTATTTTTGTCTTGGGCTGAAAAATGATCAATGTGCTAAGTCAGACTGTCTGAATGATTCTGGCATTTGCCAGGGTACAGCTCCTGGGAAGCACAGCCATCTACTCCTCAGGAAATCCCTGTATTTAACAGCAGTACTGCTGTTTGCTCCCACAGTTATAGGGGAGAGGCTGAGTCAGGAGTAGCAGAACCACATCTGGGTGCTCTTTGAACACTGTTGGAAGTTGTTTCCTACAGATTATGCAGGAGGACCAGTTGGTTCAGCTTTTCCAGTGGCCATTCAAGCCTGGATGAGTTTCCCCCTGGCAGAGGGGCTCAGTGTCCTTGGTTGCTGAGGCTGGATCTGTTTGATCCTCCAGTAGCACCTCAGCTCTGTGGGTCACCTTGATTCCTTTCTGACTTCAGTAGCAGGGAGGAGGCCCCACACATCCCCCAAACCGGATCAAACTGTGGCTTTTCTGTAGAAACTGGCATCCGAGGGGGCTCTGAGGCAGCTGCTGTGTAACTACCTCTGCTCTTTGCTCTGATGATAATGAAGTATGTGTAAACTATCAGCTCATAAAACTTGGAAATCAGGTGGGTCTAATGATGTAGGACTTCTGGAAAATATTAAATAATAAAGATTACATGGACTAGGTTATGCTGTGTAGCAACTGAAGTTTAGCTCAGCGTAGCTGAACCAAAAATGATGATTAAATGATGATTATAGATTGGAAAAGGGAGCAGCCTTTTATTCTGCTGGCAAAAGGAGAAAGACCAATTCAAACATCTTCACAAAGGGCACTTTTGAAGAGTTTTCATCCCAGATCACCCTAATTGGAATCACTAGCCAACAAGTAACTTTTAATTGTAAATGGTGATGGGCAAATATGAATTCAGGATGTTTATTAATGAGGCGACTCCTCTTACACAGATTGAAAGGACAAAGCTGTTGTCTTTTGTTTAGGTTTGGTGAGGACAAAGACATGTTCATCCTAGGGCTTCCTTTATGGCTGTGCAAGGTGTGACAAGAGTGTGTTTTGTATTCTCCCTCAGTGCCTTGGTTTCTCCCTCATTCTCAGGGTAGTGCTGGGAAATTGCCTGCTCTGCAGGCACTGAGCAGGGCAAAGCAGAAGCAGAACATTTATACCTTGTTTAGCCTGATGTTTACCTCACCCTCATTAAAGGCTGAGCACCAGGTAGAAGTAACAGGAACTATAATACATGGTGGGATTAATGAAGGCTCTGAAGGGAATCACCACACCTCCAAGCACTTAAGATGATGTAGATATGGAAGAAAATGGGAGAAAAGCATCAAGAATAGAGAATAAAAATGTGAGGAACTGAGCCAGGCTGTTGTGAAGATGATCAGTGGGAGACTGGACCAATCTGATCCACAGAGCAAAGGCAGTGTCTCTGCCATGAAGCTGGATGAAATGCCACCTCACAGGGAAGAATTTCTTCCTAATGCCAAACCCTTCTTTCAGTTTCAAGCCACCCCCCCTTGTTCCATCCTTCCCTGCCCTTGTCCCAAGTCCCTCCCCAGCTTTCCTGGAGCCCCTTCAGGCACTGGAAGGTGCTCTAAGGTCTCCCTGGAGCCTTCTCTTCTCCAGGCTGAACACCCCAACTCTCCCAGCCTGTCTCCAGAGCAGAGCTGCTCCAGCCCCCTGATCATCTGTTGCCTCTTTTGGCCCTGCTCCAACAGCTCCATGTCCTCCTTGTGCTGGGGGCTCCAGTTACCACTGCCTGGGCTGGAGCTCCTGCTGTGAAGCCTCCAAAGAAGATGCTTTACAGCCTTGCTGGGAGCAGGGCATGGCTGTGATGATGATGGCAGGTTTCAGATGTAGTCCTGCCTGTGCTGCAGCACCAGCAGCAACACCTCTTGGATGTCCCCTTGCTCCTCGCAGTGGCTCCTCTCTTCCTCACCTGCTCTCTCCCAGGTGGGTGTCCACTCACACTGTCTTTGGTATCTAACCAGGTTCACTCTGCTCTTGGAGGCACGTCTCCCAGAGAGCACTCAGGGCAAGTTTGCCCTGCCTAGTGACTGCAGAACGATGTTATTGCAAGCAGCAAAACCAAAACAGTTTGATAAAATAGCTGGTTTTTTTTTGCTTTGAGACAAAACTTTTATTGCAGCAAATGGAGATAAAATCAATATACATGGAAATGACTTGCATTTTGGGACCCTGGGTATTGTTGATTTAATACTATTTATTTAATGGCTTGGCAAATGTGTGGTTTGTCTGTCTCAATAGGTTTTGAAGAAAAGGGTAATGTTTTATAGTAAACAGTATAAAATTCAAGTGAAGGCATCTTAATCACTCCTATAAAAATTAAATGAGCGATTGAACCTGTCATAAGCTGAAGTCATATTTTATCATGTTAGTCATATTAATGCTGTATCTTCTTTTGTGATGGCTTCATTAATATTCAGGAGGGTTTTAGTGCAGATGTGTGCCATTCTTCTTGGAGTTTCCTTGTTCCTTTTCTCTACCCAAAATTGAAACCTTCCCCAGCCTCTTAGAAAAATCGGATTATTTGCAGATCTTGTGTTTAATGTAAGCACCTGTGACATGTCACCCTATCCTGAATTTCAGCATCACCCTGGATGCATCCTTTACAATTTTGCTATCATTTATGATAAAAGTGCTGGCATTTCCCAGTACTTGGGAAGAAGCTGGATGAATCAATCCAGTACATAATGCCACCAGAGACTGTGGCCACTGGGCTGGGTTGGGGTACGTACCTACTTCAAGAAGCATTTAGGCTGGTGGAAAAAAAGCTATGAGGTAGGAGAGGCTCACCTGGATGCTTGGAGCAGTGGGGTTTACCAGGCAGTGAACTGGGATTTACTAGGATAAGCAGGTCTCTAGATCTGATTGACTGTAGGATTGGAGCAGGGAGCCCTTGTGAGGATGTCCCTGCCTCGTGGAAAGGGTCCTGACACCAGCTGCTGTCTGGTGATGCTCTGAGAAGCAACCTTGAAAGGATTGCCAAGAGTTAAGGTTTAATTCCTCTTATAGTCTGAGGATGCAGGTTGGTAGCTTGTGCCTTCTCAGACCATGGGAGTCTTTCCCCTAAACACAGAAATCGTGTTGACTTGCACCTTCTTTCATGTATTTATTTTTAAAAGCAAAAAAAAAGCACTGGAAGATCCAGTAGCTGTCTGTGGTGAAGAGATACCCGACAAGAAATTAGTAGCTGAAGGTCTCTTCAGCCTCCATAGCAGTAGAAATTCAGTGAATGACAAATAATGAGTCTGAGTGAATAAATTTGCATTCATATTTATTGAAAGCAATCTTGAAACATCCCGAAGCAAGAGAGGTTCATGTTGTGACAAAGAGAAATTAAGGTGACATTGGTAATCAAAGCAGTGACTGCCTCCTGAAATTTGTCAAGTGCTGGGGGCAAACCCAAGAACTTTGGGGCAGGGTTTCTGTGCAAAAAAAATACTGCAAGTGTCAGGTGGCCAAAGGTCCTGCTGCCTTGGTGGGGGTGAAGTTTTGGTTACTGCTTTCACTAATTCTGGTGTTGATCTGAGTTATCTCAGCCAGGGAGAACCTTGCTGATCTTTCCTTCGCAGTGATATTCATGCCAAGGTGTTTTTCCTGATGTGAGAAATACCTAAGGGTAGGGTACTTCTCATTCATGGCTTTTTCTCCTTTCTTGCATGCCAGGATTTCTTAACTGTCAGCACAGTGTCATTGTCCTCCCATCACTGTTTCTTCTGCAGCAAGGAGTGGCTGTTGGGATTTCTTGCAGGCCTGGGCTCCTGGCTGGGTACCCCTGGAGCTGGAAGTTGGGGAAGCTCTCAGAGGCCATGGCTTTCTCACAACCCATGTTCATAGCTGCTCTGAGCAGCTGGGAGGAAGGTGGTGCCTGCTGCTGAGAAACAAATAACCAGGTTGCTTGATGCTCCTTTCCCAAATGTGGTCGTCTAAGCTGTAACTCTTAAATAATTGACTATTTTAAAATGTTTTAATGGAAAGTGCCCAAACTCGGTGACAGATGGTCAATCACACCTTGACTGAGATGGTTATTGTAACAGCCAGCACAAATCTCTGAATAATGCTTTTCCCACCGACTCCTCTGCTGCCTATTTGGGTCATGCTGGAAATAGTCCTGGCTAAAAGGCAGGCGAAGCTTCTGCCAAATCTTGTCATCTGCCTGTCTCAGCTCTGCTAAATAATAACACTTGAATGTTGAGATGGCAAAGAAAGAGGATGAAAACAAATGTTCAGAGTCAGACCTCTCTTTATAGCAGCGAAGTTGTTTGCTGGTTGTTTTTTTTTAATAAACTGTCCCTCTCTAGAATCTCCTTCCTCTTTAGTGGAAAAAATAAAACCAAACCAAGAAGCTGTGGGCAGCTTCTAGAACTCTTCTTTATGTCTCCTCCAGGAAAACTTTCAGCTCCTCCTCCCTTGCCAATAGCAAAGAACAAATGATTACAGAGAAGTTTGCTTCTGGGGTTTATTTTTTTATTGTTGATGCTGTGTCGTGAGATGATGTTGATGGTCCTGCTGTCAAAGGCACTAAAACAGACTACAGGTAGTAAAGAGAGGATGTAAAATTCTGTAGTAAAGAGAGGATGTAAAATTCATTTACCACACCAACAGAATTTTGTGGCTCACCTTGGACTCGTGAGCTGTGAGAAGTGCTGAGTTCCCCTTGTATCCTGATTCCATTTGTAAATCCTCTCTCTCTGATGCAATTTGCTGAAGCCCTGAAGACAGCCTATTCATTAACTCTCTTAAAAAGGATATTAAAATGTCAAAGCCAATCATAAAGCTGACAGTTGCAAAGACAACCATGTCCCTACGAAACGTGGCCAGGAAGAACCAAATCTGGCAGCCTGGGACCAGTCCTGCCAGTGCCAGGGTCCTGCCCTCCCACTGCCAGGGGTTGTTCCCAGGTTTTTTTATGCCTAGCAGAGTATGTGGGGAGTTATGAACCAGTTCCCAGGTTGTTTGTTTTTTTTTTTTCCAAAATTATGGTCAGAGATTAAATTATATCTTTGAACTGGTGGAAAGTTTTGTGTGTTCTGGAATGTGATGCTGCCCAGGATGAGGTTCCTCTCCAGGCCACAGCTGTGCTTGTCACTGAAGCCAGTGGGGAGGGCTGGCTTGGGTCCTGTGCCCCTGTGGTACATCCATCAAAACTGCTTTGCCATGTTGGCCAAGGGGTTACCAAAGGGATGAGAGGTTTCACAGAGCAGGTGCAGATGTAAAGTCTGCTCTTCTGAGCCATTTGGAAGAAACATTTCCTCTGCTGTGGTTTTCCTTCTGGTTTAGGGCTCTGCCACTGGCAGAAGGGGGGCCAGTGCTCAGCTCAGGGTGGTGACATTTGGATTGAGTACCAGTGGCTTTTTGGGTTGGGATCCTGGCTCTGTCCTTTGCTGTGTTTGGCAAGGCTGGCTCTGCCCAGGGGCTCCACGTTGGTGAGGTGCCTGGGAGCAGCACCCATGCCATGGATGCCATCAGGGCAAGCAGGGCCATGGTGCCCCGGGGCAAAGCCCACCCACCCCGTGCTGCTCGTCCTGGTGCTGATGTGCTGCTGTGTCTCCTGAAACTGGAAACTCCCAAGTGCTGCTGTCTGATGGCATCTGTTATTTTTAGTGCCAGCTGGGAGTTTAGAGCAGAGTCTGAATTTTAAATTCAGTCCTTGCCTGGTTTTGTGCTGTCCAGTGTTCCACACTGCTTGGGTCAGCTGGGAGGAGGGAGGTTTCATAATGCCCAGCCTCGAAATCTGAGAGAAACTGTTTTGCTGTGCTTGCTGCAGGAGACAGTTGAATATTCCCCCAGATTGAAATGAGAGACCAAGGTAATGGCACCCCTGCTTCTTGGAAAGATGGAATTGGCTCCTGTCAGTCTGAGGAGAGCATTGGCTGCAGCTTTTCCCCCCTCTCTGCAGTTACTCGGCTGCCTTTGTCGGGGATAATTTTTGTTGAGTGGTTCAGATTTTTATAACCTACCACATGCTATCCTGTAATTCCTGTGCTTAGGAGAACCTGTGCTAAATTATGTATAAACACCCCCACAAGCTGTGTGGCAGCCAGAGCTACAGTTTCATTTGCACAGAAGGGCTTCTAAGTCATGCGGATGAAATCTTGGGGTGAATTCTGGTGTGTTTAACAGGCATTTAACAAGAATTACCTTTATAACCACATACTAGTCAATAAAGTGGATATAAACCTCTGTCCATTCCTGATAACTTGTGTAGTGAATGACATCAAGGAGACAGAAACTGCATTTGGCAGCTCCCATTTAACTTGTCCCTTCCACTTCTCCTGCACTTTTATTTCCTCCTTTATTTGCCTTTTTATTGCCTGAGCCTAAATTTCTCCAGTGTTGTGGGGAAGGAATGGACAGTGTGTGACAGCCATTACTTGAGTTTCTTAATGGCTAAGTTTTCAGATGGTGGCAGTATAAGACATTAAATGGAAGGGCTCCTCTGCTGGGAGAGCCCTGCTGCCTTCCCTGCCCTCTCCCAACCCCACAAAGATTTCTCCAGCTCCTCACTCTTCAAATGAAGCAATGGGAGCTGCAAACCAGTGCAATGAACAGGTCTTGAGCCCCTCTTGAGTCAACCCTCTCCCTCCTGGGGGGCTCTGGGCATCCACATGCTGAGCATCTGCAGGAGGACAGGGAGAGGCTGCTTTTTGGAGGGTGCCTGTGTCTGCTGGCCAAGCTCCTTCCCATGGGGAGGTTTCCCTTGGGAAGGGGATGCTCTGCCAGGGGTCTGGGCAGGTCTGGGACCTCCTGCTGCCACTCCTGATGGCCAGAGCCTGAAACCGGCTGTCCTGCAGAGAAGTAGGCTACTGAGAGAGTTATTTCCCCATTGTCTTATGAAATCTGAAGGTGATGTGGAAATGCCGAAGGTGCCGGCTTGGGTGCAGCCCTGGTCCTGTGCTTCAGGCACCTCCTGAAGCTCAGAACCTGAACGTGGCTGACTTTAATGTTATGACTGTTCCCCTTGAAGCAGATGGCACAGCGTGAGAGTAAAAATCAGCATGTGTGAAAATACTTTCAGCATGGGGAGATAAGGGCCCTATTCTTTTCCCCAAGGTGATGGCGCTGCTGGTGTACAGCAGGGAAGCTGGAGGAGCAGGTGTATGTGGCCAGGACAGAAAATGCACAAGGAGTTAAGTGAGCATAAAGGCACAACCTCTGAGTTACTTAGCAGAGGTTTTCAGCAAATCAGCCCAATCCTTGTTACACTGCAGTGACCTTCAGAGCTGCTCTCCCATGGCTGGGAACTACAGAGCGACCGCCTGTGCTGCCTGCTTCCTGCCTGGGTATTGCTGGCTTTTAGTTTCGTCTCAGTCACCAAAAGGTCAATAAACTGCTCGTTTATTTTAAGGGCTAATGGTTCACTGAGCTGACAAATCTTGCATCTCTCAGTGCTGCAACATAATAGGACTTCACCTGCCTTGGTACCTCAGGTGCTCTTGCAGGTCTGGATTTGTAGCTCTACAGTAAAACTGATACAAGTTAACAAGCTGCTAAGGAGATTTTAACCTTTTTCCCCCCTTAATTTCCTGATTTTTCTGAATCGGTGTTTCTTGAGCTCCAGTAGCTGTCCTGTTTCAGTCAAACTCTTTCAGATGCCAATAGAGTTAATTCACAGCCATTTCTTCAGCAATTCATCTTGTATGGCTGCCCTGTGAGCAAACCCAAATCAGCTGCCACTGATCTGTTGCACTGGGACAGTTCAGTCTGAAGGAGGACAAAAGGGATGGTGGGAGCTTCCAAAAAACATGAAAAATCAGTCTTATTTAGAATCCTACCGGAATAAGGTAATGACCCTGGGGATTCCCCAGGTCTTTGGGGAGTCACTTCTTGGGAAAAAAAACAACCCACAACCATGGGTGTAGGATGAAAATAGCCCATCCTGCCCAAGCATCCTGAGGTAGCTTTATGCCGTGGAAAGGGAATATCCTAGGATACCTACTTACAGGCTGGAAGGTGCCCAACTGATGGACCTCTTGGCTCTGAGCAGTTATTGAACCACCTGAGCCTATCTGGCTGCTGTTTAAAAGCAAAACACCTCAAACCCAGATGATCAGTGTGGCCCAATTTAAAACACATTTAATTTTCCCCCTGGCCCGTTGGAGCTTAAATGCCACTGAACATATTGAGAATTGCAGAGACATTAGGAAAAATGAAGATGTCTTTGAATGTGCAGCAAGAATAACTTGCAGAGAAATATTGCTAAAGATCCTGGATTCATTAAAAGAGATCTAGAACTGAAATTCCAGCTTTGCACAGTGAAAAACACAAGGGACAAGTGGTCAGGAGTACTGGAGCTGTTACCTGTGGGTGAGGATGGGAGATGAAATGGAAGAGAGTCTGGAGTGGAAAAAGGGATTTCTGCTCAACTGGTGGATCCGTTTCCAGAGTGACATGGAAACTCAGTGCCCTTACCTTGATACCAGCTTAAAGGATTGTTTTCAGAAGTTAGAATACTTCAGTTAAGACCCTTCATTTATGCGTTAAAAATACTCAGACCCAAGGAATGGGAGTTAACAGAAGAGTTGCACAAACTATCTCTTTAAAGGTTTAACTTAATATACTTTAGAGCAAATTCTGAGGACCAGAAAGTATATGGAAAACAAATCTAATCTTAAAATAGCAAAGGTAAACCACTAAAGCAGATCCTATCAAACAATTTCGATTGTGGAATAAAGTGCAGAACTGGTTTAACTGATGTAGTTCTGAACATATGATAAAAGCATATGAAATCATCAACCAGCACAGGATCAGAGGTTCTTGTCTTTGCCCCCTGGTTGGTGGGCTCAGGCACTGAGCTCTGCAGGGGTGACCCTGCCTGGCAGCCACGGGCCTGCCAGGAGGAGACAATCCTTTGGGTAGAATCCTTTGTGCACAGTAACAGGAAAAAAAGTGAAATGAGCACTCGGCTTTAAATAGTGCAAAGCTCCAAACTTCCCTCAGAGGTGTATCAGCTCCTGGCACCGTTGTGAGGAAACCTGTTCTTGGGCAACTCTAGCAGCTCATTTTCAGTGTGTTTTTCTAGCAGGGATGACTTGGAGCACACTCCAGGCTGTCCCCTGGCTCTGAGCACGGGCTCCTCGCTCTCAATGAGGGCAGGCACTTCTTGCCCTTCTTTCCATAGGGAAGATTCCTTTTGTTAAAACATGAAAAGCAGGAGAGAAAGATAATGTTCTCTCCCAGAGCTTCCTTTGCCTGTCTCTGACACAGAGACATGAGCAGTTGTTACAGTCATGTTAATCAGCACGGAGGAGAGGGAGATTAAGGGAGATTTTACACCTGATACAAATTATTATTTTTTTTTTAATTAAGCTTGTTTGGGTTTTGCATTAGTACGGTATGTAAATAGAGATTATTACAGGATGTAATTATTTCTGCCTAGTAGGTGTCTCTAAAGGAACACAGTTTGTCAGTTCTGTTTCACAATACAGAATACTGTGAATTTAAGGAAGTGATGGGGGGGAAAACAACTTGGCAGGTTCATGCCAATTGACTTTTTCCAAGGTGACCTAAAGAATCCTCCTCTCTTTTCAGGCTGGATTTAAATGGGATCATATCTGATTGTGTACATTTTGAATGGCAAGGGGCTAATTTTCTGTATTTTAATTCTTGAAATCAATTTTTGGTTCTGCCTGGGCTGTTGGAAGACTTTTGCAGGCTGTGTGTTTTCTCCAGATGAGAGCATAAGGCACGTGTGGTGATCTCAGCACCAAGTGCTGCCTTCTCCCCTAGCTCTGTATTAGGCTTCTGCTTTATATTCATCCCAGCATGTTAATTTATAAATCTTCTGACTTTATTTTACCCCGTAACAAGACCCTCATTAGGTGCACATGTAGTGAAGGGTGGAGATGACCAAGATACCCTGCTCAGTAGCCAGGGGCAGGTCCTGATGCCCCATCTCCTGGATTTGTGGCTGATGTGTGGAATCAAGCTTCACCACCTGAGGGAGGTTATGAAGCAGGTATGTTTGCTGGGGCACCGGGTGCAAGGGGGGGTTGCTCCTCCGACTGGCACACCCTGCAGTCAGCAAAGCTCTATTTTTATCTGGCAGCCACATGCATATTCATCAGGTGGTTATACACAGCCATTATATTCTTAGAATAGGCGTTGCTTATGCTAATTAACACACATAACACCCCCCCCCCCCATATCATTTACATAAGCCTGGTGCTGTCTGGGGGTCATGGACTGGGCTCTTTGGGATGAAGGCTCGAGGTCTTCCTGGCAGGGGACTGAAGGCAGTTCAGCTGAGCTGGTAACTGCACGTCTGGCTGCAGCTGGGTTCTGCTCAGCCAAGGAGAACTTCTACACCACAGATAAGAGACTCCTACTCCCCTTTTCTAAGGAACGTAGCACATCTCGGTCTTTTGCCGTCTGGTCGAAAGTCTGAACCCTTCTTTACCCGATTCCCTGCTCCTCGGGGTCGTTTCTTGGCTGTGGGGGATGCTGCCCAGAGAGGGGTCCTGCTGGGGTGAGCTGAGACTCGCTGCTTTGGGGTGCTGGAATCTTGGAGAGGCTGAAAGGGGTGGGAAGGGTGGAGCTGTGTTCACAGCATGTGACCTGTCGCCCACCAGGGAAGCTGACAGGCCTGGGCCCAGACAGCTCCTAACTACTGACTGCCTCCTGCTCTGCTGGGGTCTGCATGGCCAGGTCCTCCTTTGGAGAACCTGGGGGAGCCACCCTGGCCAACCTGTGCCTGGGGTGAAACAACCCACCCCTGAACGCACCAGGAAGCAGAGCTGCAGCATGGGGCCCTCCTTCAGGCACCTGAGGGCAATTCAGTGGGTTTCTGGTCACTGGGTATTATTAAATCTCGAGCAACACCCAGCACATCTTGTGATACCAGGAGCTGGAGAACAAGTCCTGTGAGGAGAGGCTGAGAGAACTGGGATTGTTTAGTTTGGAGAAGAGGAGGTTGAGGGGAGACCTTATTGCTCTCTACAGCTGCCTGAGAGGAGGCTGTGGGGAGGTGGGAGTTGGGCTCTTCTCTCCAATGAATAATGATAAGACCAGAGGAAATGTCCAGGGGAATTTTAGACTGGATATTAGGAAGAATTTCTTTACTGGAAGAGTGGTCGGGCCCTGGCACAGGCTGCCCAGGGAGGTGGTGGAGTCACCATCCCTGTAGGTATTTAAAACCAATGCAGATGAGGCACTTCCAGACATGCTCTAGCAGGCTTTTTTTTTTTTTTTTGTGGGAGGGTGGTGACAGTTGGATGTGGTGATCTGAGGGGTCTTTTCCAGCCGTGACAATTCTGTGATGCTGTGATTTTTTTTCCAGTAGCAACTTGTAGAAAACCCAACTCCTAAGTGTCTGTAGTTGGATTAAACTGCTGAATGGAGGAGAAGATTTTCTTGTTTTAAAAAGAGTGAGTGTGAAATGTGGCTGTTTGCCTTGGGAAGGTGATGCTTGCAGCGAGAGCAGCAATTTCCTCTCTCCACCATGCTGGCTGCTGTTGCGGTTTGCCCTTTTCAAAACCCATCAAAATCTTTTTTCTAGGTTTACCTTAGGTACCAATGTAATCTCAGTCTAGCCACGCTGTTTGTTTTACTTGTGTGAACCAAGTGTTACTTTTACAGTTGCTTTTTTTATAGATACGTTGTGTGCCTTGTATCTAAGCACAACCCAATCTGAAGCATTTGTAGGAGTCCTTAAAAATACAGAAAGTCAGACTGAAGAATAAGGCAAGAGCTGATCAATCTGTTATGTAACTTAAAAAAAAAGGGGAGATGAACGAAGCAGCTCAGGAAATAGTGGGATTTAGAAGTGTGCTTTTTTTCAGAAAATAACTTGCCCACACATGTAACTTGTTTTGAGGAGCCTGGAGAATTATTAGCATGTAAAATAAATGGTCTTTATTTTACAAAGGGAACAAATTTGTTAAGGTAGGATTGGGACCCATGTGCCTCACAGCTTTCAAAGGACTCTCACTGCTGACAGGTGTGCAAACAGGAGCAGGGGTTGGTTTTGCTTTAGTGCTGAGGATTTGGGGTCGGTGGGAGCCAGAAGCAGATGTTGGGGGCTAAAGCTGTCCTTCCTACCTGGAGCTGGAGGCTGGTACCTGCAACACGGGGCATCCTCAGGGGAGGTGTTTGGATCTGCAAGGGTGGCATGGCTTGTTGGTGCTAAAATCCCTGCTTTTGGCAGCACAGGGCATAGGTTTTGTGAATCAGAGAATCCCAGACTGGTTTGGGTTGGAAGGAACTTTAAAGACCATCTATTTCAAACCCCTGCATAGGCAGGGACACCTCCCACCAGCCCAGGTTGCTCCAAGCCCCATCCAACCTGCCCTTCAACACTGCCAGGGATGGGGCAGCCACAGCTTCCCTGGGCAGCCTGGGCCAGGGTCTCCCCACCCTCACAGCACAGAATTTCTTCCTAATGTCTAATCTAAATCTCCCCTCTTTCAGTTTGAAAGCCTTGCACTCATTCCATCTCTCCCTGCTCTTGTCCCAAGCCCCTCCCCAGCTTTCCTGGAGCCCCTTCAGGCACTGGAAGGTGCTCTAAGGTCTCCCTGGAGCCTTCTCTTCTCCAGGTAAAGAACAGAAGGAGGGGGCAGAGGAGAAAGGTCTGAGAAGTACTGAAAAGCACTAAGAGGAGGTGGAGCTCACATTGAGGAGGAGGAAATGCAGACACTGAACACAATGGAAATTGGGAGAGACTGAGAAACAGATGCTCCAGAAAGAGGAAACTGTTTGTTGTGGTCAGGGGGGCAGCATGGCTGGCTGTGCCAGGTTGGGCTCTTCCACCAGCCAGAGCTACAGGGGCTGGGAACCTCAGGCTGTCAGTAGTCAAGCTGGGCAGTGGGAACCCAGTGCTGCTGGGCAGGGACATTTCCCTTTGGCTTGAGGGGGATAAGTCTTTATCTGAGCTGAGGGAAAAAGATACAGAACTGTACTTAAGAATTTCTAATTATAAGAAGCTAAGAACATAATTGGCCATAATGAGGAGATTTGGGTGATAAATTGGAAGATATGGATTCATGAATGTTAAAATATGAAGGAGTGGAAGGAGTTTGGGTTGGAAATGCAGAACTCAGTGTTGATCTACCCTGGCTGTGGCTTGCACTGCAACACCACAGGCTGCTCTGCTCTGTGGGGACAGCTTCAGGATGTGCCATGCTCTGGAGAAGTGACACGTTATCGTGTCCTCTGGGTCATCTCTGCAGAAGCCCTTCATGCTGAAGGGATTGTTCCCTCCACTAGAGGCCTTACTGTTGTCCACTTCCCTGCAGGATTCAGACCCTTCCTGCTGCTGGAGCAGAGAAAAGAGCTGTGGCTTGTTGCAGGAGCAGGGGTTGTGGTCATGGATAATGGAGCACCAGACCACACAGCAGAGGGGATTCAGAGCTCATGCAGTGCTGGTGCCAGCTGCCACTTGAAGGCTGTCAAAAGCAAGAGAGGCCACTTCAGAAAGGATTTCAGCCTTTAAGTAGGCTTCTCCTTCAGCCTGCCCTTCTCCTGGAGGGCTTTGCTGGGGCTGGTGGAAGGGCAGGTGAAGTGCACTCACTGCCTGACCCCTGCTCTTCCCAGTTGTCTTATGTGCAGGAAAAGTCAGGTTGCAAATGCAAAGTAAGGTTTTTATCAGACTAGTGAAAAACAAAGATCATATATTTTTTTTTAAACCTCAGATCAGAAAGGAAGTAATTCCTTCAAACAAAAGATAAACCTATGAATAAAATAAAACCTCAGAAGGCACCCTAGCTTATGGCAGAAACGTTGGGCACAGATGAACAGCTAATGCAGAATTTATCACTAGCCTTTCAGCACTACAATAACTTTTTTCCAGAACCTTGTCTAATTTTGAGTCAAAGTTGTCTCAGTCTTTTCATCTCCCCTCCTTCCCTTCCAACTTTATTTTTGGAGAAGGAATCCCACCATTTAGGCACATGCCACTGCTGTGACGAGGGTGCTGGTGGTGGCACCAGTAGCCTCACTGGTGTTCACTGGTACCTGCTGGGCATGGCACGTTATCATGCACTTAAAGGAAAGTCCTTGGTCCTCCTGTGGCTCAACTTGCAGGGAGGGGTTTGTGTTGCAAGGCAGTGCTGGAGAGCTTGAGCAGGGTGTCCTTTGGGTGAAGCTCAGCCAGGTGCTCTCCAAGCAGTGATGGGAGTTCATCCCCTGGGAGCAGGTCCCGGCAGCTCCCCGTGGTGGGACACTGGTGCTCCTGGTTGGCTCAGAGGGTCCACTCCTGCTGTGCTACTGCCTAATGCAGACACCACTGCTCTTCCCTTAGCAGGCCATACGGCTGGATAAATGATGAAGACTGCACTTTGGACCAAAATTGGCCCCTTCTTTCCTTTGCTCTGGCTGCGTTTTTGCCTGTTTCCATGGCAACGGGAGGATTGACAAAGCCTGGGAGCCAGTCCCAGCCTTGCTGCTCCACAGCAATGACTGTGCTTCTGCTGATGGGATGTTTGTTTCTGCAGGACCCACCTAGCAATGTGCAGCTGGGGGCTGGGAGGGACAGCAGGGTCTGTCCTGCCCTGGGGACCTTCTTGTGCAGAGCTCCTCCTGCAGCTTTGATGGGCTGTAGCTTTGGGTCTGGGACATCAACAAGCTCCAAAGTCCTATGTGACTTCGGTGGTGTGGCA
This sequence comes from Apus apus, assembly GCF_020740795.1. Lineage (NCBI taxonomy): Eukaryota > Metazoa > Chordata > Aves > Apodiformes > Apodidae > Apus > Apus apus. Next base: position 766,372 of record NC_067285.1, read on the forward strand.
ACAGGATTGGGAAATACGTTGTCAGAGCTCTGGGAAAATGTCTTTTTAAAAAAAATCTGCCCTCCTGCAAAGCTTAATGCTGCCAAAACTGTGGTAGTTTCTTCCCACGGATCCTCTGCTTGAGCTTTCAAGTGATACTGTCTGGGTTTGTACCCCAGCTTCTTCATGTAAATGTCCTTTTCCCCACCAGATTAGCAGTTACAAGCGGAAATGGGAATTTAAGAATACCACTGTGTATTCCAAGAGCCCTTTTTTCAAACACTGAAGGGTTGGCTGGCCAGGTCAGATGTCCATGGCAGGGCTTGCGTCCAACCTGGTCACAGCCTGGGTAGGAACTGAGTTGTGCACAGAACTGCAGTAGCACTTGGAGTTGGATGAACCTTCTCTCAGCACCTTGCTAGAAGCTGCTGTTGAAAACCAGAGAAAACACCCTAATGAGCAGCTTTCAGGAACACCCACTTGCCTCTTTTGCACAAAATAATTTCCTTTGTAACCAAGAATTTTTCTCCCCCCCCCAAATATATTCACCAAATCTGCAGTAAAATGACCAGGATAGTGCAGCTGAAGGTCTCCAGAACTGCTCATTTCCATGGAAGGGAGGACTAGTGCTTTTGGATAATGACAGGGAAAATGCAGCAGTGGGAATGAGCTGCTCTGAGTTATTTGGTGCCTAAAGCCAGCTGAAAGAACCAACACTGTCACCCACCTCAGGTCTGCACAACAAACAAATAGTTTTGCAGCACATGTGATGTTTGGATTTGCTAGGACACAAGAATTTCAGTAGTCTTGTATTTGAATTGTTGATGGGAAGCTAAGGAGGGCTGACATGCAAGGTAAACACAGTGTTTTAAAGAGCTTCATGTACCCCCTTGAATTTTTGGGATGGCTTTTGAATGCCAGGCGTGTTGGGTGTGATGCAAGGGATCCTCATGGTGCTGTCTTTATTCCAAGAGGCCACTGACCTTTGCTGCCCTTCTGCTGTGTGTGCAGTAGAATTGTCTTTAATCAGTTTGTAAGTACATCCGAAGTTTCCAAGTGCCTTCAGAACTCAGGAGTATGGAGGAAAACAAATAAAACCAATGTAACCAAATTCTGGAGAAAAGATACATTTATTTGTGCAATTAAACTTTCTTTCTGAGCACAGTTAATGCATAATAAATGGTTCCTTGTTGGAAATTCAGCTGTCAGAGAATCTGTTCTGCCTCCTCAGTTTTCCCCAGCTGAGCAGGGGTGACAGGCTCCCTCCACAGGCTGCACAGGCTCTTTTCCACCCGCCTGGGGATGCACTTCCCAGGGCTGGGATGGCTCTTTGCTCTGCCCTGTTCCTCCTGTCATCCCAGAGCAGCTCAGCCTCTCTCTTCCCAGCTCCGTGTCTTGGGAACCTCACTGCTCTGCACCTACAAGTCTTCACACTGGGGCTCAGGGTCTAAGACTGCAGAAGCTGTTAATTATAGCAAGATACAGTATCACAGCCCTGCTTGTGGTTGATTTGAACAATTCTAACTGAAGCTTTTATGCTGCTATTATCAGGAGGATGTTTTTAAACCTTGCAATGAGGCCATAGCTGCCAGGTAGGTAGGAAGGCATTGCAGGAAAGAGCTGCTTTGGTGTCAGGACACAGAAATAAAGGAGTAAAAACATCATCTTAGATTTTTTTTTTTTTTAATCTTGGATCTATTCTTTGGGTCACTTGTTTTTAATAGCTACTACTTTGATTGCAGAGGTTACTTGGTAACCTGGCTCAGTAATGCACTGTTGGGTGGCACTTATAGGGTATCAACTAGATACAGACTTACTCTTATCTCTACAGAGTCTGGAGGGGGATGTTTTTGGTTGCTTTTTATTTACAAGGTTCCTCTGTCGTGATTATTCTTTCGTGACTAATGCTGAAATTAGAAGCCTCTGCTCCTGGTGTCACTGTGCAGCTGGTGGCTGAAATCTGGTTCTGAATGCAACCGGTCACTGGCCACTTAGTCATCGATTTGCATGTGCAAACATTGATTTCCATAATAATGTAATGCTGATGTACTGGAGTGAGCTATGGAGTTTTGTTGATTGATTTAAATTGTAATTATTCAAAGCAGCAGATAGAGACTGTGGCTAGAAAACGCAGATTGGTTTTGCATGTCATTTCTGGAGTCAAATTGTCAGATGCTTTTATGAGGATACTCTGAGGAAACAAGTCAAATGCAAAGATAAACTGTACTTAGGGAGTGCCTAATTAATAACTACAATCATAATATTTTGGTTGAAATATTAAAGGCAGCCTGGTTAAAGGAATGCAGAGGCTGGTTTTTAGGCTGGCTTGACTGCAGGAAAGCCAAATCTGTCAGAATAAAAAGTTTTCTGCAAGAGCTTTATTATACTTCCAAGGTGTTTAAAAACAAACCAGCATGTGTGCCTCAGCCAAACCCATGATTATTGCACCCAAATGGCCCAACCTGGGGCAGGGAGCAGGGCGTAAAGGTGCCCTGGCACTGCAGTGTGGTGGGGTGCTGAGACCTTGCTTCTCACTCTGAATTCTGAACCAATGTTCTCCAAAGCAAGGGCTGCGCAGGCATTTATTTTCTCACTTCATTGCCTGTCCAGCTGCTGCCTCCCAAGGTGAGGGTGAGGAAGGCTCTGCCAACCTCTGCTCCTGCCAGAGGCACCAGCTCCTGCTGATGCCTGACCCAGCACAGGGCTGGGGCTGTCAGCTTCTCACCTGCCTCTGACCTTCCCTTGTCTAGCTTTGATTGCTGAGATTATTAGGAAAAAACTTCTGTTATATGTTTGTTCTGTGCCAAGAGAAACAGGATCCCCATCCTGAGAAGCATTTCAGAAATACTTCCAGTGCTTGTGTAAAACACTTTTATTGCTGCTCATAACACCCCTCTGAAGGCCTGGCTGGCTGCAGACAAGATCTGCTCCCTCAAAGCAGTAACACAGGTTTGGTTTCAGCTTGTTAAGGTGAGGGAATCTTTGTGGAATATCTGCCTGAGAGAGCTGCAGGCTGCAGCAGCCACACGCTGGAGCCCACCCTGTGCCCTTCCCTGGAGGCTGCCCAGGAGCATCCTGGCTTCCTTGCCCTGATAGGGTTTTTCCTAAGGGTTGGAATTTTGAGTTGGTTTTTAAACCTGCTGGGCACAACCAAAATAGAGGATGATCATACTCTGTAGACATCTCCCAACTGGCTTTTGTTATCTGAGCATCCCTTGTGTTGCTAGTCCCCTGAGAAGGCTCTTCTGGCAGGGAGGATGGAGGATGCTCCTAGGAGGAACATTCCATGTTGGTGCCCCCTGAGCACTGCTCTGGATGGCCAGCAGGGCTGTGGAGCAGCTTGTAGGCACCTCTGACTTGCTCAGGCCAGACTGATGTGAGCCTGAACCTGCCCCACTGTGGTAACCAGCCTGGGAGAGTGCCTGGGCTTGGCTCCAGCGTGTCCCCAAAACCAGTGATTTGGTCGGGGTCAGCACTGGCCAGTAGCTTGACTTGAACCCCAGTCTGAAATGGACCATAGAGCCACATCTGAGTCCTGCTTCACCCGTTTGGTCTATGGAAATAACAGTGCCAGGAGGTCATGCCTAACAGATTGAGAGATCATCTCTGTGCATTGGAAAACAGTTAATACAAGTTTTGGTGATTAGAAAATATCCTACTTAGGAAAAGCCACTTGATTTTCTATTCTGAGTGTTTGTTGGTGTTTTTCAAAATCTGGGACCTCTCGATATTTGTAACATGCTGGACTGAAAATTCCCTGCTAACTCATCCTCTGTGCCTCACTGGTGAACAAACACTTGGTTTCTCCTTGGGAGAGACCTGGAAATTCCTCCTGCACCCCCCCAGGCTGCCACGGCAGGACACTCCCAGGCACTGAGGGTGCTGTGCAGGGGGCACTTCATTATAAGATCATTTAATAATGGCTTAAGATGTCCTCCCCAGACCCATGAATGGCTGGTATGCAAAGTGGTTCTTCTGGGGATACTTGTTCCTGATTGTCATGGGCTTCAGCTAGGGGAGATGATGATATGAGGATAATGTCTTGGGTTCCTTGCTAATCACAGACAATTTACTGTGGTTTTAGTAACTGTGACTTGTCATTTCAGACCCAATGAGGTAACTCAGAGGCACAGATAAGAACTTTATCTAGTAATTCAATATATCCCATGCCTATTAATCTCCTTTGTGGCGGGATTTGTGTAATGTCTACTATTATAGCTTGAATAGAAGAGTCCATGAAGTTATTAGAATTAATTTCCATAAACAGCTTTGTACTGAGCTTTGTGGGGAAAAATACTGGAAGAACATGACAAAATGAGCCTTCTTCATTGAACGGGTTATTGAATACTGGAACAGGCTGCCCAGGAAGGTGGTTGAATCACCATCCCTGGAGGTGTTTAAAAGATGTATAGAGGTGCTGAGGGATATGGTTTAAGCACTGGACTCAGTAGAGTTCAATTAATGGTTGGTAGAGTTGGGTTATGGTTGGACTTGATGATCTTCAAGGTCTTTTCCAACCAATTCTGTGATTCTGTGAAAATATTTTCTGGTCCAGGTTTTAGCCAACATTTCTGAGTGGTCCTATAATCCTCATTTTCTGCTCCCAGTTGTGGCTGCTGCAAGGAGGGATGTTTGCATTCACCTGAGAGACACACACAGTGTCTCTTCCTTTTGCTGTTGATCTCCCAGGCAAGAGCACCCAAAGACACATGGAGAGGCAATGTTTTCCTGGGTAAGTCTTCACATGGCTGGTCTTTAGTAAGGTGGGTGATGAAAAGGCAAGGACGTGGAGAGAAGAAATAAGAATTATATAAAAAAATAATTGTGGAGGTAAATGAGACCTCTTTTTGTAGCACTGATTCTAGGAGACCTCACTCAGGCTGCTCCTGGCCAACAGACAGGCATCAGTTTTGGGTTGGTAGAGAGCAATTCCCTCCCCAGAAGGGTTAAATTTGGGAAAAGGGAAAAAGTTACTTGGAAAAGCATGTGACAAATAAGCTTCATGAGAAATTAGAAAGGCTTCCTCTCTTGCTATACATGGAAAATAGAAGAAAAAAAATAATTACGTGCATTTTTCCAATCATGAAATGTGAACCTCAACTCTGCAAGTACCTGAGGAAAACCAGTGTCAGTTTTGGATTGGTGAGTGATGATGCAATTGTTAATAAAATTGTGCTTTAGGTGGCTGCACTTCAGATGTTCAGCAAAATATTCCTGAAAGGGTTTTTTTATGCATATTGAACATGGAAGAAAACACAGAATTCTGTTTTTGTGTGTGGTATTTGTTTGTTTGTTGTTGGGTTTTTTGTCATTGTTTAGTTTTTATAAAAACCCCCTTTTGTCCAGCAATGTTCAGAGGATGCCTCTATGAGGAACAAATATAATTAGTTTGAATGCTATCACTGAGAAGCCACTAACAGGTTATATTTGAATCTTACACAGGACTCACTAGAAGCAATTTTGTCTGCTCAGTACATGCAATTAGGTGATTCTTGTGCTAAGCCAAACCAGTATTAGGAAAATTTCAAGTAATATTAAGACTCCAAATAATAAGTTAGTTAGAGCCTCTGCATCTGGCATCCTTTCAGTTCAAGTTGTGTACAAATAGAGATGCCATAATAATTCCTGAAGAAATATTTTTGTACAGTTAGTTCCAGATTATATGTTGGTTAATTTTCATCCTAGAACAGCTCTGGCCCACTATGAATTATCCCAAATATATATTTTAGATTACAGCTTAAAAAAAATGGACTGCATGTAAGTCTACTTTGCATATTTCTGTGAATAATGTAGCAGGGAACTTAATTATGCAGGTATGCAGATGACATATCTAAATATAGAAGTGATGCTCTGGAGGTTTGTCTTGGGAAACTCACAAAATGCTCCTGAAAACTGTTATTCCTCACCTGTGGATCTGCCCTGGGAATGAGCACATCTTGCCAGTTCAAAGGCAGGACCTCGGAAGCTTCCAGGAATGCATCTGTTATCGGGTGGCTCCTGCAGTTCAGATCCTCCCCCTGTTAGACCAGAGGAAAATCCCATTAATCCATCCCATTGAAGGGACTTGTAGGGACCATTCTCTGCATTTTTGGGCACTGGAGCAGACTCTGGGGGACATTTGCTCCCTGGCACTGCAGCTTCACTTCCCCATCCCATCCCCATTCCATCTCCATCCCATCCCCATTCCATCTCCATCCCATCCCCATTCCATCTCCATCCCATCCCCATTCCATCTCCATCCCATCCCCATTCCATCTCCATCCCATCCCCATTCCATCTCCATCCCATCCCCATCTCCATCTCCATCCCATCCCCATTCCATCTCCATCCCATCCCCATTCCATCTCCATCCCATCCCCATTCCATCTCCATCCCATCCCCATTCCATCTCCATCCCATCCCCATTCCATCTCCATCCCATCCCCATTCCTCCCCCCACTCCCTGCTCAAACCTGCTTTCCTTCCCCCAGGGCACCAAGGCACAGAAAGGCAAGTGTTCATTCTTTCACCCAGCCAGGGTTTTCCTTGGTGTCTATCCCAGCTGGTTTGTCGTTATCTCCATGGCTTTAATTCACTGATTGGAAGGGTGGGAGCACAAACTTTTTTTATTGTTGGCTTTGCCAGTATCTCCTGTGCTTTGAAACCTTCAACCCACCTTTTTTGGAATGACAAGCAGTGCTCTAACTTTCCTCACTTTGCATTGTGTAGCTCAGGGCCCTGGCACCTCCCATTTCTGCTCTGGAATGAGACAGGGTAAGAGCTGAGCTGTCAGCAGTAATTGCTTTTTTGTTAATGTGTGCCTACCTCCGTTGTTGAATAACTAAAAATTAAAATTCAAGCTTGCTTAGAGTGCCAGGCTTCCAACTATCACAAAAAACCTCATTAAACTTGCATGCTGGCAATTGAAACAGGCCTTGGCAGGGAATCTGAGTTCCACTTACATCTTTCTTTTTTCCTCCCCAAGTGTTAAAATTTATATGCACTTTTACGTTAGTGTGAAAGATGCCACAAGTGATATTGATGTTAGAAACCAAGCAGGAAGCAGGTTCAGCTGGTAAGAGGGTGAGTGGGCAGCCCTCTTATCCCATGGAATAAAGTGGTGGCCTGGTGTGTAATTTGAAACTAATGAATCAGTCTCCCCAGTCAGACTTAAACCTTCTGGCTTGACCTTTCAAAACCCGTCCAACTCTCAGCCCAACCAGTGTTTTGTTCCTTGCACAGAGAGACAGCAGGAGAGAGACATGAAAAATATGCCCTTAAATAAAGATTTCCCCTGTTCCCATGGGACTGTGATGCTGCCAGTTGAAAAGCAAGTGGGGAGCTGCCTGCTCTGAGAGCAGAGACTCTGGGCGCCTGGGGTCCCTGCGGACGTGCTGCCTGCTCTGGGGACTGCAGGGCTGACTCCATCTCTTGTTTGCTGATCCAGACAGTTTCATGCAGTTTCATGATCCAGATGGCCTTCTGCAAGCTTGCAGCTACCGGAAAGATTAGCAGCAAACAAGGAACAAATCTACCAAAATTAGGGCTTTTCAGAGATCACCTTCTAGTAAATCTAGGAAGATACCAGATATTCTTCATAGCAGAGACGGTTTTCTAGACAGTATTGCTCAAATGAAGTGTCTGAATCAGAAAATTGCTCATATTTGTTTTCTCTGGGACACATGTTTAGATGTTATTCCTCAGATCTAATTCCATATCACATTTTCAGACCTCTCCTCCCTGTCACACTACTCTGAGCTGTCACAGGCTGATGCCCAACCTCTGCGACGTGCCCTGGGCAGCGCTTCCAAAAAAACCTCAGATGTTCTTGTGCTTTTGCTTCATCTTTTAGCAATAACTGAAGATAAGTTTTGTAATTCACCAGGATGTCAGACCCTGCAAAACCTTTCTCACTCCTGCCCATCAACTCCGGGCATGTGGAAGCCCCAGAACCAGGGCACAGCTTTCCTTCCCTGCTTCAAATCCCATGACTGCATCCTCCTGTCAAGGAGATTTAATGGGGAGCTTCTAGGTTTTAAACTGTGAGGCCACAGCTGAGGGATGTTTCTTATCTCCATAAAACCTCAGTCTATCATGGCTTTAGAGAGAGTTCTGCTTGAAGCAACTTCTGTCCATCACACCACACTGCACCAGCCCTCTGCGTGATCTGGTGTTGCACCGTGTAGCCTGGGAAGAAGCACCAGCTCCTCTCCATGATCTGGTCCCTGTGGATGTGGGGAATGACTCCAGGTACCAGCTCACTTGGCCCTTTGGGGACAAGTGCTGCAGGCTCAGGCCAGCATTGCCTGGAGGTGGTGGAGCATGGGTTTGTTATAGAGCACAATACTGTCTGTTGATCTAGGTGGGACTCCTGCTTGATCTGGGTGGTGAAAGCTCTGCAACTGATGAAGAATCTGGTGGGAAAGAAAAACTGAGATAAACCAGTCCCATTGCTGTGCCAGGTCCCAGCCTGTGTAAAGCCATCATCCCTGATGTTGCAGGAGAGCAACAAGGCTGGTGAAAGGACTGGAGGGAAAGTCTTACAGGGAGAGGCTGAGGGAGCTGGTGTTGTTTAGCCTGGAGAAGAGGAGACTCGGAGGACATTCTCACCCTCTATAACCACCTGAAGGGAGGTTGGAGTCAGGTGGGGCTGGGGTCTTCTCCCAGGCAACCAGTGACAGGTGAGGGCCTGGCCTGAAGCTGCTCGAGGGGAGATTTAGGTTGGATATTAGGAAGCACTTTCTCATGGAGAAGGTGATCAGACCTTGGAATGGCCTGCCCAGGGAAGTGGTGGAGGCACCATCCCGGGAGGTGTTCAAGGAAAGGCTGGAGGTGGCACTTGGTGCCATGGTCTGGCTGATGTGGTGGTGTTGGTCATAGGCTGGATTTGATGGCCTTAAAGGTCTTTTCCAGCCTTGGGGTTTCTGTGATTCTGGTGAACTGCAACCATCTGCATCTGCTTGAGTTGTGGCTTCCTGAGGCTTTATTGGGTTTTTTTCCTTCTCTTGTTGGCATTGGGGGTGAAAGGCAGATGCTGTACCCCACAAGGATCTGGGGACACAGCCCCAGTCAGCCCAGCCCTCTGAAGGAGACAGGGTGGAAAATTATTTACTGGGAGTAGAACATTGACCTGCTACTTCAAACAAATCTGCTAATCTACAAATCAAGCCAAGAGCCCTGAGAATTAGCTGCTTATCCTAAACTGAGATATTTAGCCATTTATTATTTACAAATAATTAGGGAAACAAATTGCTTCTTAATCAGTTCAACTGCAAGTACTTTTTGAAGTGGTTTGTTGTTTTTTTTGCCGTCAGATCCAGAAGCATGTGAATTTTCCACTTATTCCCTTTCCCACCCATGAGAGACTGTTTCCTGGGCTGTCTCTAGAAAGGCATGAGGTGCTACGTGCTGTTGTACCAGCAGCAAAGCCCCGGGCCTCTCCCCTGGGCTCATCCTCCCTCCCTCTGACTCATCCCTGCACAGGTTTGCTGAGGATTTATTCTGACATATCAGCTCCTTTTGAAGGATGTGGGCTGTCTGTTTTGCAGGAGGTGAAGATGAACAAAGCAATGAGCAGTCTCATGAGCTAGAAATAAATGCACGACCTGAAATGATCAAGTAGTGCCTGCCAGTGACCCAGCAGTGGGTTATTTTTCAAACTTCACCCTTGACATTTCTTTCTGGTGCCCGGCAGTCAGAGCTCTTCGCACGCCCGTTGCTTCAGGAGGAGCTCACAAGTAACCCCACCAGTCACAGAATCATTAATAGTTGGGTATTTCAGGAGCAAAAGGTGCCCAGCAGAAGGCTGCCATGTCAGGGGGAAGGACTCATTTCCAGCCCAGGTGGAATCACAGAATCTCTGGAGTTGGAAGGGACCTCTAGAGATCACCTAGTCCAACTCTCCCACTGAAGCAGGGTCACCTAGAGCTCTTTACTCAGGGCTGCACCCAGGTGGGTTTGGAATATCTCCAGAGAAGGAGACTCCACAGCCTCCTTGGGCAGCCTGTCCCAGGGCTCTGTCACCCTCACAGGAGAGAAGTTCTTGCTCTTACATAAACAAAAAAACCCAACACTTAAACCATCAAAAAATAAAGTAAGATTTCAAATCTTCAGCTTCTCTCCAGAAACTCTGTGATAGCCTGGCCTAGGATAAATGACATTTTGACCAAAAAAAGTCAAAGATACTTTAAAAATTGTTTCTGAAGATGTGTTTATTTTTGAAAACTAAAAATAAGTTACTACAAAAATCTGTACCTTATCACAGTTAGAACTGTGAAAAAATTTTAGCTCTAACGTATTTAGTTGATTTTAAGTAGTCAGGTAGAACTGTTACTGATGCACCACGTGCTCTGCTGTGTCCCACTGCTGGCAGAACTCACACATCAACCTTTGTTGTTTTTTAGAACAGGTTTGAGCCTTTAGTAGAGACGAGGGGAACAAGGAGAGCTGTGGTTGCAGAATCCCTTGGCAGCTTTAGCTACCTTCTGAAACCAGTCTTTGGTTTGGCTTTGCCCTTCTCTTGTCGTTTAATACAGCATTTTGACTGTGGTGTGCTTTCCTTGGGATCAGGCTGGATATTCCAGGGTGTTTTGGCTGGACTGGAGACATGTCAGGAAATCAAAAACCTGCAGTCACTGCAGTGTCCCAGTGTAGGAGCATCCCCCCCTTGTCTCTGGCTGATAGCTCAGTGTATATTTAAACTTTCATCAACATAAAATCAGCATGATACCTTTGTATTAATCTGCATGTCATTAGCACGTTTTAATTGTTGGGACTTTGGGAACAAAAGGCAGCTGAGCACAGAGATGTTTCAGAAGGGCTTTTACTGCTGATATCCAGAAATGTTGGGTCTTGGTTTAAGATTATGCAAAAGGGCAGTTGTTTGTTTTTAACTGACAGCTGATCCTCTCACGCCTTCCCTGAGCAGGAGCAGAGCCCAGCCACCTCAGGCTGAGTGTGAAACCTCTGTTCTCCCTCTCCTGGCAGCTGTTCTTGGTGGTCCTGGTGCCTGCAGGGGATGTGCAGGACCCTGGTGCAAAGTGGGCAGGAGTCTAGGGTATCCCAGCTCCCTGGGGACCTCTCCTGCTGCTGGGGCTGAGCAGGAGGCTGCTGGCAGCTTCTTCCAAAAGGGAAGGTATGGGCTGGCCAGGATGGTCCCCAGGAACAACCCCTGCATTTTTATTAATTATTTTTTCCCCCCAGACAGACACACTCATTTCCATTTTTATTTTTCCAAAGCAAAATGCAGTTTGGAGCCCATTGTAACAAACAAACCTCTGAAATCTGGTACAATCTCTTTAAAAAACGCTTTATACAAGTTATTTTTTCACCTTTTGTACCTCTCAGGCAGCTGGAGCTCATAGCCATGACACGTCTCAGTGAAATCAGGAGTAGTGCTGCTGTTGATTAAGTGGTTGTTTTTATACCACAATACATCTAGATGTATAGATCAAACATTTATTGAATGTCTATAGCAGACAGAAATAAAACTTGACTTAAAATACATAAGTTTAAAAGTGAAAAAGGCCAGGTTGGATGGAGCTTGGAGCAGCCTGGTCTAGTGGGAGGTGTCCCTGCCCATGCAGGGGCTTGGATCTAGATGGTCTTTAAGGTCCCTTTCAGCTCAAGCCGTTCTGTGAGAAAGATGGAGGAATCTCATACTTTCTTGCTATTATTTTCTTTGTGTCATTTCTCTGCTGCTTTGTAGAATGGGGACAATACAAGAATTGCCTCTGCTGCCAGCTTGTGAAGTCCTGGCTAGTATAGAAGCAGAAAAAAATATCATAGAAAATCAGGGCTTTCTTTAGAAGGTGAAGCTTTCATGATGTTAGGAGCTTGTGATGTCATCTCAGCTGCTTTCAGAACATCTGTACTGGCTTTTCCATAGCAGTAGTGGGGATCAGAGCCCAAAGGTTTTGCCTGGTAACTCCAGATGCTTTCCAGAAAGTGCTTTCCCCCAAAGCCCGGGGTGTGTTCACAAGCAGCACTCCACCAGTGTCTCCCTGTGCCATTCTCTTTTTTTGTGCAGGTCTTGTAGGCGTTTCCTTCAGTTTTGCTTTGGAAAGCTGATGCCCAAAGGTGCACTGGGAGGTGTTTGGGGCAGTGATGGCAGCAGAGCTCATTGGCATCCATCTGGTGTCCCCAACACGTGTGTTATCCAGGGTCAACCAACTGATTTCAGGGAGATAAAAACCTACAAATCTGTCTGGGAGAAACTGTGGTGTTTTTAGGTCCAACATAGGACCAACAACAGGTCCTGCTGAGGCTTCCTGGTATGGAAGTACCAGGAGACAGACTCAGGGGTGACAGCAGAAGCAAAGCAGCAGTAAGGAGAGAGGGTTTATGTATATAGGTATTCCACCATTGTTGCTAAAATGTGGCACACAGACGTGTGCAAGAGCTGACCTAGTCCTCATCCCACCTGGGAGGTTCTGCCAGTCCTCAGTGGTGGGCAGTTAAGAGGGGGCTGGAGGCTCAGAGCACATTATCTTGGAGGGGAGGATCCCACCTGAGATCAGGCTGCAGCTTTTGTGAGCTCCTGTGAGTGCAAAACCAGATGAAAAGCAGGCTCTCCAGAGCTGCAGCTTTCAGCTGACCTAAGGACAAGGCCTGGTACCTTTATTGTAAGGACAACACACACAAAAAAACTGAAGTCATAACAGCTTGTCTTCTCACAAGCTTCTTCAGCAGCTCACCTTTCCATGCTCTTCTCTTTCTGAAAGCCTCCTGTGGACCTCAATTTTTCCCAGTGTTCAGAGGAGAGAGAAAGTGTAGGAATCAAGTCTCCTTCAGCCTTCACAGGGGGAATATAAACTGTTTGAATCTGGTCCTAGCTGAGGAGCAGGCTGGTCGAGTGTCACAGAGCTCACAGATGCTCCCTGAAAATTCAGTGGGTGAGGCCACACATCTTAAATAAGATTAAACTTGTTATTTATCTTACAGATGCAAATGTGAAGGATGTTACCTGGCTTAAGCTCTGAATTTTAAATCTCTCATGCCTGATGTCTAAATGTCTGTCCTTTCCCTTTTTGAGACTGCATTATTCTCATATTATAGATTTATGACAAAAGGACATCTCCTATACACTTGATAGCTACTTTGCATATTATGCTATGGGATGTTGGACTAGATGGATAGATTTAATAAGCTGAATGTATCACCATAAAGGAGCCAAGTTATGACAGCTGAAGAGCACAGTAAAACCTGAGGAGTGTGAGGAGAAGGGGCTTTTCTTCTGCTAAAGATGGATGGGAGGTGGGGTTGTAGACACCCCTGGGCAGGTGGACACACAGGCACATGCACAGAAGCTCCTCCTGCATTTCTGAAGAACGAGGCACCCAAATTGCAGTCATCACAGTGACTGGTCCTTTCCCTTGATTACACTGAGTGACTGGAAAGCAGCCTTTTGGTTTCAGTTGGGGAAAAGTAACAAATAAATCTGGCTAAAAAGTAAAGCCCATGGAAAAGCTGGGACTGGACTGTAAGATTTGGCTTACAGGGTGTCAACTTGATTATTCCCCCGCAGAGCTTCAGGCTGATACTGAATGTGTTGCTTATTGATTTCAAGGAACAGAGGACAAGTTGCCAACAGACATCCAGCATTTAATGTAATTAATGACCAGCTTTTTATTAGAAATGTAAATCAATTTAAAGAAAATAAATACAGCTGGCATTTGGCTAACAAAAATGGTCGGATAATTCATTGTGATTGCGAGGTGTGGATCTTGAATGACCAAAGATGTCAACACTCCCTTGTTTCCTATTAGTACTCAAGTACCTGCTTGGTTCTGACTGCAGCATTTACATAAACCTGGCAGGCTGTTAATTCCCTTCCTGAGTGGGTCCTTCTGCAGTTGTTGACCCTTGGACAAAATGTGGTTTTTATATTCAGGTTCAAACATTTCCTCTGCCACAGAAGCACGGGGGCTTTGCCACAGCCCTTGGGCAGGGATGGGACATTCCCTTTCCTGCCCCAGCAGATATTCCAGTTTATGTCTGCAGAGATAAAGGCTTCAAGCCATCAAGGCTCTCCTGGATTCTCTCTACCCAGAGGTGACCCCTGTGGTGAAGGCCTTTTGCCTCCCCCTCTCCATGGTGCAGAGCCAGGAGCTGGGGGGGTTACCTGAGCAAATGTCTCTCTGCTTTCCTGAACCTTGTGGAATTTTACTTACAAGGAAACCAGGAATTTTTCCACTCCCATCTGTGTGAATCAGCAGGGTCAGGCTTTCTTTTCATCCTGGATATTCAGGAAAGAGGCACATGGTGCTTCCCTGGAGCACTGGGTTTCTCCAGCCTGACCGTTGGTTTGGTTCCACTTGCACAGCTTGCTGGGAAAGAGGAGCATGTGGCTGTTTTCTTCCTCGTTATACACCTGGTCCAGATTGGATCCATCAGGATTCTGTAGGCTTTTTATGGACAGAAAAGCACTGGCCCAAGCAGGGGTCCCGTCAGCTGCGCATCCTGCGCTTTGGGCGGGACTGAGCAACGAGGAGATCTGGTGCGTTCCCATCATAAATATTGTTGTTTCAAAGCTGCTTCTGCTTTAGGGCTGCTTGGTTCTGCTTCCCCTTCCCAACAGGGTCCTTTACAGCTGCCCTCACTTGTGTTTGGGTTCCCGCTCTCCTCGCAGTGAAGCACCTGGAGACCGAGGGGAACAAACCAGCAAAACGAATGGGAGTTCAGAGCCAGGCTGGCACTCCAAAGGGCCTCTCAAAAATAGCACGGGAGCCAACAGGAGGATGAGAAATACAAAATATGCCTGTTCCCCCTTCTGACAGAGCAGTGAAGACCCAGGCAGTGGTGTGCAGTGAGCTGGCAGTGTCCAGCTGTGGGGCTCACTCCAGAAGAGCCCCAAAGCCTGTCCCTGGCTGACCCAGACAGCTTGAAGCCTCCCTGTTCACCTGGTGCTTGGCCAGAGAGGCTGCCTGGGTAATGAGAGTACTGCAAGGGTCACCTCACCTCCAGCCTGAACTTTAAGGTGTGTTTTTGAAAGGCCTGTGTGTTTTGAAGTTCTATATTCTCCAAAAATTGCAGAGTACCAACGTGGTTTCGCTTGCCCTCCAGCAACTTAGAACAAGGCAGCTTACATCCCTCCAATACTTTGTAACAGCAAAATCACACATTCAAGACTTACAGGAATTTCTCATTTACTTTTTTTATTCTTTTTGAATTTCATTATAAGGTATTTATTGAGATTTAAAGCAGTTATGTCCTGCACATGAAAAAATTATGCAGGGAACTGAAGCAAATCCACACGCTCTCTTCAGTAAGGAAGAATTTAATTCCTGCACCTCTTTGACATCAGCTCTTCTTGTTTGCTGTTACTTAATTGCAGAGCAGCAGCAACACATTTCAAACCCCCTTTAGCGAAACATGCAAGTCCAAACTTAAAAGTCCAAACGAGGCACTGAAAATATGTGCCCAGACAGCAAAAGAGATTTGTTCTCCAAAGCAAATTACCAGGAGAAGGATGAGAGAGAGCCCCAGCCTCTGCTGTGCTGCTGGCTTGGGCAGGACAGCACATTTTATTGCCTCTTAGCAAACATCTGCATTGCCAGTCAAATGCTAAAAAAATAATAATAAAAAATGATTGAGGTAAATTCTTGAAAAACAGCATAAAAATGAGGTTGCTTTCCAGGAACAGTAATTGTCTGACAGCAACTGGAATGGTGCACTTGAAATGCGTGGCTGAGGAGAGGAAGGGGATTATTTCTGTATCGCTCCGTGAGGGGTGATGTGTCTGTGCCACAGTGAGGGTGAATCAGTTAAAGTTCGTGCAGGGTTGTTGTTATTCTGTGTTGTTTACTGTCTGAAGATGAGGCAGGAAAATCTAAATGCTCAGGGACTCCACCTCTGAAGCTGTCTGCTGCATGCTAACCTCTGGGTTCAGCTGCTCTTGCTCCGTGTTCAGCAGTGTAAGCTGGTGTTTGCTGAAGGAGGAGCTGTTTACCTCACTGTTGGGACTGGCTTAGAGCTGTCCCCAGTGATCTTCTGTACACACTGACTCAGGAAACATCAATAGCTCCAGAATGGCCCTAAATAATTCCTTATCCATTTATCCTTCTGGTGCATCATCTTTACACTAACTCCTCAGCCTCCAAATCTCTCCTGCTGTCAGTAATACCAGAAAATCTATTGGTAAGATCTTTCTTTTGGGAAAGAACTCAGAAATGTTACACCTGTTTTCCCCAGAGTGGACCTCAATAATTAGTTTTTGTCCAGGAAAGCCCCTGAGCAGCCTGGCCCCAGCACTGGGGCTGCAAGGGCAACCCTTGGCCAGCGTGGGACCCAACCAGCAGCTGAGAGCTCCTCCAGTGCAGGGTCCTCCTGACCAAGCCCTGCAAAATGGTCTGAAAGTGAGAGAATGTTCTGACTTGGTCTCTTGAAGTGAGAAGCCATCACCCATAGGGTAGGAGCAGCATGAGCACCTGTCATTTGTTTGGTCAAGGTGGAGGGGTGGTGGGGAGGTCTTCATTGCTTATTCCTTCGAAAGTTTTCTGATTATTTCAGTAATTTGCATTTATTAATTGACATTTTTTAACTAGAAAAGATGATAAGGAGCACAACTTTGATCCCCTGGGCAGACTGCCTTCCTTGCTGCCCGTTGCATGTGCCCACAGGAGCGTGCAGGGATCAGAGCCACATGCAGGAGAAGGAGGAGGTTTCTCCTTGCAGGTGGGAAGGGCTGTGGGAGGATCTTCCCTTTCCCGTTTTGCTCAGGAGGGAGAGATGGGGATGCACTATAATCCAGAGCAGGAATTTTCCTAGCTCCAGAATAGATTACAAGTCTCTCTCAAAATAGCTTGTACTGGTTTGGCCTTCTCAGCCTGCAGTGTTTTAGAAGAAAGACAGTAAATCAGCAGGCCCAGACATCCGTGGCTGTGCTGAGCTGCCCTGCTGTGTTTTGAGGCCTGGCTGAAGTTTCTAAACACCAGTTTGTGGTCTGGGGATGAAAAATGTCTTTTAAGGTGAAATTAATAGTGTTGATGAGTTTGACACAGAGTGCCCTGTGAGGGCGAGGGGAGCCAACCTGCTGCTCTCCAGAGCAGCCACCTTTCAGCTGGGCTCGGCAGCAGGTGTGTGCGTTTGCTGTCAGGATGCTAAGTGTGAAATGCAGTTTGGAATGTTGGGGATTTATTGAAGTCAAGCCAAGGAAACAGGCAAGGGTTTAGGAAACAGTGCAAAACAGTTCTTGGCAGGGAGGAGCCTTCCTGATCAGCAGATCGTGCCATTCAGGTGGGATTCATACGTGGTCAGCCCAGACAGCTGGAAAGAGCTTTGATCCAGGATGGGGTTTCCAGCACAGAACTCACATTGCTGGAGAGCCCGGGTGAGAAGGTATCTGAGCAAGGTCTGACAGCTGCCTCCTCCGTTGCCCGGGAGGCCCAGCATCTGCACCTGCCAGTGCCAGGAGATCAGAGCAGCAGCAGCGATAAGATAAAGGCAGCTGCATCAAATGGGCTGTGTGACCTGCACAGAGCTGTCCTGCATGGAGTTTGCTGGGCAGAGTTGTCCTGTTCTTTCTGCTAGTTCAGTGGAGGCCTCTTGGCTGCTCCCCAGCTCCATGCAGCCGGCTCAGCCACCTCCATCCCTTCCCACCAGCCCCATAGCTGTGCCTGGGTCACTGCCCTTGGGGACATTGTCTCTGTGCTCTCCTATGTTCCTTTTCCTCTCCCCAAAATGAATGTTTTGCCCTGTCTGTCTCAGCCAGGGCACAGCAGCAGTGCAGCTCCACTCCCTCGAGCTCTGTCGGGGCCAAAAATGAGTAAGTCCATCCCAATCCTGTTTGTGGCAGGAAGAGGAGGATTTGATCTAGAGTGACCTGAGCCCAGGACAGCTGGGCAGCCTCGCACCTCGAGCTGTGCAGAGAGAGGCTCTTGCAGTGTGTGCTCTGACAGGAGCTCTCCTGCTCCTAGGCAAATGAAGCTTTTGTGAGGAGAAATTAGTAGTAAAGAGCACAGGCAGGGCAAGCTGAATTTGTGCTCTTCATTGGCATCTGTTTTGTTTGCAGGCAGGAGAGAAAAATTTTCCAAAGAATAGAATCTTAGAATCATAGAATGGTAGAGGTTGGAAGGGACCTTTGGGGATCCTTGAGAAGCTGCTGGCCAGCATTGGTCATTAGCCAAACCATGGTTGGTGGTCCTGGTTTCCTCAGCCTCCCCACCAAGCAGATGGACACTGTGTGGGCTGCAGTACGAAACAGGAAACATCTACTCTCAAGACCAGGAGGTGCTCTTTGTCTGGTGATCTAATGTTTGGTATTTCTAGGGACC
Organism: Apus apus; assembly: GCF_020740795.1. Classification (NCBI taxonomy): domain Eukaryota; kingdom Metazoa; phylum Chordata; class Aves; order Apodiformes; family Apodidae; genus Apus; species Apus apus. Next base: position 784,602 of record NC_067285.1, read on the forward strand.
TGCCCTCAGCCAAGAAAAGCAGCAGTCCTTCACCTGTGCACTGCTCTTCTTGTTCCTTGCGGATGAGGTTTTTTTAACACTGACAAATGTACCAGGATCTGTTTGGAGCAATGAATTTTCTTCCAGAAATTCAGATTTTGTGTGTATCTGCCTGGGACACTGTGGAGAAACTGGAGCTATAAATCATTTCCTTGGTCTAATCCAGAAACAGGCAATCACAAATTGATGTCAATGGTAGTAATTAGCATTAAGAAGTATACTTTAATAATGCCTCTTCAGAAAACACATGTTCAGATCTGATTTACCATTTATATGCAGATTTTCTGATGTAAATGAAGCAAAAGAGATGAAGAGACCTTCCACTCATCTTTTATATCGTCCTGAACTCTTTAAGTGATCTAAATGCAAATACATATAAAGATGGATTAAAAAGTGCCCAATCTTTGCTTTATGACACTGCAACACAGGATAAGCACCAGGATGGTTTGTTTATGGGTTTTGGTTTCAATATGTTAGCAGTCAGGAGCAACAGCATAAACACACAGGGTTTCTCCCAGCTTGGTTACCAACCAGAGTGAATTACATGCCTGAGCCTCTATCCCTGGCCAGAGAGATGGGATGCAGTGCAGGCACTGCTGCCTGTGGATGTTGATGGAGGCCCCTGGGAGCTCACAGAGGGCTTTGGTGCCAGGGGGGCTGGTGCTGGGGGAGGTGGGCTTCAGAGCTGCCCTGCTGAGGGTGTTTCAAAGGGGTCTGCACATCAGGGCAAGGAGACTCACCTCTGGCAGTAGGTACATTCTTTGAAAGAGCAAGGAAACTGCATACTAGAGGTCAACTTTTCTGACTCTCATAGTTGCCTGAGAAGCCTTTGAGCACACCCAGTTTTAATTTTTTTTTTTTCTAAAAAAATTGTTTTTAATTTCAGTGTAAATTTGATGTAAATTTGTTTATATAAAAAGCCCTATATATTATCTCCTCATAAAGGTGAGCTGTCTTCCTGGGTTCCCTTTTTATATTAAGATGGACCAGCTGTAGTACTGGCTCTACTTCCCTGTCAGGAAAGGGAGATGTAAGAAAGACATGGAGCTCATGGAGAAAGTCCAGAGAAGGGCCATGAAGATGATGGGAGGGCTGGAGCAGCTCTGCTCTGGAGACAGGTTGGGAGAGTTGGGGTGTTCAGGCTCCTGAAGAGCAGGCTCCAGGGAGACCTTAGAGCACCTTCCAGGGCCTGAAGGGGCTCCAGGAAAGCTGGGGAGGGGCTTGGGACAAGGGCAGGGAGGGCTGGGATGAGGGGGAATGGATAAAAACTGGAAGAGGGGAGATTTAGGTTGGAGACCAGGAGGAAATTCTTTGCTGTGAGGGTGGTGAGAGCCTGGCCCAGGTTGCCCAGGGAAGCTGTGGCTGCCCCATCCCTGGCAGTGTTGAAGGGCAGGTTGGATGGGGCTTGGAGCAGCCTGGGCTGCTGGGAGGTGTCCCTGCCCATGCAGGGGGTTAGGAAAAAATTATCTTTAAGGCCCTTCCAAACCAAACCATTCTATGACCAAAACCATCCACCCAGCTGAAATGAACAAATTTCCTACTCCTGAGCAGAGAAGTAGTTTCGTGGGAGATCATGAGTAAGGGGCAAAACTTTTGCCCATCTTCAGTCTGGCAATTTTCAGTGCTGCATTTACATTTTTAATTCTTTCCATGGTCATTTATGAGGTGTTGCTCACTGTGCTATTTTCCTAAAGTAACACCAAAACAGAAGTGCCAAGGTTGCGCTGGGACTCCAAAGACAAAGTTAAAAGAACAGAGAATTTGCTCTTTAAAGACATCAATAATAATGTCCAAGGTAGAAAAATGATGAGAGATCAATCTGGACAGTGAGAAAACCTTTGGGAATGCACAGGTCAACAGGGGCTTCCATATGAACAGACTGTTTTGATTGTGTAGAACAAATTAATGTAGTCGTCAATAAAGCAAAACAATTACAAAATGGAAAGTGACCAGAAGTTGCTGCACGATTTATGTGAAATCCAATCAGACTTTGGAAAGAAAAATGCCATTATTGTGCAATTAATCCTAGAACACATATAAGAGGAAAATGTTGATTAGAAAATTCTAAGAATTCTTTTCAATCTAGTTAAGCTAATTAAAAAATATATGGTCATAGTAAAAGCATCAATCAGTGCAAACATGGTGTTTTACAGGCAGCTTCTGCCTGCCCAGCCTGGGGAGGCTGGCTGAGATGTGTATTGCAGCTCTGGTACCAAACCTTCTGTTTTCTGACGATTGTCTTTGATCCTGTGCTCACAAAGAGCAGGGCTGACAGTGTGGACAAGTATTACAAGATGGTAACAACTCTGTTTTAATGCATTTTTAATGCTGGAAAAGAGATGTCGTGAAGCTAGTGAGAGTTGTTACCACAGAGGTTTAGTGGCTGCCATTATGGCAATAGAAATTTAGAACCTTTCTTCTGCAGGTTAAGAATATTTTGCCACCCCTTACAACTGAGTTTTCATGGCACTGGTAGTGTTTCCAAAGGACGTGGCATCAGAAGGTGAGATTTTTACTTGCATGGCAAAGATTAAACTCTGCACGTGAGCGAGTGGTTAAATGATTTGTTAGTTCTGGGCACAGCTGAACCTTTTGTGCTGGAGTTTTCCAAAAGCAGACACTTGCTCAAGGCTCGGGTGGGAATTCAGATGTGAGGAGATGGGTAAAATCAGGATTTGGGGTTTTTTTTGTTTATGAAAGGTCTGAATAGAAACCCTGTAACGTCCATCACAGGGCTCTGTGTCCCGTGGTGAGATCAGCTGCTGGGGGGCTGGGGCAAGGAACCCCTTGTGAATCAATGAGCTGAGACACACTTTGTATTACCCTGTGTTTTGCAGATATCCAGCAGGCTGGATAAGCTATTGCAGCAGTCTCTCTAGACGTGTAGGACTGCAATATTTATAGCTCTCTCCCTGTGCTGAACCTGCTGTTTCGAGGAACAGAACAAAGGATTCAGCCAAGGAGGAACCAGGCAAAGCTGAGGCAGATAGCACTGCTTTTACAGTTTAGCAGAAAACTGGGAGTTTAAAGTGCTTGTTTATTCATTGCATATGTGGAGCTACACATTTTTTTTTCCCTAAGTTGATCTTGTTCATGTGTCGTTATTCTTAGAAACAACAATCCAAGGAAGCAAAGGGAGATGAGGAGTGGAAGGCAGCTACAGCTGCTGGAGCACACCTTGCTGCAGAGTGAATTAACCAACAGCCCTTGCCAGGTTCCCAACCATCCTGTGCCAGGCTGGGTGCTCAGCCTGGGCTTGCTGGCCTGGCTCACCCACAGCAGCTGCACACACTTGCTTTGCTCTGGTTACAATTCATCAAAAGCCTTTTGAATAAAAGCTGCACAAGTCAATGACACAGCCAGCCCTCCTGGAACTAAACTGGCTGCCAGAAATACAAAGCAGGAAGCTGAAGAGGCTCAATGCTGAGAGCTGGCAGGGAGGTGTCCAAGAGTCGTGGCCATCGGGTGACAAGGGGACTGGGAGCAAGGGGGGTTGTGACTTTCATGTGGTGAAAGAGACTGACATTTCAAGGGGGGTTAGGTGGGACCTAACCACCTGCACGTGGGAAGACCCATTTCGGTGGGCATCCTGGCAGGTGGGAGATCCTCCTGAGCCCTGGGATTCCCAGCACCTGGAGACTTGGTGAGGTGGGAATGTTCAGAGCAGGGCAGGTGGCTCTGGCAGCCTGGGGAGGTTCTTCCTTTGGAGGCAAAGCAGGTCCCAGGGGCAGGGAACCCATCTGCATCCCCTGCCAGGGAACAGCCCAACTGCCAGGGCTGTGGCAGAGCAGATCTGATGCCTTCCTGGGAAGCAGCAGTGAGGAAAGCAGTGTCCCTGCCACAGCAGTGCGGGGAGAAATGAGGCCTGAGCTGTTGGGTTTCACCCAGAGGAAAGCTGTTAGCTGCTGGGTAACAGGTGGGAATGAAATTTAAATCCTTGTAAAAGACAATTGCATAGTTAAAAATACATTCAGTCATGTTATTTGCACTTAGCAGATTTTCTTTCATTACCCTTTCTAAGGACCTGGGTGAGTTGTATGTGTGGTGTCTGAGTCTGCCTCCTGCCAGCCCCAGCCTGAGTTTGCAGCAGTTGAATGACATTTATTTGCTGCAGAAATAGTATTTACCTCTTGTTCCCTTGAAGAAGTAAATCTTCCATATGCTTGATGTATTAAGAAGTGTACTGAACATTAAAGGCAAAGATAATAGATGCCCTTTGGTGGGCATGAGCAATCCAGTCTGGTGAGAACAGCTTCAGGAGCAAAACACCTGGAATTGAATTAGGATAATGGCAGAGTGTGTCCCAACAGGGAGTGACTGCACCTCTTGTTTATCACCCAGCCCCAGGAAGAAATCATCCCCAAATTCTTTAAAAGCTTTTACATCTTCTCCATTCAAGACACTCAATAAAAATCAAGTATCCACCAATATTTTTTTTAATTTCCAATACAAATCCACTTTTGCTTGCCATTTACATTTTTGGATCTGGTCCAGTCATTTCCTTTCTTCTGTGAGTTTTGTGCTTTAGATGAAATAGATCTTGTTGAAAAAAGTCTTGCCTGCCTAATTCTTTACCAGAAAACTGGACATTGATTATTCCAACCCCCCCGCCAAGATTATTTTGAGGAAGAACTGTGACTTTGCAGCCAGTGCATGCAGAAGGGAAAGAGACATCTGTAAACATTAAAGAGAGAGCAAATAAATAGCTGGCTTAAGACAAAGAATCCTGGCAGATCTCTCTGAGCTGAGGAGCTGCCGATGATGTGGATAGAGCCAATAACTGGCAAGTGCCTCAGCCTCTGCAAGTCTCTGCAGGCTCTGGTCTCAGCTCCGTGCTCTCTAGACCACATAGTACAAATTGGAAGTGTAAGGAGCATTCAAAAGCAGAAGAAATTGCAAAATGTGTAGTAAAATCCACTGGCTTCACCGTTTTCCTCTCCTTTGGCCACCCTGGGGTAACATTCCCAGGCAACTGCCCCTTCTCCCACACCATAAATGTTGGCCGTGCCCCTGGCTGGAGCCCAGGGATGGGGTAACAGTGGGAACCCTTTTGGTGACAGCAAAGCCACGTGCAGCGTTGGGTGCAGTGCCTGGGAACTGTCCTGGGAGAGCTCTAGGTTTGGTTTTTCTTAATGGAGTTGGAAATGCTGCTTGTTTTTTAACCAGTACTGGATACCAGGCATGGCTCATTTCTTTCAGGAATATTCTGGTGCTGATTTTTGAAACAAATGTGCATTTGTAGTTGTTCTCACTACAGATGGAAACAGCTGCCTGAGTTCCCTGACCTGTTACTGCAACAAATTCTAAAAGCATTGATGTAGACCAACATCTTTATATATTCTGAATGTCTACCTCTTTAAACTTTGGAGCACAGAGCTTTTGTCTGTCCTTCAGATGAAGGTCTGTCCTTAATCCAAGCAGCTCCTTTGGCTTTCCAGGTGGAGATGTGGCAACATCTGCAGCCAGCATTCCTCAGGGGAAAGTAATCTCCTGTTCCTCAACCTAATGCCCCATTGTGGAAGGCCACAAAGATGATCCAAGGGCTGGATCAGCTCTGTTCAGGAGACAGGCTGGGAGAGTTGAGGTGTTCAGCCTGGAGAGGAGAAGGCTCCAGGGAGATCTTAGAGCCTGAGGGGGCTCCAGGAAAGCTGGGGAGGGACTTGGGACAAGGGCAGGGAGGGATGGGCTGAAAGGGAAGGGTTTCAAGCTGAAATGGTTTTCAGCCCAGATGCTGACCTGGAGACCCCTTGCAGGCTGTGCCCATATTGTGCATTTGCCACCAGTTCAGGGTCTCTGGAGACACACACCATTTCCTAATGCCTCCCAGCCTGGAAGGGTTTAAAATTCATAATCAGGATGATGATGCTCACACGCGAGGAATGAGAGTGTTTTATCCCCCACCTTTGTACCCTACATCCATCACAGCTGCCCAAACTTGGAGGTTGCTCTTGACAACTGCTCTCCATCTCCCTTTCTCTTTCTTCTTGGGAAGGGTTTGAAAGCTCATGAGCTGAGCATGGCAAACTTGATTAGAGCTTGTGGTGTGACAAAGTCTCTCTGTCCCTCAGGTCTTGGATGAAACACTTCTCTCCAAACTGAAAACACGTACAACTGTTGTCTTTGTTCTCTTGTTCAGAAAGACTGTAAAGGCCCCAAGTCCCCTCAGCTGCAGAAGCTGAAACTGTGTTTGGCTTATTCTTCTTTTTCAGCAGTGCTGTGTCATGATCCTGAGCCTTCCTGCCTCCTTGGGAGACACCATCTCTCTGGGAATGTCTCTCCACATGCAGCAGATGCTGCCAGCTCCTCCATGCCATGGGAATGTGAGGAGCTGGGAAGAACTGGGTGCTCAGCAGCTGGGTTAATGGGAATTTCCTGGAGCTGCCTCCATCTCAGTGCCATGTCCTCCAGCCTCCCACTGCCTTGCCCATGCTTGGGTCATGCAAGCACCTTCCTTTGCCTTCATGAGGGGCTTAAGGTACAGCCACAAGAAGAGAAACATGAGGTTTCCCCTCCTCCAGGCTAGATAATAGAAAAATAACCAGAGATGGATAGAGAAACCCAAAGGAGATGAGCTAAAAAATGAGATACAAAAACAGCAGAGAAAAAAAGTCTCAAAGTAGGATAATACTGAGGGAAGGGATTTTGACTAAATTTGGACAGGGAAGAAGAGCCCTCTGGACCTGCATGGTGCAAGAAGGAGGCACTGACAGAGACACATTGGCTTTGTCTGAGCAGCCTGGCTCTGTGTGGAGGGGCAGGGATGTCCAGCCAGGGCTCTGCTGCCAGCTGGGAGGCTTCTCCCTGCTCCCTGCCATGGCATTGCAGCCCTGCACCAGGAGGAGAGCTGTGCAGGGCTGGGATCCATCCCTCCAGCCAGGCCTGGCTCTGGGATCCATTCACTCCACCTCCAGGGAGTAGAATCACAAGGCAGTGCAAGCCAAGTGTTTGGTGCTTTATTACTTGATTGCTTTAAGCAAGTAGTTTAAGTTTACTGCTGCCTTCACTGGGAGATGTTTTTTCTCCTTGAAGTCACCCAGCTTTTACTTTTTTTCGTTTTTCCCCTTAGGAGTTTTGCTTTTCATTTATCCTTGAATGGAAAGAGGTTTGCAGAAGGGGGAAGCTTACAGGGCAGGACAGGCACTCAGGAGGGCTGAACATGCTGTGGACGTGCATGGTACTATTACCTCTGGCTACCGAGGCTGGGAAGAAGCAGCAAGTGAGCTCCCCCTGCCACCAGCTCGCTGCTTTCTGAGGCCATTTCCCTTCTGTCTGTCCCAGGTTGTGAGCAGCACAAATATTGCCACATCCAGCTAGGAGGATGCAGGTTTGCTTGACTAATTGCCACGTGCAAATGGGTTCTCTGCAAACACAACTGTCCATTCACCAGCTCATTGGACACTTGTGGAAATATTTCTCTAGAAATACAAGTGTAGCTTAATGTGTCTACAGGAGTAAAACAAGGGTTGTCGTTTCCACTCTGGTACTAAAGATCCAGTTGGGAGTTTCAGTGGTTGTAACCATCAGTGTGTGCAGAAAACGATGTCCAAAAAAGGAAAGGGTTTTCACAGCACCTGAGAGGATACGGAGATCAATTGAACTTCTATCTTTGATCTAGGGAATAATTCATTGGCTCATCTTTTTACTTTAAAATTTATCATTGCAAACCCCTGTGTTCTATATGCACAAATCCTGACTGTTAGAAATTCTGGATATTTAGAACACATCGAAATTACAGAAGTTGAGAAGTAATTATAGTCTGGGGGCCAAAAATATCTGAGCCAAGTTTAGTGCACTGTGCTTTGTTTTATGTTTTTTTGGTGGACTGGATGTATTCCTTATGAGTTTCTACACTGAAACAAGATTCACAAAGAAACCCAGTTGGCCAAATTGGCACAGATTCACAGCAGAACTGCCTGAATTCAGAGCTGTAGCTCCTGGAGGTTCCTAGGTGTCTGTCCCTGGGCACATGTGCTGTTTGGATGCTGCTGGGAAGCTCCACACCCACCCTGTGCCCCCCACCCCTGCAGCCAGGTCAGCCCTGGAGGCTGCTCCGACATTCTGCTGGCTTCATGACCACTCAGTCCTGGCAAGCCCCAGCTCTGCAGAGCAGAGACTACAACGTGGCATCAGAAAGTTAAATTTAATCTCTCCACAGGAGCAGGGAAGGTTTGGGCAGGAATGGCAGCCAAAGTGTGGGAAGATTTGCCAGCCGGCTGGGGGAGACGATGGGAAAAAGGACGTGGATGGTCTGCAGGGACCCCAGGCAGGTCACAGCAGTGCTGTTTCAAATCTGCTCCTTGGCCACATGGAAGAGAAGAGTGATTTCTACTGTACCAATTAAATGGGAAAGGCTCTTTTCCCGTTTTGTTACCCCTTGGGTCAATGCGATCGCAAAAGGAAAAATACACCCAGGCCAGCAGACAATCTGGATAGACCCAGCTATCTCTGATTTATTGTTTTAATTAAAAGCTTTTTAAGCTTTAATTAAAAAGGTACATGAGCACTCAGTATTAAAGAAAAATGCCTTTGTGTTTAGGTCAATTGGACAACGTAAAATATAATGAGATACATATTTCTAGTCTGAAGCTTCACATGAAAGAAAGCAATATACATAATTAAAAAGTAAATTCAAACTGATACAAGAGAGCTGTTTTCAGACAAAATAAAAGGCTTGCTCAAAATTAACACCAGAAGAGAGGATTTTCTTTTATTTCCTCACTGTAACATCCCTTAAAAATCCTGTGGTACAAATTGAGTCGACTTCATGGACGTGTATCAAAGACATTGTGCTAAATGGAGTAACAGGTTATTATTTGTAATCCTAATAGTGCTTAACACAGCCAAGACAGTGAAAGCTGGGGGGTGACAAGCTGCTGCAGATAAACCAGGAAGCTTTCTGCCTTGGAAAGCACCCGGAGTTGCTTCCATCCTTTCAGTGCCACCATTGTGGGGTCTTCCTCCTCCTTAAATTTATTCGTGGTTCCTGGGGACCTGACATCCCTGATGCTTCCCTTTCTGGTGGGTCCCATTCCCATGAATTGCATCTCCCCATGTCCCATGGCCTCAGAGGGAAGCTAGGGGGGAGACAGTGCTGTGCCATGGCCCTGCCTGTGCCCCTCTCACCCAGTAACCCCACGTGTCACCAAGGCAAGAGCTGGCCCCAGGTGGCCAAACCAGCCAAGCTCATCTTGGGGAACTGTCTGGAGACTGAAGTGAAAACTGAATGCAAATAGTGGGTGTCATGAAACCATGCCCGGCTGGTGATTTCACAAGGAAATTCCATCTCACTCTTCATGTAACTTGTGCTCCAGACATCCATGTTGTGAAGTAGGGGTGTGTTGGCCTTTACTGCTGCTAACGGCTGCAGCAAGGGTAACATGGAGCAGCTACAAGTGCTTTTAAACATTTTCAGGTATTTGCAGTACCCCAATGCTCTCTTTTTGCCCTAGTTGCTCCTAAAATATCTGTGGGGTTTTTTTCAGAGCTGGCTCTTTTAGGCTCAGTACTTGGGAGGGGACAATATCTGCATCTGCCACCACGGGCTGAGCACCTGTGGGGCACAGACCCTGAGCACCTGGGCAGCCCCAGCCCTTGCTGGGCAGCAGGAGCAGCTCCACACCATGAGGCTGGGGCAGGTTGCACACACTTGAATCCAGAGATGCTCCTGGCCCACCTTGTCCCCAGCTCTGTGCCAGGCTATCTCTGGCTGAGAGGCAGCCGGTCTGGTTCCTGATGGTTCCTCTGTGCAAAGCCTGCATGCTCCAAAATGGGATTAAAAACAAGAAAAAACAGAAAAAAAAAAAAGAAAAAGAAAAAGAATCTCTTGTTTGGATAATTTTGAATGTTCTTCACTTCCTTTGCCTTCAAATATTCTGAGCAAGGCTCCCAGCCTGGCTGGGAGAGGTGAGGGAGCTGCACCCTTGGAAAGGCTTTGAAGGCCACAGTCATTGAGTTGCTGCTCCTCACTTCCAGACATTGCCAAGGTCTATAGGAAGGAACATTCTTCACTCACAAACATTGCACCGACTGAATAATAGTGATGGAGCTTTTTTACCTGTTAACCCCCTCTCTGCAAACAACCCCAGGCCAGGAGCCCAACCTGCTCCAAGGCAGCACTCACGTTTGGGCAGGACTGGGCCATGGTGAGGGCAGGGGCTCCAGCAGCACCCACCTCCTGCACACCCATTCTGTCCCCTCAGATCCCACCTCAGCCCTTGGGGAATGCATCTTGGTTTTTGTGCAGTAGATCAAACAGCAAAACATCAAGGGTGAAACACAGAAAGCAGCAAACAGCTGGGTAATGGCTCTGCTGCTCAAATCACATTTGTGGGAAGTGATGGAAGATAAACACCAACTGCTTGCTTGCTTCATAGAAACATAATGTTTTCATAACTAAGCCCAAAGAAAGTAAAATAAGATTATATTTGCCTTTCACTGAAAAAAAAATAATCAGCTCTTGCAGGAGACTTCAACTCTTTGAGAAATGTTCGCTTATTAATCCAGAAGGAGTCATAAAGTTTGCATCCATCTCTAATTCTTGTCTTGTTTATCCATGTTCTTTCTGGGCCTTCATGAAGTTCCAGATTCTATGGATTTAGAAGGAAAAAAACTTTCCAGTGAAGATGTTGATGCCATAAGTAGGAACAATTCTTCATATGGATTTTATCTTTACTGAAGCTGACTTTACAAAATGCTATGAAGTTATTCATCAGTTTTCTAAGAACAAAATATTCTGAGACCTTTTAGAAAACTCTGAAAACTTGTGGGGAAAAAATATAGATGTGCATTGTAAAGCCTTAAAATTATTTCTTTTTTTTTAAATGTTTGAAGTTGCTAATAAACGACGAGTAGATTTTTCTGTACCTATGGAGTGAGTGCTTCAAGGCTGCTATGGCTACAGAGATTTTGAAGTCAACATGTGCAGTTTGCAGGCTGGAGGAAACTCCGAGTGAAAATTATTTCTAAACTATCTTAATTCTTGATTTTCTTCCATTAGAAGTTGTGTTGTTTGTTGTTTTTTTTTTTTTCCAATGCATCATTATGTGTCGACACTGTAAATTAAAGGTTAAATAACATTTGTGAGGGTTTGTTTTGACAGATTTTGGCTTCATAGTCTCCTTCAAACTTTACTTGGATCAGCAGGTGAGTGTTCCTGGGGTTACAGGCAAAACACAGATTCCATCCCCCCAAAAATGGTTTATACAAAAATCTCCCCCCAGCAAAGTCCCTGCGAGGGCAGTGCTGTGACAGCAGAAGGAGTTTATTTTCAGCAGCCCTGGGTTTGGTTTCCATGCTGCAAGTGGCAGCTGGGGCACAGGGCAGCATGGCTTTCATTTACACTGCTCATTTAAGGCACAAAATCCTTCCGTCATGTCCCCCCCCCTGCTTTTTTTCTTTTTTGTTTGCTGGGAAAGGCCCCTCTCTGGGAACCACGTTCCACCTTCCCAGTTTCTTCCGTGAACTCTTGCAGCAAAATACCTGGAGGCCTGATGCCTGTGCTGCCTTGTTACTTCCAGCTGGGAATACGGGGTGGATCAGGGAAGAACCAGCTGGAGCAAATGCAGAATGAGGGTCAGGATTGAAAAGGGGCAGAGCAAGCTCAGTTTTCTCCTCCTGCCTTGGCACCAGGGATGAGTCCTGCGGGAATGCTGCCTCTGGGGAGCCTCTGCTGCACCCAGGGCTGTCCCTAAGGGATGTTTCCTTGTTCCCACCCACCCTGGCATCCCCTGCACAGCTCTGCTGAACCAGGATGTGCTCTGGCTGAGGAGGAACCTCAGCTTGTCTGCTGCTGTGATCATTGGCCCTGGGAGCAGCTTGGAGCCTTGGGTAAGTTTCTGTGCATTAACAAAATCTGCCTGGTAGTTTAAAAGAAAAGAGCTTGATAAAACAACTCAGAGCAGAGCAGAGGCTGTAGCTGGGGGGAGGATGAGCTGGTGGTGAGCATCAGTTGGACCCAAGGGGCTGGAGCTGGGCTTCATGTGTGCCCAGGGTGGCCTGCTGCACTCCTAAGGCTTGGGAAGAGGGCACGAGATGGGGAAAACTTGGCTGAATGCATAAAAAAAACCCACTGAGAAGACTGTTTGATGTGAAGGCCACAAACAGAGTGAGATGGTACCTCTTGACTGGCCTGTGCTTCTCCCCAGGGGCAGGTGGGGTGGCAGAGGATGGTGGAGGACACCAAGGGCTGTCCCAGGCCCCCTGTGCAGAGCTGAGGGGACACACCAGGGGCAGCCAGAGGTGATGGCCAGTGCTTTCTGCCCAAACTCAGAGGTGCTCATTCCATACACTGTGTCCCTGTGCTGCTGCCCTGCCTGTTAGTGCAGGCTCCAGTCATTTAATCCCCTCGGTGGGTTTTGGGGTGTGACTTCTCTCTGGAGCAGGATCTGCTGTGGGTTGCTCCCGTTGTCTGTCTCCTGCCACCCTGAAGGCATCCCTGTTAGTTTGGATTTGTTTTTCTTTAGCTTTTCCTTCTCCCTCAGGCTGTTGTCAGACCTTTTACCCCAGTGGAGTTATTGTCTTGTTCATTATCTGCCTAAACTAAACTTGGAGAAGGGTCAAGTTAACAGCTCTTTATTCTGCTGTTGATTGGCCTCTGAGCAGATCCTCCAAAGTCATGCTGCAAAGCTGCAGAGGAAGAGGAGGATCCACAATTAAGAATGTTCTCTTTTGAGTTTTAAAATCCAACCAGTTTTTCTTATTCACATTACTGTGACTTCTCAGAGCAAACTGGAGTTCTGGAAAAACTGTGTTGGGGGAAGCTTTGGGGGGCCCCCTCCCCCTACAGTTGATTTTGCTTATTTTAGCTATTGTAGCTATTATTTTTCTCCATTATATTACTCAAGCACAAGGTTAGTGACTGTTCCTATTGTCTACACAGCTTTCTTACCTTATGACTACATGTCTGTCCTTGTCCTTACCTATCCCTGAAAGGTTTTACTTGGTGCTCCAGCTTGGCAAAAATACCTTTCCTTCCTGACCAACCAAGTAGGTCACTGTAACCTTTCCAGTTATGAGCATTGCACTTATTATTCAGTTCACTTCTGTCAGGCAGACTTCTTAGGTCCATGTTTTTCTTGCTTATATTTCTGTAAATTTAAAATGACTCCGTAGGCTCAACAATCTATTCCTGTTTAAAGGAAAATCAACTCAATTTTCCTCTCCTTACAAAGTGGCTGGGTCTCCAAGGCACACAAAAAAGGCCATGTAACAATTCTGTGCATTTTGAAGTTCTTATTTAGCACTGCAATTCCCTGTAAAAACACAATACATTAATACTGCATAAAAAACCAGCAGGTACTTCCACTCTGCTTTACTTTCTCTTTCCTAAACTATTAGAAATTAATGGTTCTAGGATATTTACATTAAATTATCTACTGCTGGTTTCATGCAGCCCTGTCCAAGATCACATCAACACCCTGCAAACAGGGTTTATGGTTTTCACCTTAGTGAGCTACATCCCAATTGTCCCAATCATATCAAACTCTTATCTAGTTTTTGTACCTTTCTCTTGTGGGTTTTTTCCCCCCTGTAGCCTGGTCAGGCTGCTCTTATTTAGCCAATGATTAAATAACATTTCTTTTCCTGTGGATCAGTGTTTCCAGTCTGCATGCTCATCCTCTCTGTGCGAGAAACAACATGCAAGACTACCACAGAGAGGTGGTTTTTTTGGTGGAAGAGGGCTAAGAAGTGACACCTTGGTAGTATTGGCTTTTTTTTTCCCCTCTCTATAATCAAAATTTATTATAAAGAACTCCAAAAATAAAAGCCAAAGCATTTTGAGAACAACTGAGTATGCAATGCATGGTGAGACAGAAGATGGAGCACAATGAAATGCTCATAATGTGAGTGCATTTCCAGTCATTGAATTTTACACAAGAAAGCATTTGATGTACATAGTGCACCCCATAATATAATGCACTTGTTTCCAGAAGATCTCTGGATCCCTTGAACCCAAACCCAGAGTACTTCCAAGTTCCTCAGCTATTTTAACACTACTTCCCTGAAGCTAAGCCTGCAGCTGAAGTCTCCCTCCTGTCGTTCCCCTTGATCCTGTTTCATGGTCTTTTCAGTATCTCATGGTCCTGCACAATGTTCTGCCTGCTCTGCAGGGAACCCCTGGCTGACTATTTTACAGGATCCATGCACACACAAACATTTTAGAAAGGCTTTTCCTCCCTTAATTTAAGCACACAAAGAACCACTCCAAAATGTTTCCAGGTTTTTGGATGTTTTTGTGACTCGTGCTGTAAAACGTTTTAGATTTGGATGTGTCTGAAGTGTGCTGTGCCCTAACTCACCCAGTGCAGCACCCTGCAGAACTCGGTGCTGATGAAATCCCAGCCTCCAGCCTTCTCCTGGATTTCATGGTTGGCTGGAAAATTCAGCCAGGACTGAGAATTGTATGAGTTTGGGCTCAGCCAGGAGCAATCCTGGGCCACCTGGGGACTACAAGGGCTCAGTGCAAACCCTGAGCTTCCTGAGTGAAACTGCCTGAACCCCGGGCTTGCACGTGCCCCCACCAGTGGCCGTGGAAAGCTCTGCACAACTTTTCTGTCTGTTTCTTTGAAAATGGAAATGGAGTTAGAGCAAACAGCAGCAGCTAAAATTAACACAAGCTCCAGCTCCTTTACTCGTGGGTGCCGCTGCCTGTTTCTAGGGAAACAGCCAATAAGTTGGTGTAAAAGGCATCATCTGAAGGGCCCCAAAAGATTTGAAGTTGAATGCTAACAGGCTGTGCTCTCTAGGCTTTGTGGTAGACCCTTTTCTGCTGGCAAGCTGGTCAGAAAGCAGTGGCTGCGTAGCAGTGCTGAAATAAATCAGGGATCAAGTGCACAATGAACCTTGGCCACATTGAATTGTCTGTCAAACAGACAGGTTTTTTGACAGTTGGTCTGGTCTATTGTTAGTTTATTACTAGTTTTTGTAAAGAATTAATGACACGTAGAGCAGGAGAACTTGAAAGATGTTTTAGCACCCATCCCTTTCCTAAACATGAGCTTCCTAGCCCCCATGGCAGGGGTCCTTGCCATGCCTTGTCTACCTGGAGCTCAGGTGGGTGGTTTGTCCATGCTGGACTGCTCAGCCCTCTCTAGCTGGAATCCCCATCTGAGACTCTTGCTTTCCTTCCAAGCAGCTTGTTGTGCTTGTCCCCTTCCTAGGAGCCTGACAGGCTTGGCATGTGCTGTAGCCTGGGCCATCAGGAAGATCCAGTCACATGGACAACCACTATTTTACAGGGCAGGATGCTGGGTTTGTAGCCAAGAGGGAGCTTTTACTGGCGTAGAGTGGAATTTGCCTTCTCCCTGCAGGTGGTTTAGTTTATATTCAAGTTTCAAAAGGCTGCAGGGCCAAGGCCAGCAGAACTTTGAGTGGGAGTTGGAGCAGGTTGCAAAGCAGAGGCTGGAGAAGGCAGGGGGTGACCTGTGTGCAGGGGGGGCTGCATGGGGTTGGAGAAGGGGCAGGATGGCCAGAGCTGCTTCTGTTCTTGGGTCTCCTGCCCCCAGTTATCTTCACCCTTCAGAACCAATTTCACAGTCATAGGCTGAGGGATAATTTTGCATACATATTCCTTAAGAATTTTTTTAAAAAAACAAACCAGCTGTTGTGTATTTAGTGTTTCTCTTTCACATCACTCCCCTGGGCCCCCCACCAGTGCTGCATGTCCCCTCCTTGGCCTCTGATTTTTACTAGTTTCCCTCTGTTTCTCAACAAGGTCCAATGTCTGTCCCTCCCTTCTTTCCCTCTGTTGTTTGTCGGGGCTTTATCCTCTTCCTCTGAACTTTTCTCTGTTTATTCTCCTTTGCTTTTTGTGCTCCTGTCTCCCACACTCCATCTTCTCTCTCACGTTTTCCAGCCTCCCTCCAAAAATGACACATTTATGAATCAACATAAACGTGTTCCAGCCACTCTTTCAGAACACATTGCCATGCACAGGAAGAGTCTTCTCCAGCCACTCTCCCTGAGTGCTGAGTCTCCAGCTGATGCTTACTTATCTGTATCATATTTGTCTAGGCAGCAGCTCTGGTTTTTGTGCCTCAGATTCTGTAGAAGAATACAAAGGTACAATTATCAAGGACACATTTTTCCTACTCCTAGTCATTTATTGTTTCCTGCTCCTCAGCAGCTTGTTCCTGGGGCACCATGATTTGGCATACAAATGTTATTTTTATAAAGCAAACACAATGTGGATTCACTAGGGCTGCATTTTGCAGGCTGCAGGCCCACACAGCACTGCAGGCTTGCCACTCTGGCCTCTTAATCCCAGTGTTCCTCCTTAGCTGATTGCTTCAGCTTTTCAAGGCAAAATTTCAGGTGTGTTTTTTTTTCTGTGCACGCTCAGGTGGCTCTAGTCCTCATGAGCACTTTGGGGGTTAAAGTGGCTGATCTCAGGTCCTGGGGGGCAGAGGCAGGTAACATGTTCCAGCTGGTGCTGGGCACATGTTTTCCTACCACAGAAATCCCTCCTGCTTCCTTCTGTGCTCTCAGCTAAAAGAGGAGCATGGGCAAAAGCTCCTGGCTGGGTTGAGCCTTCTCACCACTATCACCATCTTGGAGCAAGTGTGCACTTCTTCATGGCATTTCAACACCAAAGTGGGGTAATAAGAGTTAAAATTGGTTTTATCCATTAATTCCTTAGGTGCTTTCGGTGTTAACATAAAGCTTTCACCACATTTTAATGTAGGAGGGTTTCTAATGTGCTTGTTTTGCATGAATATACTTTAGAGGAACAGCTCAGAGAATATTCTGAACTATGACTAAGAGCCAGTGATCAGCAGGATAATCTCCATCTGTTTAGCAAAATCAGTTCTTGCTGCAGTTGGCCCATGGAAGCATTTCCAAATGAACTGGAAGCATCAGACAAAGGCATCTGTGAGTTAGAGCCTCTCAGTAGCTGGTTCCTGTGTGCAGCAAATAAGGACCAGGAGGGACATCTGGCACTGCTTGCTGCAGGCAGCACACCAAGGGATGCAAGCACCTTGTTGTGACTAACTGTGCATGAGGAGACTGATTTTTCTGTGAAAAAGTTTATTAAATGACCTAGAGATGGTGGAAAAATTTGGAATAGTCACAAAGGTAAAGCACTAATTTAAAGAATACAGCGAATCTGTACAAACTGTATGTTTCCTTTTGCCCACTTGTTTCTCTGTTCCAGTTTTAAGATGCCTGTTCCTGTTCCTGGAGAGCAGCAGGTTTTTTGAAAAGGAAACCATTCCAGATCTGATCCAGGAAAGATGGAGGGTTAAGCACATAGTTGCTGTGGCCTCGAAGCCAGGTTTGATTGTTCCCTTCTTGGTAGCACCTAAAACCTGCTGATCAGCTCTTTAGACAAAGTTCCCTTTCTGCCCAATTGCACAGCCCCTCAGGTGTGGGCCCAGACCTGAAACACCAAGGAAGTCCCTTGTAATCCAGATTAAACAGCTCCAGCACAACCTTCTGGAGGGCCTGTTCTGCAGAGGGATGAGGGACTGCATGTTGAGGGGCAGCTTTGCAGCTGTAGCTTTAGAAGAAATCCTGGCTCTGGTGCTGGATGCTGTGATTTCCAACTTGCCTCATCATTACCCACAGTAAAATGCACACAGTTTCCAGGCACAGGTGGTTTGTCAGGTGTGAATCTCCCCCCACTGGTAACCAGTTTGCCCCAGGAGCTGGGGTGAGAGCCCCTCAGTCTGCAGCTGCAGACAGACAGACCCCACAGGAGCTGTAAGACCTTTTCCACCAGCTGTGCAGGAGGGCCTGTGATGGGCTGGTGCTAGCTGGAGAGATGTGAAGCTGTGGGCCTTGTTCTAGCTGTAGGCTGGAGAGAATCTCCATCTCTACTGTATTTGTTGACGCACTTGATGGATGAAGCATTGTTCTCCAGTGTGGCTGCTCCAGAAAGACCCTGCTTAATGTCTCTCTGTGCAAGGACAATGGGGACATGAGGTCCTGCTGTTGCTCTTTGTCTCCGTGGATACAAACCCTTTGCTAAGGTTTGCACCCCATGTCTGATGGCACATGTTCTTACGGCAGCGTTTTCTCCTTTTCTCTTGATGCTCTGATCCAACAGGACTGTTGAAACAAAGCTTTGCCTGGCTGTGCACTCTGCTGGTGGCCAGTTCTTGCTGGGCTGAAGGTCCTGGGCCATGGCCAGGGTAGTAGGGAGACCCCAGGGAGGCTGGCCAGGGGCATTACAACTTATTACTGCCCTTAGGGGCACATTGACAGCACATTGCTAAACCACTATGGGACTGGGAAAAATAAAGGTGTGAATTAATGTGTTTTTAAAAATCCCAAAATAACCAACTGAAGAACAACCCACAGAATTCTGAACTGAAAGAAGCAGAAGTGGTGAGGTATTGGACTTTTCCCAGCTTTGGCAGACCTCTGGGTACCTAGTGAGGTACATGGAAAAGAATCAAGTGTACCTGTCATGGCACTGAACAGAAAGACATTTAAGGAGGAAAACAGGGGCTTGCCTTTTACTGCAATTCAGAGGACAAGAGAGGAGTAAGAACAAAGATGTTGCTATTAAATACACAGGATTCTTCTAAAGAGACAGGTAATCCTCATGAGAGGTGCTGTCAGGACCAGGCAAATCAGCAGCTCCTTAGGTGAGGAGGCAGAAGGTGCTTTTTTAAAGCATCTGTCAAGGAGGAAAGGGGGAACACCTGCCTTGCCCTCCTTGTTTTTTTTTTTCGTTTTTTTTTTTCTTTGTTGTTTTTGTTTTGTTTTTTAAATCCTGAGGGAAGCTGCTTCCCAGCCTCTCTTCTCTTGCCTTGGGGTCCCTTTGCAGTGAGGTGGTGCCAGGCCCTGGGATGGGGCTGTCAGCTCTGCAGGTGTTATGCCAGCACAACTGATGCTGCAGCCTGTGTTGCTCCTGAGCTGGAGATAATAATGCAGAGTCTCTGATTTTGTAGTGTTCCAATGTCATCTGGGTCCATTTTACATCTGGTGTTCCTGGTTGTCTCTCCCTGCTCCATCAGCCCGGGTGGCTGTGAATCCTCTGCTTGTGTTTGAAGTTCAAAGCTTGTGTTTCATTTCCCATGGCTTCAGGTGGTGGGGTTGGTGTAGGGATGGCTCCTGCAGGGCTGCAAGTGACCGATGTGCTTGTTACTGGCTAACAGCCCCACATCCCAGGGAGGCAGTGGGAAGAGGTCAATAGTAAGTGCAGAAAGTAGAAAGTCACTGACAAAAAAGTTGTAAGAGAGATGGGAACAGATGAGCAAAGGCAGAGATAAAAAAAAAGATGGTTGGTGCTCAGGATCTTTACTGATAGCACTTGTAGAAAAACCATCTTCTTCCTGGTGATGGATGGTCCTGCACAGTCCTATTCTCATTCTTTCAGTACCAAGTTGTGTTGAGGCCCCATCTTCACAGCCCACATGGCAGGGACCTGCTGGAGGAAGGTCCAAGTGGCTGCCCAAAGGCTTGGTAACTAGCAAGTGCCTCTGTTGCTGGTTGAAATGGGAGTCCAGGAAAATCTCAACTTATAGCTTTGAAGCAGTTACTCTACCCTGCCCGTAATTTGTTTTGTAAAGCTGACCTGACCCTTACACCTGGGAGGGCTGCAGAGAAGTGAAGTGTAGGACACAAGCCTTGAACTTCAAGCACACGGGTAGGACACAGCAGGGCTGTGAGGGCAGGCTCAAACTTCAGTGCATATGGCTGGGCACATACAGATACTCTGAAAAGAACTGAACTGGAACATGTAAAGATGTGGTGCTTATTTTCCTTCACTTCCTCCTCTTCATTGCAAAAGATCTTGGTGGTAAATTGCTGAGATGAATTATAGGACAGACTTTATGCCCCTTCTAGCTGCCTAGCTTTGGCTAGACACTTCTCACTCCCTTGGGAGCTGGCTGATTTACTAGCTGCTGGTCACTGGGAAAGGTTTCAGAGTCCCTTGGGACAAGGAGGAGAAGAGGAGGAAATGTTACTGCAGCAGGGAACAGCACAGGGAGCTTGGGGGTTTGGTGGCCATTTACATGTAAGATATATTAACAGTCCTGAAAAAAAGGGCTGTCGGAGGCTCTGCTCAGTCTGCTCGAGTATATTTGAAGTTAGCTCCTAATAGATGGGAAACTCACTTTTTGGCACCTTACTATATTTAAGGAATCCAGCCCCAAATAATTAATCTGCCTGTTCCTGCTTAAAAGTGGTTTCCCTGGACCTTCTGCTGAAATAAAGTATTCTGACTGTGATATGGGAAGGCAGGAGAAAAACCTGTGTTCCCTCATTCCTTGTTCTGCTCCCTGAGCTTCTGCTGGGAACTTTACATTCCCCCGAGCTCCCCAGACCCCTCTGCTGGAGCAGAGCAGCCCCAGCCCCTCTGGCCCTGAGCTGGGCTGCTCCACCGAGCTCTGTTGGGTTGTCCTCCAGGCTGCAGGCTCAAGCTGCTCTCAGCTCTCCTGGATATTTAACTGGGCTGGGAATTGTGCTTATTTCTCACTCATGAGTTTTACTACTAAAGGCTATAAAATAAGTCTTCACTGAAGTGGAGCCAAATGTTTTGCAGCTTGTATAACCCCCACGAGTGCAGCCATTGCCCGTCTGTTGATAATTTCAAGTTCATTACTTACTGTCCTTGCACTGGAGAGCACAGCCCCCCGAGTGGTCTTTAAGTGTGAGAGTACTGCTTAGTAAGAGAGGCAACGGCAGTGAAACTTATAAATCATGACAGGAAAAGGTGGCAAATATTCTTATTCTGAAGGTCTGTCTAGGATTAGTTTGCGTTGATTTACGTTCGACGCCAGGCAGGGTTCACTTTTGCCAGCGTGGAGAGGTTGGTGTGAGGAGCAGAACACGACACGTACAAAATCAAGTGTCAAGAGACAGAGGAACAGCCTGAATTATCTCACACAGTCGCCTGATGAAGTCACACTGAGTTAAAAAAATTTCCTTCCCTATGAAATACTCAGTAGTTCAGGAGGCAAGGATCAAAGGGGGGGTTTCCCAGCCAGAGCTGTAGCAATACCCCTGTCTCCTGCTGGCCCATCCCCAGGAGGGCTGGCATCTCATGGCACGTTGCTGGTGTGGGTTTTGCAGGCAGATGGGGGCTGGCTGCAGGGGAAGGCCATTGACTTGCAGGTGCCACTGCCCAAAATTATTGTGGCTGATCCTGTCTGGCTCTGTCCTGGAATGTGCAGGCCATTTATTATCGTTTTGCTGATGTTTTGCTGGCCATGCTCAGCAAGACACAGTTTTGGGACTCTGATGGAGCAACATCTCCTGTCTGCAGAAGAAACAAAAGGATCTGAGTTATTCTGGGGAGAACTGTTTGTTTGGAATGACAATGAAATTTCAAGAATATGTTTGTGAAACCAGAAAAGTGGAAGTAAAGTGAGAGTGTAGAACAGACTGGAGATGTGGCACTCAGCTTCTGGGTCCATGTCCTCCTAAAGCAGGAACAGTAGGGTCCAGGTGTTGTGGAGACATGTCTCTGCCTCTTTCACAACCCAAGTGCCGTGAACATCCAGTCCTCTGAATGCTCCCAGTAAAATTTACTCTCTCCATTAAAGACTTTACAGAGGCTTTCACATCCCAAAGCATCTGCTGCACAGCTCAAACCTCTGCATCTTTCCTGTTTATAGATGTTTGATGACACAACCTTCTTCTTGCTGTTCTTGAGGACAGTGAGAAAAGCAACACTCCCAGTCTTGTCTAACACCAGTAATTTCTCACCCAACAGATGTTCTGAACTCTGACGAACACGGGAGGAGAAACTAACATGGGCTCCCTTTGCTGATGCCCCTGAAGATGTCTTGTTTGCCAGGATCCCTTCAGGGTCATGGTCTTCACCACCAGCACCCAACAGGCCATTGGTGTCAGGAGTGAACTACAAACTTGCCTCACAGTAAATTCCAAGGGGCAGAAGAGCTCAAATATTAATTTCAAGCTAATGGCATTGGAGCAGCTGGAGTGTCCATAGCTCAGAAGGTGAGGTCTGGATGTAGCCAGTGATGCCCAGAGGGTCCCACCTCTGTGTGCCTCTGCTTTCCAGTCATTCATATCTATCAGAACTGGGGCCCCAGCAGACATAAATCACAGCACTCCACGAGCTGCAATATTACCCAGGCAGAAACTGGAACAGTGGGGTGGACCATTACTGAAGATAAATTAGCAGGCTCCATGGGTGAGTGCTAAAGCTCCTGAATCACAAGAGTGTTTTTCTCAGTAAACATATGCAAGGTACAATTAAAGTCTTTCCAAAGGCTAACCAACTTTTGTAACTGCTGTTATAAAGAATAGAATTCTAAAATAGGGATTTTTGTGTCTGCTTTATTTTTTTAGCATTTATGGCAGGAGCAGTCACCAACCCAGCTCTTCAGCATCTCTGTTTCCTCAGTTCCACTTTCCCTGTGTGCTGCAACTGTGAATTTAAAATGCAACTCAACTTTTGGCCAACAGGCTCCCAAGTAGCAGTAAAGTGTGGCTGGCTGCAGAATACATGTGCATCAAATCTGAGGTAAGAAGGAAGAGTCAAAGCACTGAAGCCTTCATTCCAAGTGGAATCTCAGTGTTGCTGCTGCTGAGCTCCTGCCTACAGATGAAAACCTGGAGACAAGAGGTGCTTGAAGCTTGAGTCAGACCCCCAAAGGGGAGGGAGGCTGGTGCTGGAGCCCTGCTGAGCCTGAAACAGGGATGTGCTGGATGCAGATCCCTGCTGTCCATGTCAGCACAGCTCATCAGGTGCTAATCCAGCTGCTGGGGACTGCTGGTGGCATTGCTCTGGGATGGAGGCTTTGCAGCAGGAGCTCCCCCACTTGAACTGGATTAACTGCAGCTGGAGGGCTTGGGGTAATGGCTGAAGTGAGAAATGAGAAAGAAGGAAAGAAAAAGGCTGGTGCTTTTCAGGTAAGCTGGGATTTATTGTTCTGGAAGAGAAAGCCAAGTAAGTTATGCCTGTGCCTGGAGGTGTGCTTCAAGGGAGACGTGGGTCTGCAGGCTCTGAGGGAAAGCAGCAACAGTTCAGCGTGCAGTTATGTGCAGTTATCACACCCCTGCAGTCATAAAGAGGAGGTGGAAGAAAGGGCTTGAGAGAAGGTGGCAGTGATGGACTGGGATGGCAATAAATGCTGTTTGTCGTCCTGCTGCACACTGGTGTGAAGCCCATTCAACACAGAAGAGACAGAAAATGAAACTGAGATATCTCAGGTCTTGTCTAAGAAGATCAAGTCTAACAAACAAGATAACAGCATCTCACCAAATTAACCCCTCAGGAGCTGTAAAAACA
This sequence comes from Apus apus, assembly GCF_020740795.1. Classification (NCBI taxonomy): domain Eukaryota; kingdom Metazoa; phylum Chordata; class Aves; order Apodiformes; family Apodidae; genus Apus; species Apus apus. Next base: position 807,853 of record NC_067285.1, read on the forward strand.
TTCAGCCTTAATATCATCACAAAGGCAGCAATATCCCTGAAATAGAAAGGAATGGAGAAATAGCTGTAGGAGTCCTTCCAAATTGTGCTGTGCTCCTGCCCTGAGCTGCCAGGTGTGGGAGGGTGGCCTGTGCTGGGGGGTCTGGGAGGTCCCAGGTGGGATCCAGCTGGGGATGGGGCTGTTGTTTGTCCCCCCCAGGACTCCTGTGGCTGCCCGATGGAGATGCTGCTGGGGAGCACCTGGACAAAAACTGCCCAGCCCTTCAGCAGGGGCAACAGAACTGATCAGGAGGTGTCAGGATGATGTGTCTGTCCCCAGGCAGGTGCTCTCTGCTTTTTATTTTTCTTCCTAGCTTGTGATTCCTGAGCAAGACCCTCAGCAGAGCTTTGGTCTGATTAAGGCAGACTGAGGCACTAGGGCAGTAAACGTGCCCCTAATAATTGTAGAGGGCTCTGCATGGGCAGGTGCTCTCTGAAGTGAGAGCTTGTCCTTCTGGCCCTTGTGCTCTTTGAAGACTTTGTTCTGTAGATTGTCTAAATAATGTCATTGGTTACAGTGATGCCTCTTGCTTTGTCGTCTTGGTTTCTGTGTTGTTATTGGAATGTGACCACAGAAGGGGCTGGAGGACAAGTCAGCTGAGGAGAAACTGAGGGAGCTGGGGTGTCCAGCCTGGAGCAAAGGAGGCTGAGGGGAGACCTGCTGGCTCTGCAGCTGCCTGAGAGGAGGTTGGAGCCAGGGAGGATTTGTGTCTTTTACTAAGTTACAAGTAATAGGACAAGAGGAAACAACCTCGAGCTGCCCAGGGAAGGCTGAGATGGGATCTTGGGAACAATTCCTTTCTGACAAGGGTTGTCAGGCCCTGCCCAGGGCAGGGGTGGAGTTCCCATCCCTGGAAGGGTTTCTGAGCTGTGTAGATGTGGTGCTGGGGGACATGGGTTAGTGGTGGCCTTGGCAGTGCTGGGTTAATGTGTGGACTTTATGATCATAAAGGTCTTTTCCAACCAAAATGATTCAATGATTATATCTCTAAATGATTTTCATGAAATAAAACCACTCCATTTCACACAATGCCACCCTAAAGCAGGCAATTCTGTAGTTGCAGATAGTGCTTCAGATAACTTCTCAAAAGAAAAAAGCACCTTAGGAAATACTGCTTAGACATGGCCAGCTAAGGCTGGCTTTAACTTTACACTGAGTCCACCCCCCACTGAAGAATAGAGGCCATTTGGAGGTCATTGCAAAGTAATGCTCCTGCTGGAGTGGGGAAAATAGGCCTGTGACTAATGTGGCGTTTCTTGGTACGTTTAAGTCACCAAAAGGTCCCCTTCCTGAAAGGCTGCTTGAGAGAAGTCAAAATATTATTCCTCTTTCCTGTTAATAAATGCTGTACCTTTTGACAGCCTTCATGGATCTAACTTGAAATTTATTCTTTGTATATACGGTTTATCAAAAGAGGTTAGAAACATCATTTTAGAACAATGTTTTGTTGCTCTCTGAGAACATGATGTGTAAATAATATTTCCTCAACCATTTCATTTATTCTTCTGCTTCTGAAGCAGACTTCTGAAACCCATCTCTGTGTTTTTAATATACATTCATCTGACTGACCCAGATTACCTGCTTTGGAGGTTTGCTTTGTCTGAGGCTGCAGAAACTTGTGATGGATGCAAGAAGAGTTTCTTGGCTCTGGTCCGTGTCTTGGTGTTGTACAGCCCAGGAAGCTGAGACCACGTCTCTCCTCTCCAGGGCTGTGCTCCTTGACTGGTGGGAAAGGGATTGCTATTCTTTAGCTTGCTGGAGCTTGACCGTGTGTAAATCTCTGCATTAATTATTCCTCTGGCTCTCAAAATCATGGGAGATGTCCTGCTTGCTGCATGCCACCGGACCACCCAGAGCTCCTGGCGTTTGACACTGGGAAAACCAGTCAACTCGGGCAACTCCTGAGCAGGTTTTGTATCCATCATACCCCTGTCTGCTTGTGCTTCTTCCTTTTTGCTGCCTAAATAATGCTGATATACCTTGGTGCATCTCCTTCCCAGGAGCAGTGTCTTATCTCAACTCTTCACACAACGCAATCTGAGCTAAAATGATCCCTGTGCTTTGGCAGCAGGGCTGGGGTCCAGCTGGAGATGGCTTGGGCCTGGAGGCAGTGGGAGAGATGAGCCTTGGAAAACAGCACAGAGCAGTGCACACAGTTCCCACGAAGGGAACACTGACTGCTTCTGACAGGACACTCTGCTTTTCATATTTCACATCAAGGGAGATTTACAGAACATTTTTTCCCCAGATTAATCCAGTGGGAGTTGATTTCTTTTGCACAGTGTTCCAGCAGATGCTGATGTCTTTGTGATGGGTCTCAGGCACCAGAGGTGGTTAGATAAGATAGTCCAGGGCTGGATTTTCATGTTGTCTGCAGTACAGCAGGCAGGGTCCCAGCCTTCCCGTGTGTCTGGGAGCCCAGGCAGTGCTGAGCCCCCACTGGGCTGGCAGGTACCCAACCACATGGGAGCCCAGCAGGAGCTGCTGAGCCCTGGGGCTGTGGCTGCTGGGCAGAGAGGTGGCTGGAAGCAACGGGGCAATGGGGGTGATATGGGAATTATGAGGGTTCCTGCCACAAAACTCGAGTCTCTAGAGGAAGGAAGGATTTCAAAGCAAAGGGTAAATATTCAAGGTGCTTTCAGTGCATCTCAAGGCAGCTTCTCGCAAACCTCTTTCTCTGTGTTCTTCAGCTTCATGGTTATATTGCTTTTGGTTAAGTTTATTTTTCACAAGGTTGAGTAGCTCAGTGGGTAATAACAGCTTGTGGTCTGGTGGCTCTGTGGGACAGGGTTTAACTGCCCCTTGCAGGGATCAGCCTTTATTTACCTTGCAGAAGTTCATGGGTGTTAACAGCACCAGGCTGGTATTGCAGGGGGGTGCTGATGCCACACAAATCTAACTTTTTTGGTCCTCTCAGCTCCTGTGTCTTTAAATCAACGTCTGCTTTTGCTTAGTTTTATTTTAAATGAATGAAAAAAAGATTTGTTCTGTTAAAATGAGACACTACCAAAATAAGTATAAAAACTCCCTGTGACTCCTGGGGCTCTGCTGTTGTGCCAACTACATGATGAAGTTGAAATGGTGTGGTAATTTTTAATTATTTCAACAAACTGTTTTTGCTTTGGCAATTTTCCCATGCCAGTTTTTAAATAAGAACCTAGGAACTTATTTTTTCTCCTTGGAAGAAAATCCAGAGCTCCATGAAGCACTGTCCTCTGCCTGCTCCAAGCAGGGCTGGCGAGGGGAAAAAGGAGGTGCCTCTCCTCCTTGGGACAAATCCTGCTGGTAAGTTTAGTCCCTCTGGTCTGAAGTCTGTGGGCCTTTGTTGGCTTTGACTCATGGATGAGATGCTGTTGATGTTGCAGCTGTCAGCAGAACAGCAGCTCCTTGGATTTATAAGGGGTAAAGACAATAATTTTCTTGGATAAAATGTCTGAAACTGGACTTGCCATATAAGTCATGCCTCAGATAACCCATTCCAGAAAAAAATTCTGGTATTTAAGCACCCAGACAGGATGAGGAGGTGTGCTTGAGGCTGCAGAGAAGGGGTTGGGGCTCGTGTGGTCCCATCCCTGTCCCCCCACTCCTGGGCTGCAGGAGCAGACACCCACAGTGCACCTGCATGATCCAATTCAACTTGTTCCTATAACTTCAAATTTATTTTTTTCCAAGCTTCTTGCCAGGATGGGATCACACTTCAGTGTTTTATATTTCTTCTTTAGCACAGGAAGAAATAAAATCCACCCACTATACTTCTCCCATAAAGTTGCTACCCTCCAGTATAGGAACTGACTGGTGGCACTCGGATAATAATGTTCAGTTTGATTCTTGTGTGCTCACACCATCACCATTTCAATGGAACAAGTGAAAATAGGAGTAAATAAGCAGTGAATTGTTTAAAAAGCAGCAGCAAAGTTACAAAGTCAAAGCAATGAGCTGTACCTGCCAGGCTGTGATGGAGAAAGGAGCTGAGTGTCATTGAGACCTGCAGCTGGAGGGCAGCCCCATGTGGGTGCTGCTGGGGCTCTCTGGCTCTCAAGGGAACGTGCAGGGAGTTAGTTCCACAACTCGGGTCTGGCTGTAGCCCGAGTCCATCCAGCCCCCTCCCCAGCAGCAGCCCTGCCTCCCCTCCCTGCTGCTGCCTCACTGCCTGGGGCTGGGGCAGTTTGCTTTAGCACCTGGTGCTGCAGCTCCTGGCAGCTGAGGGGTTCCATTGGTGCTGAACACCTTGGTTTCTTTTGTCTTTTCCTGCTGCCCACGGGGGTGACGTTGCCCTTTGGTGGGGCAAACCACTGCTTGGGGCTGTAGCTCCCACCTGGGGACCATTTTTCAGTCAGTCGAGCTCAGCCTCCAGCCTGTGCCACTGCAATTACTCCACTTTTTAAACACTCCATCTATTTTCTTAATGAGAAATTAATTTCCTCCTATTTAAAAAGTCTCCTTTTCCTGCTGGTGTGGCAGGCTGAGCACCAGGCCTGTATTGCAGCACTGCTTGGCCCCAGGCATTGGGATGGTGTAAATCAGTATCTTATTTGGCCCGTGGGATCTTTGTTGTGATGGAGTGAGAAGAAATGACTGTGCTGAAGATGCTACACGTGCTTGATGGAGAGACCTGGGAAGATCTGATACAGAGACAAGAAGATCAAAAGCTGGAGCCACTCAGAGTAAGTAAGTGCTGGTAAAACAGCATCTCTGCCCTCTCCTAATAGCACATTTCAAAGGCCTGGCAGTGCCTGCACTTCATGTGCCCTGGAAACTGTATCTACATGTCGACAGCCTTTGGGTGGGAGGGGGCAAACTTCCAAGGCTATTGAAAGCCAAGGCATTTTACCAACGTTGGTCTGAGGTCAGGGTTGGCCTGAGTTCTTCAGATTTGTTCTTCCTTCTCTTAAAAGAAAAAAAATGGAGCAGCTGAAGGGACATTTGGACGGCCCAAGTGACAGCTGTCTTCGTGTAAATCCAGACTGTATTCATCTCAGACCAAACCAACTGCTATAAAGGCTGTCACATTCAGTTTGGGAAGCTCCCTCCCTCCTGGCTCTGCCCCTAATGACAGAACAGGTCCTGGCTGGGTCCCATGTCCCCTCTGCTCCCGTGGTGGCAGCTCCAGGGTCACCTGTGGGTGCCACTGCCACCTTTGTGTGAACCCATCTGCTGCGGCTGTGTTTGCCTCGTGGCTCCCCAATTCAAATGATTCATGTTTTGAAGTCCACCTGTGGCCTGGTGGCACTTCCGAAGCAGTGTCGGTGCTGTGGCGGTCAGGCAGCACCTGCTGTCACTCGCTGCTCTTTGAGGTTCCCCCCGTGGTCGCAGCACTTGCTGCAGGAGCTCGTGGGGCTCTTCCCTGTGCCTGGGCTGCTGTACGTGCTGATGGGGGCTGTGTTCTCCAAGCACTGAGCAAGGCTGAGCCTGATGGCCACAGAGGTCCTTCTGAAACCCTCACTGCACATGTGAGCGTGCAAGAAACAGCAGAGCTACAGCATCTCCCCCCATCCAGCCTCCTTGCTGCCTCTTCCTTCAAGCCAGCTGCTTTACCTGGGCAGGGAGATCCCTGCCAACAGGCCTGGAGCCTTTCCAGGCTGGATCCAATCAGAGAAGAACTGGGAAGCACTTTCACCCAGCAGGTTAATGCACTTCTCATTTCTGAATTTGATGCCAAATGGGCTTCATTACAGATAGGTGGTCTTTTGCCTGCTTTCCAATAGTATGAACTCTTTTCTCAATCTTTCTTTCATTTGTTGATGTATTGCACATAAAATGCAGAACAGCTCTCGGGCAGCTCCTTAATGGAGGCAAGCCTTGGAGGCATGAAACCTTGTTATCCAAGTTTTGGAGAATCTGAAATTCATGTGTTTCCCCTGAATCCAAAATTCATGTAGAAATTAGATGTAATCCCAAGCACTGGTTATCTGAATCCTTCAGACACCCCTCAAGACATGCAGCTAATCGGGACCACAGGTATGCAGCATTGCAGCATCCTAATTTTAGTCAGAAAAATATAATTTAATAATAAAACCTGTGGCACGGTAAGTCATCTGGATCCTTTTGGTAGGGTTTAGCAGTCTCATTTTCTTCTTAACATTTGCTGTTAGGATCAGTGGAAAGGATTTGGCTCTGCACTCCTGGATGCCCCTCTCTGGCAAGGAGTGGCCAAATCAAATCCGTAGGTTTAAAGATCTGTTCTACCATTACATGTTCAGGAGGACCTAGGGATTTTGATGAGGATTTAGTGTTTTAGAAGCTGATAGCAGTGTGCATTAGAAGGCACATATTATTCCAAGCTTAGCTTTGTTGAATGACAGTTCATTTCACAGTTTACTGAAATCTCACGTACATCTGTCGAGTGCCAAGGAGGCAAAAGTGGAAGAGGAGGGGACAGTGCTTGTGGAGCTGCGGAGTGCAGGGTAAACTGCCAGCCTGCCGTGAGCACCAGCAGAAAAATATTTACAAGGAGAGAATATACTTCAGTCACACTGTGTTGCTGGTAGGTGCTGCTGAGCCCTGACACCCAAACTAGCCCAGGGGGGCTGCATCTCACTGGGTTTGGGTGAACTGCCTGAAGGAAAAGCACACTGAGGCATTCCTCGTACTGATCCACCCTCCTGGAACACCCCTTCCATAGCAAAGCCTTCGTGTGGCAGCAGTGTCAGCTGGGTCCCAAAGAGCTGATGACCTGAGGCAGGTTCACATCCTGCTGCTTGGGGAGGCTGATGCTGGCAGTGGTTGTCTGGGGATGGAGGGTTGTCTGGGGGTTTGTTGGTTGCTTTTCACTGTTATTTTGTTTGTTTATGAAATCTCTCAAACAAAATCAACCTTATTCCATACAGCTGCACTGGTACAGTATGTTGTCCTGGATCAGGAGGGCAGTAACTGGAGTCTGAACCACAAGTGCCCTTTCTCTCTCTGGGGTTGACATCTCATGTGGTGCCTGCACCCAAATCCTCCTTTCACTTTCCTGTGTCTTTTTCCCAGAGCCAGTTCCTGAAAGCAGGTAAAGAGAGACCTACTACTCTGATTTTCACCCTGCAGACCAAGCACTGGGAGCATTCCTGGGGGGATGCTCCTGAGCAGCCCACAAGGACCATTTCCCACCCCACACAGCTGTGGGCTATTTCCCAGGCTCTTCAGCTGGCACCAAGTCTCTCCTTTTATTTGAGAGCAGGTGGCTGTTTCCGTGCAGGACAGCCTCTGTGGTGACAAAGGTTTGTCTTTTGGTTTCTTTGTTTGTTTGTTTGGGTTTAGCATTCTCAGCTTGAGCTGCATTAACATAAATTTCCAATCTTTTCTGCCAGACTCAGCCTGTGACAGACTGGTGTATTAGCAACTCATTCGGACGGGTGGCACAGATGCAGCTTTTACGTGTGTTGTTGTCCTAGACCAAGTGACTCGTGGATGTATTTTGGCTTCCCTTTCTACCATCTACTGCTTTCACTTCTCTAACTCATTATTTTTTTGAGGGGAATGTGCTGCTACTTTGTTCTTTGCTAGCATTGCTGTGCTTTTACTGGAGGCCTCGGAAAGCCATCACTGGGTTGTGTTTTCTCCCATGGGCAGAGAGGGTTGGACTTGATGATCTTGAAGGTCTTTTCCAACCTTGATGACCGTGATTCTGTTGTGTCTGGAAGCCTGAACTCCTGAGTCTTAGCACTTCACCTGGACACGTGCACACCATGGTCTGCCAAGGGAGCTGTGTGGTGTCCAAACCCTGTTATTTGATCCCAGTTCTGTTCTATTCTGGATGGTTGAAACACAGGGACAAAAAGCAAAGAGCTGAGGATTGGGATAACTTGCAGGCACTGAGGTACAAGTGTGTGAGGAGCAGCTGAGATACTTACCCATCTGTGTTTTGCTGTCCTTTCTGTAATGGTAGTGCTGCAACAGGCTGATCACACCTTCTGAAAGTGGCTGTGGGGATGTGCCGTGTCCTGCATGTCACCAAGGGAGGGACCTGACCTGTTTATCCCTCAGAAGGGAGTAAAGAAACTCCTAACACTGAGGGACATGTGGACTAGCAAAAAGTGCTCCTGATTCCAGCTGGTGGCTTAAGTCCTGGCAGCACCAGGACTTCTGGGCCCAGAACATGGTACCAGACAATTCCACACTGCAGCTGAGCTCCAGGATTCTCCAAACTGCTCTTCCCAGAGATGTTCCCAAGGGTAATGGGGCTCTGTGCAGGTTCTCCTCCATCTGCTGCCAGGTGGGTCCTGGGTCAATGCTGGGGATTTCCAAAGCTTGTGTTTTAGGCAGGTGTGTAATTCTTTGGCCACAATGCTGTTCCATGCAGTAACTCTGCCAAAGGAGGCAAGAGGTGGAAGATTCTTCCTGAGTGCAGAGGGTTGGTGCTGCTGGGGCTGGAGGGACCTAATATTGCTGCCCACCTCCTGCTGCCAGTGACACCAACACAGTCTGCATCTTATGCTGGTTGGTTTTGGCCAAAGACTTCTCAAGGGAAATAAAATGGAAGTTGATGAGGTTGTTTCAGAGAAGGAAAAAAGAAAGAAAAATGGCTTCACAGTGAAGCTGATATTCCATCCTTTTGAGCTCCTGAACAGCAAACTCACATTTGCACAACTCTCTTAGGCTACAGCTGTGACAAGCCTGGGAAGGTGGCGAGTCTTCAACATTTACATGCTGGATGGTCTATGGGAAACTTTGGTCATTGTTCTGAGGGAAATTTGTAGAGTTCTTCAGAGTTTACCAGAAAAACCGTATGGAGAGCTGGGAAGATGTAAGTGAACATTTGTGTGGTGGAGATAACTTAATCATGTCTGGGGTAGAGACTGTGTTTGTGGATGACATGAGGGAGAATTTGAAATTGCACAAATTAACAGATGGTTAAACCTGGCACCAAATGTTTATTTTTTAGTGCAGAAAGTAGCAAGAACAATTCAAAAACCACATTTTAGTGAAATAATTAAAAGAATCCTCTTAATTCTGGACTAGAAGGTACCTAATTGAAAGACACTTTCTATTTTAGGATACTGTGACTCCAGGAGCTTTGCAAAAGCCAATGGTGGGTTGATTCCTAAGGACTGTCTCAGTAGCAAATGTTAATGGCACTGCCAAGCACAGCCCCAGCAGACTGACCTTCGTGTTTGAAATCACTTTATCCTTCAGAACTCAGAAAGCAGCAGAGGTTTATGAAGTGGCTGAGTTGTGCTTTATCTGCTGGGACTTCAGGTGGGAGCAGGGAAACCCTTCTCCCCGTGCTGTGATGCAGTGCTTGGGGCTGGCAGATTGGCCATTGCCAGCCATCACTGCTGTCATCCAGGTTCAGCCCAAGAGGAAAATGACTTGGAAAGACTCTGCTTTAGGTGACTTTGGTCCTGCTCCTGTCCCCAAGGGAAGACCTTCCATCACCACTGACTCTCCTAGCAGTTACAGAAGACCTGGAGCAGCTCTGCTCTGGAGACAGACTGGGACAGTTAGGGCTGTTCAGCCTGGAGAAGACCCTGGGGAGACCTTAGAGCACCTTCCAGTGCCTGAAGGGGCTCCAGAAAAGTGGGAGAAGGACTTTTTATGAGGCCATGGAGTGATAGGATAAGGAAGAATGGTTTTAAGCTGAAAGAGGGGAGATTTAAATGAGATCTTAGGAGGAAATAAGTTCCTGTGAGGGTGGTGAGAGCCTGGCCCAGGTTGCCCAGAGAAGCTGTGGCTGCCCCATCCCTGGCAGTGTTCAAGAGCAGGTTGGATGGAGCTTGGAGCAGCCTGGGCTGGTGGGAGGTGTCCCTGTTCATGACAGAGGAGAGAGAACTAGATGATCCTTAAGGTCCCTTCCAATCCAAACCAGTCTGGGACTCTACAACCTGCTGAGCACCTGCACAGGTTGGGTGCTCTGCAGGAGACACAGATAACTTTAATGTAACTTAAGCTGTTGCCAAAGTGCTTAGAGATATGTGTCCAGATCAGGACTTTCCCATCACCTGGGAAGGTGTGAGCAGTTCCCTGGAGGCAGCTCTGGCTGAGGGCTGATTCCAGGAACTCCTCTTTTGGAGCAGAACTTCCTACTTGGATGTGCCAGCTGGGGCAGGTGTGGGACTGGAGCAGGAAACCTCTGACTTGGAAACAATTGAATGTCACTGCCTGCATTTGCATTGCACCAGGAAACACTGCTCTGCACTTAAGCAGCATTTAAAATATCACAATTATAATTTTTCAGGGGGCTTTTTTTTTTCTCCCCACACACTGAAATAGAGACCAAAGACAACTGCATAATTTTCACGGTGCATTGTAGCTTTTCCTTCTTTCAAAATGCAGAACAAAACTGCTTTAAAAGCAGCAAACACCAGCTGAAGGTTCGCATGGTTACACAACCTAATTATAAACATTCAGCGAGCTCCAGAAGCACGGCAGAGTAAATAAATGTATCACCCAGCTGAAGAATGCACCCCTTATTGTCAGACATTTAACAGCTTTGAAAGTAATTAGAAGCAAAGTATCCGTTGGAATCCGCAGCGTGGCAGAAGCTGAAATTTTATTTCATGAATTGGAATGTAGTTGAGGATAACCCCTTGTGCAAAGCACAGCCACGAATGTTCAGCTTTCTGAAGTTAGAAAATGAGCAATTTCTGTGGAAAAGACAAACAAAATTACTACTTTTTATTCATCTTTGAAAATGAAAGGCTACGTGCATTAAGGAAGTGGCATCTGTTGCTCTGCTGCTGGGGTTTATTTTACAGGGGACCCAGAGGGGGGCTGGGCTGTGAGCTGCTGCTCCTTGGAGCCCAGTGAGCCCGTGGGTCCCTGAAGTCCTTGGGAAAAGGGCTGTGGTGCAGCACCCTGTGCTGCTCTCTGCTGTGAGCACCTACAGTCCGTTTTACTGCTGAATTATATTTGCTGCTAGAGGAGGCATTCCTGAAACAAACAATATTCCCCCCAAGAGACTCACAGGAGCTGATAAAATCCATTTTATTTATGGTATTTTCAGCTATCTTGTCAGTCTCATGTATTGCATCACTGGAGAACACTGCATTTATTTTAACCTGGCTCTGAGAAGTAGCCTCACTGAATACCTCTCCAGCCAGCTGCTGGTTCCTGATGCTGTGATTTATGGTGCATTCATGAGGTCACAGCAGCTGTGGCATAACAGAACATATTATGCCTCTCTGGGAAGTATAATATGAAGACAACATCGCTTATTTCAGCACTAACTTGGGCAGGTCTTCTCTCTTGCTCCAGGAAGGGCAGAGGACACTTAACCCTTCTCTCCATAAGGTGCAATGACCAGCCCAGTGTCCTGTCGAGGTTGGCTCCTTCACCAGCTCTGCTCAGGTGTCTCTTTGGCTGTTGCAAGGAATGGCTTGTAATCAAGACCTGCTGGACCCCCTGTTTAATTAAGAAGTGCTCATGGAAGGGTGTTTCCGGTGCAGAAGGCTGCAGAAGCTGGTTCCTGTCCCTCTCTGCAGGCCAAGGTCTGGTTTCACCCTGCCCAGCCAACTTGCTCTGGTGTTGCTTCTGGAGTGTTCCTGGGAGAGGGCACATCTGTCTGCCAAGGGCCCTCACCCGGGCGGTGCCCCCTGGGCATCCACACTGGGATGCCCTTGGTGAGGCTCTGAAGACAGCCCAGCTGTGTGCTCCTCTGCTCTGAAGGAACTTCAACCCAAGCCATGCCCAGGAGGAACTGGCCGAAGACGAGCAGTGACACGGGAGGTCAGTGCTGGTTTTATGGGTGACTTCTTGGAGGTCCTCCTCTCTGGTGTTCTGCTCAGCCACGCTCTGTGCCTGCCAGCCGCCGTGTTGGCATGGCAGCAAACCAGCCCCCAGCTGCCTTTTTAATTAGTATTGCATAAAGGGATGAGTGCCTAATGAAAAAAACAAACCCAAACCCACCCACCTCCAGACTTTTGAGTTCAGCACTGTTACATGTATACCAAACTCAAGAACTGGGTGTATTGTTTAGTTAAAATGAAGTCTCCCATCAAGACATCTCCTCACCTGCCTTCTGCACAAATTCCTTGTCCCTGACCTTTTCCATTTGTTTTCATAATTAATGTTTCTTTTAATGAGTGGGTTTTAATTCTTGCATTTCAAGGTTTAGAGCAAATCTGTAGACATAAAATTTGAAAGGCTGAGAAATTAAAAGACTTATCAGAAGTGCCTCAAAGTGGAGATGCAAATACTAGACTAGGATTTTTTTCAGACCATTCTAGTTTAAACCTTCTAGAGTGTGTCAATGTAAATGGACCCAGCTCAGAATAAGGGTAATTTGCAAGTGTTTTATTCAGTTCCTGTATAGAATTTATTACTCACATCAAAGGATGTTTGGCTGATATCTAATATTTGGGAGTATTTTTTTGTCTTTTGCCTCTGTGCAAAGCCCCAGTTTCTCAATTCCTTAGCTCTTAAATTCTTACCTTTGAGGAATGTCATGTATTTGAAACTTTGCTTAGAAACATCTGCAGCTTTTGCCAGAGTGCCCCGATCTGCTGATTCACTCTAATGAATTATTTCAATCTAAATATATTTAACAAGATAAATGTTAGTTTTCTTATAGGTTGAACTGGTCAGGGAATTAATCTGAGAGTTTTCCTTTTTCTTGTTGGATCTTTGCAAGTCCCAGAAGAATTATACAGTGTATAATTTATTGCTCCATAATAGTCCTCATAGCCTGGGTTATACTGAGGTTGATCTGTGGAGTGGTTTTTTTTACATGTAGAATTCTTTTCTGCCTGACAAATTTAGTATCTCACTATGCTGACTTCATTTTAAAGACGTTCCTGATGAAGAAGAAGTCTTGCAGCTCTTGAGCCCTCATCACAGGAAAGACATGGAGCTGTTGGAGAGAGTCTAGAGAAGGGAAATAAAGATGATCCTTGGGCTGGAGCAGCTCTGCTCTGGAGACAGGCTGGGAGAGTTGGGGTGTTCAGCCTGGAGAAGAGAAGGTTCCAGGGAGACCTTAGAGCACCTTCCAGTGCCTGAAGGGGCTCCAGGAAAGCTGGGGAGGGGCTTGGGACAAGGGCAGGGAAGGATGGGATGAGGGGGAATGGATTAAAACCGGAAGAGGGGAGATTTAGGTTGGACACTAGGAGGAAATTCTGGGCTGTGAGGGTGGTGAGAGCCTGGCCCAGGCTGCCCAGGGAAGCTGTGGCTGCCCCATCCCTGGCAGTGTTGAAGGGCAGGTTGGATGGGGCTTGGAGCAGCCTGGGCTGGTGGGAGGTGTCCCTGCCCATGCAGGGGTTAGGAAAAAATGATGTTAAGGTCCCTTCCAACTTTCATCATTCTATGATTCCATGATCTCCTCTCCTTATCTGGAGGCCATTGCTTCATTTTGGAGGAAGGGGACAACATTTTCTCCACACAGAAACCTGATGATACTGAAGGAAACTGCTGGAAAGCAGGTGATAATGGTCAGCTCTGCTGTTCCCAACAGTGGGATCACCACACTGGTGCAGTCTGCTCAATCTGCTGCTCATCCCCTGCTCCCAAGTGGAGCTATTCTCTTTAACTCATTAGAGAAATAGGAAAGAATAGCTAGAACTAGGCATTTCTATGCAAATACATCCCTCTTGAATTTTATATGAATACACAAGCTGGTAAGCACAGAAAATCCTGTCAAGCAAACAGCAATGCCAGCAATTAGACCTCCCAGTTTTTGAACCTTGTGCTCTTACTTACTGATGATCTGTTAAAAACTACCTTTCCTCTAAGGGTTTATTTTTTAACCTTCCTGTGCTCCCTGTGATACTCCCTGCAGAGCCCTGCAAAATGTGTTGCCAAGATAAGGAAGTTTCTTATCAGAATCAAGCCAGTTCCAAGCAAACACAGAGACTGATTTGCTAAATAAGGTGAGAGGAAAGTAAGTTTTTTGGCATCTTCTTGAAAATGTGAGTTGATCAAGATGTGTCTGAGTGCTGCTGACTTTACAGACTGGTTAGATAAAACAAGGTGTTTGTTTTCTTTTCCATGAAATAATGAGTAAAAGAGCAAGGTAGCAGCTCAGGAAGCACTGACTTCCAATTTCCTGCAATTTCCTGTGGAAATAAATGCAATCATGCCATTCAAGTGCCCACCTCAAGCCATGCTGGAGCACATGGTGCTTTTGCAGTAAATCTCTATTTCATTTTGCAAATGGATATGAATGTTTTAGTTCTCCCCTTCAACAGCTGTGTAAGTTGTCAGAAATCAGTCACCATTTGGGACTTTCGAAGATGAGACAAAGTATTTAATTTTCTAAATGTAGATTCAAAGCCTGAGTTTTAGGAGTTTAAGTTCGGAATATTGTTTCTTTGTTTTACAGTTGCATGCAGGGATAGCACCAAACTGCTGGTAAAAGGCTTCAGGACTTTGGGGAAAAACCTGCACTTGGCTCAGGGTTTTCTTGGAGAAGCTAAAACATTTCTAATCTAAATCTCAACTTATATATGTTTCCATCTAAGCTTCCTTAACTGAATTAAAGGTGGTGAGACCCTGGCCTAGGTTGCCCAGGGAAGCTGTGGCTGCCCCATCCCTGGCAGTGTTGAAGGGCAGGTTGGATGGGGCTTGGAGCAGCCTGGGCTGCTGGGAGGTGTCCCTGCCCATGCAGGGGTTGGAATTGGATGATCTTTAAGGTCCTTTCCAACCCAAACCATTCTATGATTCACACTACGATTCAGATCTGCAGAAGAAATCCTCCCAAGCCTGATTCAGCTCAGTCTCATACTTCAGGAGATGATGACACTTGGGCTGTCAGCCAAGGCCCGAGTCAGTGACAGGAGGTGTCCTCAACAGGTCCACTGGCATAGGAGACATTTTCTTTAGCAGGACACCTTCAGAGCACAACTAAGAAACTTCTAGTGCATTCTCAAGTGACATTAACTTTTTATTCTCTGCTGTCTGGACAGCTGTAGAGGCTCCTTTTCCCAAGACAGCAGCTGTGCTGCAGGGTCTGTGCCTGGCCATGAGGGTCTCCATCCCCAGCAGCACCCTGGTCCCTGCAGTGTGGGTCTCTGGGCTCTGCTGGCTGCACATTGGCTCTGAGCTGGAACCCAGAGCTTTGTGTCTTCTACAGGAGGCAGCTGCTTCTCACAGCTTTCTACCTTCAGGACATCTTCTGCCATGCTCCCACTCCCCATTATTCTTTCCCTGAAAATCGATCAATAACTCAGTGCTTGACTGGAGCCAGTGAGTTTGGGCTGATGTTCATCTCTGTGTTGAAGTGATGATGTGGAAGATTATTTTATCCGGTATAAGGAAGCAACCTGCAGACCACGGTCTGAGCAGCAGAAGACTGGAAACAGCCACCCTTCCCCTCTGTCAAGTCTTCACAGGCTGGCTCCAGCCCTCACCCGAGGCTGGTGCTGGGCTCATGGGGACTCCTCCCTTCCTCAGCTGCTGTCCCAGCTGCTCTTGTACCTGAGCCTGCTGTGGTGAAGGAACTGGGCTAATTCTTCCCATCCTTTGCTCACCCTTGGTAAGTGCTGGCTCACGAGCAGGTGTGACAGCCCTGGGTGTCACCCAGCTCCTCTCCCCACTTTAATGACATCCCTGTTGTCCTCAGATGCTGAGTTAATGCTTCTCCAATGACCCTGTTCCTCCCCAGGCCTGAAGCTGGGCAGGTAAGCATGATGTTTTACCCCTAAAGGCTCCTCTCCCTCCAGGGGCAAGGTGTTCATCTCAGGACACAGGTGTCAGTATTAACATTCAGGGAGAGCAAATCCCAAGAGCTGAACCATTTTGCTTTCCTTTCTCTTGCAGATGCATAATGTGTAATGGAAGATGCCCGAGGATTAATTCTGAATGGTGTGATTTTAGCTTTAAAAAAAAACCTGTATACATTTTTTTTCTTCATCCCAAGGGAATTTTCTAACTCTTAGACATGCTGTGCTGATTTGCTGTTGAAATTATGCCTTTATTTTTAGGAAGGTTTGCATGATACATCTCATGTTACTGGGAGGATGCATCAGCTATTGCTATTTCTTCTGGTTTGTAAGATTTTTGTTTCCTCACTGCTGATTGTGTTTCACAGCACACCTTACCAGTTGCCCTTTAGTTATATTTTTAGGGGATTGTCACATATTTCACACTAACTTTTTCCTGTGTTGCTTAGGAAAAGGTTAAGTACATTCTTGATTACTCATGTAGTTCATTTTTTTATAGCTCTGTTGAATTAAATGCATATGGTTTGTTGCATGGCTTGAGTATCAAATGTAGACACTAAATTTTTTTCCCTACATTTAGCTGAAGCTAGGAATTTTTCTAGTGGGTAAATATATATGCAAATATCCTACACTGAGAAAACCTCCTAGATTCTCCATTTACAGAAGATGTATTTATCCCTTTGGAAATACATCAATGAAAAGACCAAAATCTTTCTGGTTTTAGAAAACACTCCATGCCCAGGGTTTCATTTTTCTGTTCAACCAGGAGCTGCAAACTGACCAGGAGCTTCTCTGTGGTGTTTGTACAGGATGGCAGGGCCAGGGGTGCAGGGCAGAGTCCTGCTCTGCATGAGGAGAGGGGGTTGCAGACACTTGGGAATGAAACATATGGATTATTTATTTATTTTTTAACTTGTACTGAGATAAACCAAACCCATGCACTTCCATCCCTGCTGTCATTTCATAGATTTATTATAACACTACGTGTGTATGTTTACATGCAATGTTATTAATTCTTTTTTTTATATTGTCTTTATTAATGTACCTTGATGGGTTAAAACTGAACTTAAGTTAATTAAAAAAGAAAGGAAAAAACCCAAAGATATTAGTGTACTGTGAAATTCAGTCCCAAGCCAGAGGGAACAGAGGGATGTTTTTTTCTGGGTTTATAGGATTTAGAAGGTAGACTGGTTTAGCTTTTTGAGGATGTAAATGATTGTGTATGGTCCAGATCAGTAGGTGCAAGAATAAAATATCCAGATCCTGGTTGGGAAAGAACAATCCATATCCAAGGAAAGCACAGCAAATGGCTAATTAAGGCCCTGGCCTTAACTCACTGCAAAATAGGAGGGGCTAAATTATTTGGGTGGTGATTGAGAAATAAAATGTTCATAGTAGCTAATAGAGTAATGGTCTCTCAGCATTGCTGGGAGGAGGAGGCCCCCACCTGCCTCTGGAAACTCAAAATTCCAGACACATTTGCATGTACATTTTTCAGTCCAGTTATTAACTGTACTTTAATGTAGTCTGTATTTCAAATGCAGTCTGATCATGTGTAACGTTATAACGTAAGGATTGGTTTTAGTTTAAGGAAGATTTTGGTAAGTCAAGAAGCTCCCATTTTGTTCTGCTGAGCCTTCCCATGGAGGTTGACTCCAGCATTTCTTGCCTGTGCAGCCTCCAGCAGAGCTGCCTGTCCTGTCCCTGCAAAGGGCTCTGGATCAGACCCACTGGTGGGTTACTGGGAGCCCCGCACTCTGCTGGGGGATGGTTGGTGCTCTGGACTCACAGGGAGCTGCTGGTGTGAGGAAAGAGGCCTCCAGAGAGGTAAGTAGTCCTTTTCCAGTTAACTATGGAAACTGCAAATTTTATACAATGTTTTATAAATAAAACCCTCATAAGAGTCAAATGAGGTCACCTATATGTACCATTCTCTCTGCACACTAAACATGGGCTGCTTTATTATCATATTTTTGATGACTTGCCATTGCTCTCTGTTTATTTTTGCCTGAAAATGTCCTTGCTCTGCTGTAGCAATTTCCAGGTTCCTCCATTTGTTTTGCTTGAAGTGTATTTCTAGCAGCTACATACTACAGCATAATGATGGTATAGAACTTGTTATTTAGCAACTAATTTAAATGAAAATAGACATAATTTAGATAGACTGAAACGTCCTTTAATACTATTTTTAAAGGCTAATGGGAATGCTGTGCTGGCTTGTGTGATGCCCTGTTGAATACAAAACAAACAGAACTGTTCAGACGCATTTAGATGATTCTTCCAGCCCTTCATGTGGTTGTTTCAATGCAGAAAAACTCCACAGCAATAAGATTTATCAAAGGGATTCTGAATGGCTTTGATACAAAAGAGATATTTATTTCACTGCAGGCTTGCTTTTTCCTGAAGTGATGCAAGTATTTTTTTATTTAGTTGAAATACTGCTACAAAAAACCCCAAACAGCCAGTGGTAAGAAATGGAACAAACCAGCACCTGGAATCCTCTCAGTCCCCCACGGGCTTGATAGTGCTGGGCTGCCCAGAGGCCATTGGGTGGGGAAAACTGCTCAGACTGCTCAGAAAAATCCCTGCCATTCCAAACACAAGCAGCATTGTTATAGGCAAGGATTATTTTTATATCTATATATTTTTTTTCCATCCCTCTTCCTTTTTTTTCAGTGCAGGGAGCAGCTTTGTTCTTTCTGAATCCAAGGGGTTTGATGCAGTGCATGAAGTTTTTTCACCTGAGAAGAGGGCTGAAGTGTGTCCTTATCCTTTCTCCCCCAGTACCTGCCTCCCTTCTCAGCCTCCAGCAGCAAAACTGGGGAGAAGTTGGGGAAAGACAACAACAAGAAGCTTAAGCTGAGCTTGGGAAAATAACAGGACAAGCCTTGTGAAGTCCAAGGTTTTAATTTCCTCTTCCTGGTGAAATGGGTGTGGATGGGAGTGAGTTCAGGAGCTCTACACCTGAAAATGATTTCTTACAAGAGTTTTTTTTCAACCATTGCAAGTGAATGTTCTCACAAAAAGAAGAGGATTCAGAACTGTGGCCTCTACCACAGGAATAAAATTCCTTACCATTGGTCTTTCCTGCATGATGCAGGAGCTGTTGGGATCTCATCAGGTGATGGGGAACCTTCCTGCCTCCATCCTGGAGGACCTGGATCCCTCCTCTTTGCCCAGGGAGGCACTGGGGGACCTCACACCTCAGCCAGGCCCATCCCTGCAGGGATCACAACTGTCAGTGACCCCCTTTCCCTGCCTGCCCTGCTCCTGCCCAGCCCCTGGGCGTCATTCCAGGTGGGTCCATGTGGAGCTGTGATGCTGCAGGACCTGCCCAGCCCGGCCAGTTTTTTCCTGTCTTGGCACAAAAGCTGGGTGGGAGCTTTCCCAGGAACAGGCTGTTTTCTGGTGTCTGTGGGCAAAATACTCAGAAAATGCTGGGATCACGGATGAAGGGACACAAACCAGGTCTGGTTCCTCTTGTTTCAGAGCAGGGATGTAAACCAGGATCTTCCCCATTCCAGCTGACTTTATCAAGCTGCTACACGACTGGCTCTCTGACCCAGTGCAGATTTAGTTCTGATTTTTAAGTGTTTTGCTTTCCTGAAACACTTCTTCAAGTCTTGGTTTCTCTCTGATTTCTGATAGATTTTTAATTTTTTTTTTTTTACTTTTAACAAATCCTGATTCCCTGAGAAAGAAAACCCAGTGTGCCCTGCCCCAGTCTCTCCCCAGAAATCAGACAGCTGATTTCTGTCTCACTTCCCCCAGAGCTGGCTGTGTTTTCCTTCTCAGTTTCCTACTGTTGCTTCCTCCCCAGCCATATTCCAGCCCTTAATACGATGCTTTGCCCTTTCCCAGTGCTTTTTTTAGTTGTAAATGGTTTTATCCTTAATATCCCTGCATATCACCTGAGCAAAAATGGGATTTTATTCCCCCCCCCCAGTTTCTAGCAGACCTGGACTTCCTGTGTGCCACACATTTTTCCAGACTTAACCTTTTTTTTTCTCCAGTTTATGGTACCGTGACATGGAGTGAGAGAGGTATGGACAGCACCTGCTCCTAATTCCTCACTCCAGGTGCTGATGGCAGGTCCCTGGAGGATGAGGGATGTCAGGGGAGGTAGTTAAGACACCGTCTCTGTTGCTGTGGCTGTGTGAGAACCCAGAGGTATTGAACTCCTGTTTTGCATGTAAGAGCAGGGAGCTGATCTCCTTCCCTTGCAGAAGAAGCCGACCTGTGCTCCTGAAGCATTTCCGTGCTGAAGTGCTCTGCTGAAGGAGGGATTTAGAGACACTGTAGGAATGAAGGCTGCTGGTCACATTCCCATCCACTCGGCTCGAGTGTCTGGCAAACTGCCCTGGGAGCAGAGTAAATCTGATGCAGTTTCTCCCACGAGGGGTTGTCCTGAGTGGGCATCAGGGCTGGGGCTCAGCTCTGCCTCACCCACAGAGAAGAAATTTGTCCCACCTTGTAGATACGGCGTTTATTAAACCATGACAGTGGTATAAATTAATTTCTATGACCTGCAGTATGTAATCTTATTAAATAACTCCTTTAGGAACCCATTCCCCTGGTGTAAGAGGATTAGGCTGTTCCAGACTTGTTTGTGCTGCAACATGGAATTAGTGTAACACAAGTTTTATTAGATTTTTTTCCTAGCTTCTCTTGGGAGGACTGGTTGAGCAGAATTTGTGGCTGACTCATCTGCTGGAGTTACAGTATATTCTGTGTGCTGGTCCTGCACATCCTCCCCCTGGGCTCAAGGAGCAGGGCTGGGCAGCGAGCAAGCAAAAACTGTGTAAGGAGAGAGGAATCCAGGGAAAAGGTGTTTGGGTGGACAAAGGTGCCTGAAAGCCCATCAGGAGCCTGGCCAGGCAGCAAACCCTGATACTTTCAAACACCAACACATAAATTAAAAAAAAAACAACAAACAAACAATTCACAGAAAAATAGCATAAACTAGAGCCATTGAGAGTTTAAATTTCCTCGTCCTTGTGGTTAATGTATTTTTGCACTTCTTTCTGTATGAGAAGATTGAAATTTCTACCAGTGTAGTCTTGGCATAATATAGTAAAATCAAACTATTTTAAACAATCATTGCTATTGAAGGTTTAAAAGCAGAAAATGAATGGAGTTTGCAGTCATGTAATTGCAGCTCACAGTGGGGTTGGTGTAGAATACGGAAAAAGTATTCTACTTGTTTACTTTCCCACACCTGAATATGGTTTTGAGGCAAAAGAGCAGGACACAAAAGAATTCCTGAATGTCTCTAAATTCAACTGTTCCTCTTCCTATTTCTGGATAACTCTTGAGGTCATGTAAGCATAGAACTAAGGGCTGCCTCATGGAACATGCAGCAGGAGGACAAGATCCCCGTTTTGCAGGTTGCTGCAGAGGTGTCTGGTTTCCCAGGTAGCTCAGCATTTATGTAACCAGGGACGTTTTGCAGAGTATTAGCATGGCTAGATTTGTTGGTTAAAGGTAAGTTTCAATTTAATCTTTAGAAATGTTGTAGTTTGTAAATCAATGCAAATCAAAATGATTTTCCTAGGTTGGACATCTCAGCTTTCCAGGGTCACCCAATGTTTTATTCTCCTAGTTTGTTCTGCTACCATCATTTACACAGGTTCCAAAGGTGTCCTGACTGGCATGCAGAGAACCTGAGCTGAGGTGAGTTCTACTGAAGAGCTAGAAAATTACTTTTTAAAATAACATCTTCATTCTCCCATTCCTGCTTCCTCTCTGCCCACTACACAGACCTGGTGTGCAGCACAGCTGCTCAGGCACCAGCAGGTGCATGATAACCAGGGCTGTTGTTTCACAATATCTTGTTAAAATGAATAACATCTCGTTTTTTTTTTTTGTTGTAAGACAGCACTGAACTCTTTGATCCAACAGGACCTCTCTTGTATGGCATTTCTGTCACTGTCTTTGAAAGCTGACCATCCAGACTGAAACTGTCCTGGATGCAGCCTCAGGTAGGAGCGTCTCACCTTTTACTCACTAGACTGTGTACCCTGGAGCTAGCAGAGGGCTTAATGTGTAAGGTCAGTTCTGCCAAGCCATGGCATTTATTCCAGCAATGTGCCAGCCCTGGGGAGTGTCCCCCTGCTGCATGACTGGCTGTTGAAATGAGCTTCACTCTCTCCTCCACCTGGTTTCCCTCCCCAGTGGCAGAGCCCGTGGCCATCCCTGAAAAGCTTGCTCAGATCCTGACAGACCTGACCTGCAAGACCTGGTGCCAAGTCCTAGACTAACACTTGTTTCTGTGTAATGGGGGAAAGAAAAAAGAGGCTGCAGCAATAGGTCTGCACAGCTGAAGTCCTGAACTACCTATGTGAAGAGCAGCCCAGAAGAGGCTTTGCTCTGGATTTCAGCTCTGGCATTCACCAAACTGTGCAGGGTTCAAAGCTCCAAGAAACACTGCTGTCACAGACACAAAAACACACGAATATTTGGTTCTTTTGCCTACCCTCAGTTCTGCACGAGTGTGAAGGTTGACATCCCATAAGTGCATATGCACAAGCTGTAACCCCCAAAGACAGCAGATGCTGCTTTGGAGAGAGCCCAGCTCTGAAATCAAATATTAAATATTTATAGATCAGAACTGAACTGCCTCATTGTCCAGGTACTTGAGGGGAAAACTGTCCTGGAGCTGCTAGAGAGGACCAGGAGCAGAGGAAACTGTGAAGCCAGCAGAGCCCTGACTGGGAGGGAGGATTGAGCTTTGGTGCTGAGGGTGCTGAGCTGCAGCTCCATGACTGGTGGGCAAGGCAGGGCTGGCAACGTGGTGTTGAGTGCTCTGCTGACTGGGAAATAAACATGCTACCGACTCCCCCTCTTAAAAAGAATTGTAACAAGTTAAAACAGGACAAGAGGAGATGGCAGGTAACTTCCACATTTTCATGTGTTATGTTTCTCCTGTTCTGCTTTGTGGAATTCTGAATCGATTGGTCATTTAGACTCATCCTTACCAGAGCGGTTGCTACTGAATCAATATAATGATAATTTTTGTTTTCTTGCATGCAAAATTCATAAAAGTATTGATGACTCTCTTCAAAATATGGCCAACAACGATCTATTAGGGCAAGGCACCCTATTTCTTAGAGTGATGTTTATAATTAACTTCAGAATCTCAGGGCTGGGTGTGCATTACTTGTAATAATGTTAGTGCTTCAGGTTTAGCACCAATAGCCCTGTTGATGGTTGAATGGCTGTAAGGAAAACCCAGCAATCAGCACCAAAGTGTCATGGCTAATTCTTAAAAGCTCTGTGTGTATATTCATAAGGCAGGGTGAGGGCAAGGAGGGTGGTAGTGAGTAGGAAGGACATTTTTTCTGTTTTCTTTCCCTGTGATTTCTTCTCTTACGGTTCCAGATCAGTTTCCCTCTCTCTCCACCTCTTTCTTCTTGATCCATCCTCATAAATGGAGGAAGTTCTTCCTACAGGTTTGGTGTGCCAGAGCCAAAGGCAGGGTAACAGCATTCATAAAACACCAGTTTAATATTCCTATTTTGCTTTTCCTTTCTGAGAGAGTATGTTGTGGTAAAACCATCTGTGTATTCAGATGATTTGGGTTTTCTTTGCACCACTCCGGAGTGGAGCTGGTGCCAGTGGAAAGGATGACCAGCCCTGATGGGATTAATCTGTGGTCTCCAAACCTGGTGATGAACTGGTGCCTTCCCTACTGCTGATCTGGGGGAGTTGTTGTGCACCCTGCCATGACTGATTTGGGCCATTTCTTTTAATCTTGGGTAGTTTTGATCCATAAAGCATCGGATGGGAGGTTTGTTATGGCTCTTGGGGCTGGGGATGCTGCTTCCTGGAAAGGCACTGATTCCTTTTTTGTTTTACTCTGTTTGCCAGTTGCAATTTAAAACTGGTGCTGGATGATCCCACTGGCTAGAATTTGGATTCAACTTCACAGCAAGCTTTCCCAACACTCACCACCTCAAAACAGGAAACTAGTTCTTGCAGAAACAACCACACTTACCCCAGTACTTTCCAGCTCTGACTAGGCAAAACCAACCTTTTTTTCAATTTCATTTCTGTTTTCCTTTTGTATCTGGAGTAAATTCAAAGGTATGAGAAGGAAAAAGCAAGTGGCAAGGATTAGGTGTCAGATAAGAAACCTGAAATAGTTTTTCAGGAGCATACACCCATCATCTCCATTTCTTCCCTGCAGCAAGCTAGGCCAGCTGTTTTTCTGCCTTTCTCAGCCATTTGTGACTGCCAGAAAGGGGTGAGTATGGTTGGAAGGATAAAAATAGAAACTTGTCACAGCTTCCCAGTCCCACTTCAAAGCTCCTCGTGTTTTGTAGGTATCCCAGTGTGTTTCTTCATGATTTCTCAAGTTGGCCTGGGTTGCTGACTGTGAAAGTGCTGTTGCTGTGTGCTGTGGGGATGGAGCATTTTTAAAAGCAGCAGGGTGTTTAAACAAGTGACAAATCCCTCCATTTAACATTGCAAAACTTTAGTTGAAGTCAGTGGGCAGGGTGAGGTCCTGGTGCATCCATACTGACAAGGCCAAGCAGGCTGTTGCACCCTGGTTACCACAAGGGCAAGGCTGGCATCAGGCACCCTTCTGTGTTGTCCCAAGGAAATCCCTGTCATGCTGATCTTTCCTCACCTTGAGGGGTGGTTTAATTCCATTTAAGCTCATTTGCTCTTTCTTACTCCACTTCTCCCTTCAGAAACATCCTATTCTCTGTTTCTCCTGTCCAAATTTTTGCACTTTTTTGGAGATAAATGAGAAGCTAAAAGAAGAGGCACCACAAGTTTGATCTCAGGAAGTCTACAAAACTCTCTTCTATCCTGGCAGGTCTGGAGGAGGGGCAGGAGCACTTGCACAATCACTGTTTCTTCATAGAGATCCCTCAGGATCCTCTCACATCATCCCTCTGAAACAGAATTACACTTTGTTAGAGGGTTTGTGGAAGTGGATGTGAAAGCAAAAGAATCCAACACTAATTCCCCTCTAGCAGGTTGATTAACAGCTGGACAAAGCTAGTTAGAGCTGCTTGCCTTGCAGATGGGAGGAGATTTGCCATTTGGGACAGATCCAACCAATTATGGCCAGTTCACACAATGGTCCAGCCTGAGCTGCTGCAGCTTCTCCATCAAAAAGCCCCCTGGGCTCTGGGTCACTTCCCTGACAGCTCTGTTAGTGACCAAGCCACGCAGGTACTTTTCTAGTTCAAAATAGCTCTGTTTTCTACACCTCACCTTAATGACTTTTCAAAGCCCATCCATCAGGCTTGGGTCCTCTTGGAGATTTAAATACATCCTTGATGTTTTGCAGAACCAGCATGCTGGGTGGCAACAGTGCCAGCCTTGGAGTGAGCAGAGCAAGCCCTGAAGGCAAGGTTTGCAGAGGTAACACCTCTTGGAACTTTGTGTAAATGGATTTGGGGGATATTTTTCATTAACATTTTAAATATCTAATATTACATATATTTTTTTTCTCAGGTCTTATTCCCTTAAGCTGACAAAAAAAGGCTTTAATTCCTCAGGTCCTGCAGGTCCCCTGTCCTCCTCCCCTGAGGGTGCAACATTTTCGAGCTTCCTTGAGGCTATTCATTTGTTTGCAAAAAAGATCAAAAGGTCAGGCCGTTTCAGCTCAGTGAAGCTTCAAGTGAATTACATCATGCATAAAAATTTGCTATTTTCAAGTTAACAAACTTCTCCTAGGAGGATAGTCTGCTCACTTGAGCAGAAAACAGGCTGTGTTAGCAGCTTCTGTGAGCAGCGTTCTCTGGTAGCAGACCGTGTGGTCCTCTATCCATCCCTGGGTGCAGCTCCAGCCTCCCACCCCCTTCTGCCCTGAGATGCCACCTGTAAATCTGCTCCCCACTTATTCAGCAGTTGCTTGGATCCCAGGTAGGGAAAAAAGCCTGTACCTGGTGGCTGTGAGGTGTGCACAGTAACTGCTTTTCTTTAAGTTGTGTTGTGCACACAAGATTTTGTGTGTCCACTGAAGTCCCCCAAGCCCTCAGAAAAGACAGGGCAGGCAGCTGCCTGATGGCTGCAGGTGCCAGCACAGGGACACATGGAGCTCAGCTCACTCTGCTCCCTCTCCCTGTGTCCCTGCTCTGCTGCTGAAACACGTGGGGCCTGAGCACATACTTGGGGAGACCTGCATGTGCAAAATGCATCCTGAATATTCTCATTTGCTGCTGCACAGAGAAAGGTCATTCCCAAGGGGGCAGGGGGAAAAAGCTTTCTTGCCTGTAAAGCCCTTGAATATGTAAATATAAATTCTGGATTCTAAGCAGCTCAGCCAGAGAAAAATCTTTTGCACCCATAATAAACAGATTGTGAGCAAGTTTATAACCTTCCTCAGGCAGGAGTACAGTGAGACATCATTCACTGCTAAACAATGAATTGCTCCACTTTTGGGCAGGCTTTGGTCCCCTGTGGCTGTGAGGGGGGGGTGTTGGTCACAGGAGTGGTGGGACAGCCTGGCTTGGCCCTGGGCCCTGGCAGAGACCTGCTCAGCACCAGGTAAGGCTCTGCCCACTCATGATAAGTAGGCAATCCATTTGACAGGGTGGGGGTGATCAGCTGAGAGTGTCAACTCCTGATGAGCATGGCCCCACTGCTGAGACACCCTTTGGAGAAGGGCAGCAGCCACCTCCCTCCCCACCCACTTCCCTCCACAGTGGCTGGAAAAATGAGCATACAGAAGGTGGGAAGCTATTTTCCATGTGGCCTCAGGATCTTTGCTCAAGGATTAACTTGTGCACCACCAGGAAGCCCCATGGCAATGCAGGAGATCATAGGGGACAGCAGAGAAGGGTGATGAAGTGAAATTCTTCTACTTGAGCTTACAAAGATTAATCACGAAGAATATTTTGCAGCTCTTAGGAGTGTGCTTGGAATGTAGAAACCAGAATCTCTCTGCCAGTGTGGATTCATGAACACAAAGCTCTTCAGAAGTGGAAAACAAGAGAGTATCCCAGCTCAGGGTGGCTCTGTGTCACTTGCCACCCTGTTCCTGAGGAGTGAGAGGGACGGAAAACAGCCTGAGATGCTGCTGTGCATGTAAAGGAACCAGCAGCTGCCAGCTGGAGAGGGCAGGAGTCAGGGTAAGAGGTCAGATGTGCTTTGCTGGGCTTGATTCTGACTGACCTTTGGTGTGATGAGGGATGAACCCTGCAGCTTTTGGGAGGAGCTTTGAGGAGGACAGGCTGGCACCTCGGGCAGGTTGTGCCTGTGTCTGGGCTCTGTGCAGCTCAGAGTTGATGTGGGATGGTTCCTGCCCACTAGAGCTCCTGGCTGGCCAGTGGGAATGTTACTGTTGTGAATAAGAGATGAGTGATGCTAGATGAGCCTCAACAGATTTGGAGCTTCAGCTGTCACTGAAAAGCTGGAGAGGGACTTGTGACAAGAACATGTAGAAATAGGATGAAAGAAATTATTTCAAACTGAAAGAGGGGTGGTTTACGTAATATTAGGAAGAAATTCTTAGCTGTGAGGGTGGTGAGACACTGGCCCAGGTTGCCCAGAGAAGCTGCCATATCCCTGGAAATGCTCAAGGGCAGGTTGGATGGGGCTTGGAGCAACCTCATCTAGTAAGAGGTGTCCCTGCCCATGGCAGGTAATTGGAACTAGATGATCTTTGAGGTCTTTCAATCCCAAACCAGTCTGTGGTTCTCTGGTTCACCCTGCTCACACAGCACAGGACTTCAGAGCTCCTCTGCTCCCTGAGAGCACCATGCAGGGCAGGTAAAGCCTGGAGATGGCAACAGACCTGCAGCAGCACCAGCACATTGGGCCACCCATCCCACAGTGATGTTCCCTGCAGCAGCTTCAGCTCCTGGGCTGGGCAAACATCTCCCTGGTGTCTGCATGGCATGGGCTGCCTCAGCAGCTTGAAAATGGCTTCAGCTGAGAAGGGGGAAGAACCAGCAATGAGAAGAGTGGGAAGGGAACCCAACCAGCACAACTTGTGATGGTTTCTGGGACTCTCACAAAGGCCCATTTTATCTTCTGATGTGCAAGTTCAGCTCTATTAAGTTTTCTCCAGTTCTTCACTGCTGTTGTTTAAGTATGGCACTGCAACACAACTACATGCTACAGTAAGATAACACACACAATTTTCTTGGTGAATAGCAGTATTATCTCATTTGATTAAACCCAAATAGATAGCACAATCTATGTATGTATGTGTTTAGGCAAGGCCTATGAATTTTAAATCCTATCACTTCCACAATCACATATCCAATTATTGCAAAACTGCAAATCCCTGGGAACTGGCATCTGGCCAACACTAATGAAAAATGTGTAGCAGCTATTGCAAAAATGGAAGTGTTCTGCTTGTAGCATCACTCCCCAGATCGGCAGGGCTGCATCCATCATCTCTCTCAGGAATGGCTTTTGTACTTTGGCTGCTTTAATTAAATGGCGCCTGAGCGTGGACTTTGCTTTCCCATAAAGCAGGACTGTTCTCCAGCACTCACTGTTAGTCCAGAGACAACAGCTCTTTAAACGCTGCTCACCCTGCCTGTGGAGAAGTGGAAGGCTCTCCTCTGCTGCTACTTAAAGGAAATGTTGTAAGCTGACCATTATGTGCATGGAAGCAAGCTGAGGCCAGGCAAGAAGCTGTGTTGAAAGTCTCTTTGAGTTACCTAAGGATGTCCAGGGTGTACTGATCCATGCAGGAGATCACTGGGACCTTTCCCAGGAGCACCGTTCTGGGGGATCATCTCGGCTGGGAGGACTTGGCAGCTCAGGCATCAAGCAGAGAGCTGGGACCAGCATGGCAAGCCATGGGTCACCCAGCCACCAGGAGAAGAGTGAGAAGGTGCTCAGCCCTTAAAAGGACCCTCCATCAGGAGTAACACCTTCCTGAGCAAGAGCTACACTGTGTGTTAGTAATGTGTGAATGACACAGAGAGAAAACCACTCTTGGCAGCAGCTGAGGAGAAGCAATATCCTCAAACCCAGGAGACCCAGCACAGGGGACGTGCACCTGCAGCTGGGGGAAGCCATCGAAACTTCTCCCCCGGCTTCATTAAGGGCTGAAGAAGTTTAGAGATTAAAGCATTGGAACGGAGATTTCTAACAAAATCCTCTCCAGATTTATCTTCCATTTCTTTGCTCTGAACCATGAACAGCCAAAGCCACCAGGCTGCCATGGTGTGGCAGTGAAACACCTCAAGGTGCTTTTGCATGCCAGCTGCAGCTGCTTAGAGCACCAGGGCCAAGTCCAGGCTGGGAGGAGAAATGCCCCTTTAAGGATGTGTTGGAAGTGAGAAATGCATCTGAGGTGAGAAAAGCTTTACTCTGTTCAGTGCCACTGTGCTGACGTGTCCCCTGACCCCCTTGGGAAGGACTTGCTGCAAGAACGTGGTCCAGATAACACTGTGCTGATGAGCTGTGACAGCTTAGAGACTAAAAATACCCTGACCCAGGGGCAGGGGACAGGTATCCTGACCTGTGGGGGGGTCTTCCTCATGCTGAGCTGGAATTGTGCTGCTGTGAGGCTCCCAGGCTGGATCTGCTTCTGCCAGTGGGAAATTCAGTGCTGGGCAGTTTTGTAAGGCCCAGTCTACAGGAAGAGATTTTTTTTCTGAGCAGAAAGCTTCCGTTCTTAATTTTTATGGTTTTAAAATGCAGTGTTTAATAGCACAAGCCAATGTTGTTTTTGCAATTTCCGTCCTGAATTTGAAAATCGATTCCAAATGAATTTATTAAAAAATGAGCTGTGATCAATCTATTTTAATAGGAAAGAGTGAGACAGGCAGGGTGGTTCACACAAAACATTTCTAACTATATTTATGGTATAAAAATGATTGCTTGGGAGGATATTTTACAACTTAATTCCATCCCCCTTTTCTATTTTTAACCATTAATCAAAGCTTCTGTCTTGTTGGCAAATACAATAAATCTTTATATCCTCAAAGCTTTTAAATTATTCACTGAGCTTACAGTTCTCTTTCTGACGTGAGATTATCCTTTTTAATTGGGAATTTTTTATTATTTGTGTCTGAAACGTTTGAAAGACAAAGTGTATCCTCAGATCCTATTAACAACAAAGATAATGAAGGTGGGGGATGATGGAAGCTTTTCCTTGGAAGTCTGTTAACCAAGGCATGAACCACGCTGGGGGTCACAGCACTGCACAGCCAAAGTCTTGCTTTTAGTCTAGTTTCTTTTTCTGTTTCAGCCCCATAACAAGATCCTGTCCGAACTTAGGGCTTGTTTTCTCCAGTAAAGACTTCCCAGGCTGTCAGTGCCACCTTTGATCATCATTAAAACAGGGTCTGTCTATCAGGGTGTTCATCAACTACTGTAGACTTACACTGCTCTAATAATCACTTTGTGCTGCAGACCTGGACTTGAGTAATAGATTTTTAGAGTATTTTAGAAGAACAATTCGTTTAGAGGATTATATGATGTCTCATCCCCAAAGAAGCATTACCTACATCAATCAGAGATGTGAGACAGCTGCTTAGGCACTCCCTGCTTCCTCTAAATGATGCAAATTGGATACATCCAACACCGTGTCTTACGAAAACCTCACAGAAGAGGTAAATACTGCACCTAAATGGGAGAATTCCAGTGATCACAGCCAGCTGAGGAGAGGACAGACAGGAGGCCTGAAAACTGATCTTTTGAGCCACAGTTCTTGAGATCATTGTTATAGCCTGGAAGTGCCAAGGGAAGCTGTGCTCCATGGAGCAGGCTTTGCTAACATTGCCTTGTAACTTCAGCTTCTCATTCTTCTAGTCATCCATTTTTGCTTACTTTAAGCACATGTGCATTCATTTCTGGCCACTACTTTAAAAGTAGTCAAAGAGAGTATTTGTGGCAAGGATACTAAAAGATTTAATTCTGAACTTGAAAGACTCAGCTGCTCAGTGCATGCCACCAACTCTGCAACAGAGGAAGCTCTCCTAAAAATAAGTTATGCTTGAAAGGATAATGAACTCTTCTGATGGGTCAGTCTGTGCACTTCAGAGACCCCTGGATTTCTTTCTAGCAGATGCAGAACTGTCACATCCCCCCAAAATAAGGAAGATACATACATTCCTGGTTTTAAGGGAAATTTACTGCCCTGTTTGGCTCTGCTGCTCATTTGCAGTGAGGGAGGAGGAGGGCTCAGTGGCACAGGTAATCCTGCAGTCCAGTGCAGGTGAGATGCAATGAAAGGGGCATCTCCTTATGGGGGGATTTCCTCTGACTGTGTCTTTGATTCTTTAATTATTTTGTGAAACAGGCTGGCTCGTCCCAGGCTTCCAATCAATAGTTATATTATTGTAATTTTGTGGTATTTTCTTAAGGTGGAGATTTCTTGCAGACTCTTTTGTTTCAGTATCTGCTCTGAAACATATTCCCAAAAATATGCCACAGGGATTTGCTTCTTCAAATATCCAGAAAGAATCTCACTGACAAAACCATCCACAGAAAGTAGATACACAAAGCACAGAACTTGATTCAACTTAGAGCAGATTTTAATGCAAACAAATCCTTCTACTTAATTTTTCAAGCACTGCCCCAGTTTTGGTAAGGGCAATAACTTATATTTAGAAGATTACCGAAATATAATACACATCTCCAGTCTTTAGAAGGAAAGAATAACAGGATTTTTAATATTTTGCTAGTAAACAAGTCACTTATCTGGGAGGTTAGACCTCTCTGTTCTTAAATCCAGGTAATTAAGGAAGTGTTAGGTACACAAATAGCTTGACAGATCCTGATTATAATCCTGCTGTCTTCCAATTTTTAGCACTCTCATAGAAAGACTGTAAGAACACGGAAGAAAATGTTGGTTTTACCCTGGAAAATATGAGGAATTGTAAAATCATTTACTGGTTCAGTCCACACAGGTTATTAATCTTTGGAGAGAAAAAGATTCTGCCTTGGAGAATGAATCTGAGGGTTTAACCCCATTCAAGGTACGCTCAACCAAAACCATATGAGATACTATGAATCTGAATTTATTTATTTTAACTTTATCCACTTTTGTGTCTATGTCTCTGCTGGGACCTGGTTCACAGGGAGCTGGATCAGCCCAGGCTGCTGCCATCGCCCGTCTCTTCAGCTGCAATATTAATTACACTTCATATTCCTTCCCTCTTCTTCTTAATCAGTGCAAGTTCCTTTCTAATTCTCTGAAACGAAGCTCCTGTTGTAGATGAGGAATTTCTCCTCAAGGTCTCTCAAGGCCTCTGGCTGGGTCTCCAGCAGCCCCATCCCTGCTGGCTCTGGGTGCAAGCTGGGAGCTTCAAAACAATCACGTTTCAATAAGGAATTGCTTTGCAGTAAAAAGTCAGCCTGCTTCTTCTCAGAACTTGGACTTGTTTTTCCTCCAGGACTCAAAAAGCTCACGTAGTTCTCCACAGGCTCTGAGCCTCCTGAGCTGAGCATTTCATGAGAACAACCTGCCTCCCGATTTTCTGCTGTTTTGTGCTTTCTCTCCTGATGGCAAATTGCCATGAGAACAGCTTCTTTTGTTGCTCTCAGGAACTTGCCTCTTTTTTGTTGCTGCCCTGTGGAGAAGAGAGACCTAAAATGGTTTTGAATCTGAAGCAAGTGGTTTCAAGCTGCTGCTGCTGCTGCCAGGCTGTGAAGCTGCTGTGTTCTCCCACGTGTGCTCCTTGCACACTGCCTGCACGGGGTACGAGCACTTGGAGTCGGTCCTACACGTGGTTCCCAGCTCTGGTAAGGTGAGTGATGCCCAACTTGTGTCAGCAGAGATGCTCTTTGCTGTGGCTCTGGCCATGACTGATGGAAAAAGATACTCTCAGATGCTTGGCTGTGCCTGAGAGGAGCTCTGGTGTAAGAGGGCACCACAATTACACCTGTAGACAGGTGGCTACGAGGGTGATGAAGGGACTGGAACACCTGTCTTATGAGGAAAGGCTGAGATGCCTGGGGCTGTTTAGTCTGGAGAAGAGAAGACTGAGAGGGGATTTTACTAATGTCTATAAATATCTGAAAGGTGGGTGTCAAGAAGGACCAATCTCTTTTCAGTCATGCCCCGTGGCAAGACAAGGGGCAAAGAATGCAAACTAGAACACAGGAAGTTCCACCTCAACACAAGGAAAAACTTCTTTACTGTGAGGGTGATGGAGCACTGGGACAGGCTGCTCCTCTGCAGAATTTCATAGACCCATCTGGACATGTTCCTGTGTGATCTGTCCTCAGGTGGTCCTGCTCTGGCAGGGAGGTTGGACTCAATGATCTCTGAGGTCCCTTCCAACCCCTAGCATTCTGTGGTTCTATTACCAAAGGACAGAATGCACCATGGATAACCATCAGAAAAGGTTTACTGAAAAGCGTTAGGTTTTCATCTCCTGGCCAAACAGTCCCAGGTTTTAGCAGCTGTCTGTGATGGTGTGAGCCACGCTGGTCGAGTGATGGTGACGTGCAGTTGCTCCAGGATGTTTCTTGTTCAACAATGTACAGATTGATTTAATTAGGCCTTAAAGACTGTTCCTGTCTGCCTGAGTGCTCAGACCCCATGGGGTATCAGACAGGCTTGATGTGTGACAAGCAGTGTTTAAACAAAGAATGATTCAATGATTTATTTAGGTCACAGTGCAGTTTAATTATTAATGGTGTTGCACCGATGCGAAGACAAGCTCTGAAGGACTCAGTCACTTTGGTTTTGATGTTTGAAATTCACAACGGTCCCCGAGGCCCTGCATTTATAATGAGTTATTTCTTCTGGTGTGCTAATCACAACATCCAATGGTGAAGGGGAGGGCGGGGAAACAAAGCAAACCAGGAGATGATATTCTCACCCTCTTTGCAGACGTGTACCTGACATTGTGCTGCTTTCACAGGTAGCATCGTGAGCTGCTCCTCTGGGTGCTGAGCAGGTGCTGGGGACTTTATTGGAGAGAGATGTGCCATAGAAGTGGGTCACATAATGGGTGAGAAGGGCTTTGTGACACTGGTGACAGACCTGAGCTGCAACAACAGTGATGAGAAGTGGCTGTGTGAGCTGGAGGGCATCGTGTGGGACTGGTGTGCCAGGGACCTGCTGCCCTCAGGGACAACGTGTTCCTTGGTAGACAGAACTGCCCTGGGATTGTTTGCCAACAGCTTCTACCACAGATGAACCTGAAATCTCTGCTCCTCCTGACTCTTTGGAAAAAAATTTCAACAAGTCTCCCCCAAGGAGGTTGAAGACAGAGGTACCTTGAATTGGCAAGGAGGGGCTGAGGAATGGGATGGACTGTGGTGATGTTCATTGGGATGTTCAGCAGAACACCTGCCAGCAGCTTTAAACTCTCCTGCCTGAAGTGACCATACCTAAATACTAGCTTTGAGCCTCAGAAATGTTGTGGTTCCTGGAATAATGCATTGGAGGACTTTCCCTGAACAGTGAATTTTTTCAAAGAACTTGCTCAGCATAGTAATATTGAAAACCACAATGCTCTGAAAAGCCCCATAAGTTTGATGTTTTGTACCTATTTCTGAGATGGGTTGGGTGGCTCGATCAGTCTGGGGTGCAATCATAGAATCCCAAACTGGTTTGCATTAGAAAGGACCTTAAAGATCATCTAGTTCCAAACCCCTGCCATGGGCAGGGACACCTCCCAATAGAGCTTCCACCTGCCACTCCAAGCCCCATCCAACCTGCCCTTGAACACTGCCAGGGATGGGGCAGCCACAGCTTCCCTGGGCAACCTGGGCCAGGGTCTCACCACCCTGAAAGAGCTGCTGGTGAGAACTCAGAGCCAGGAACAGTAATCTGCTCCTCAGTAGGAGTTACTGGAGCAGAGGGAGGTGACAGGGCATTAATCTGAAGGAGCTTTTATTGCCATGTGACTCTCAACTTCTCTTCAGAGGTGACCAGAGTAAGATCCCTCTCTGGATAACTGTAATTCTCACCTAGGATGGAGCTGAGGGCTCAAAAGCTGCAAGCCCAGGTCTGTGTGAGGCAGCTTCCCTTTCTCCTCCAGCTGTTGTCCACTTATGACAGGAGACAAGGAGGGCCTGGTATAACATCAGGTAATGGCTGCAACCCAGCAAAGCAGTGCTCAGTGCTGCATGTCCCCTGTGGGCAAGCAGGGAGGGAAGCCTTGGTGAGGATGAGAAGGATGGTAATGGAAACACAAGAATGGGGTGAACAAATTGTCTGTTTTCAAATCCAGTGTGGGAAATGGAAGTTTGGACCATTGCTGGTGTCGTGAGCTGGTACCGGGGGGGGTCCCGGCGGTCAGGAGCTTCCAGGACTGCCCCCTGATGTGGAGGGGTTTGTGAAGGAGCCCGAGGGTCACGTCCAAACGGGCCTCAGGGAGGAGGGAAGGGCCCACCTGCTGCCCTCGCCCCTTTGGTACCCCCTGACCCACCTGTCCAGTCAGTGTCACTGTCCAGAGCCAACGAGCGTCCATCAGCCCCACGTTAGGGCGGTGACACCAGGGGCACAGGGTGGCTTGTCGCCCATCCTTTCTGTCCCGGGCCACAGCTGTTGTTTTGGGCTCCTTTGTCCTTGAGAAGCAAGTCTGTTTTAGTTCATTAGCTGGGGATAATCAGGAGAGACATTTTGTTTAGACTGATATGGGGAAGGAAAGAGCAGTTTCCCACAGCTGGGAAGTACAGTGATGCCAAATCTGTGCTGGTGTCCTGGGCTGTGCCTGGGGTGGGGGGATGGCTGCTGTGGAGCTGAGGGAGGGTCTGGAGACCTTCATGGTCATGCTAATATGGGGCAGGGTGTGTGCTGGGACAGGGGCTTCTCTGCCAGGATCAGCTCCATGTCTTGCATGCAACAGGAGCAATCAAGGCCTCAGGAAATGCATGTTTTGTAAAGCAACCACATACCTTAGTCATCCTGCAATTCAGAAAATAAAACTCTTATTCCAGCCTCTCTAACTCAGTATTATAAAACAACATTAAAGCAACATTTAAAAAAAAACACAACAAACCCAACCAACAAAAAAACCCAAACAAGCCAATGTTTACTCTGCAGTGCATGCTAAGAACAGGCAGATGGGGATCTGGTTGGGGTTATAGTTTATTTTTGGTTTATGTTGGTAGCAAAGCTGTTAAAGTTTTCAATGTAATTTGGTCTACTTTAAATACAATTAATCACTACCTTAATAACAAAGGCACCATGATGCATGCTGAGGTAATTATCTGTTTAGATTCTCCAGCTGTCTGGTGCAGATGTCGGTGGTGGAGCTGGGGTGAAAGAAGCTTCAGTGTCTGCTGGAGGTGGGACCATTGCCATGTGAAGGGAAGATGCTCAGGTAGCTCCCCAAGGGTGCTGGGAGCTGTGGCTGTGTCCTGGTTTTGTCCTCAAAGAATTTCTTCCTAATAACCAGTCTAAATCTCTCCTCTTTCATTTTGAAACCATTTCTCTTCATCCCATCCTTCCCTGCCCTTGTCCCAAGCCCCTCCCCAGCTTTCCTGGAGCCCCTTCAGGCACTGGAAGGTGCTCTAAGGTCTCCCTGGAGCCTTCTCTTCTCCAGGCTGAACACCCCAACTCTCCCAGCCTGTCTCCAGAGCAGAGCTGCTCCAGTCCAAGGATCGTCTCTACAGTCTCCTCTGGAGTCACTCCAACAGCTCCGTGTCCTTCTTGTGTTGAGGATCCCAGAACTGGACCCAGCCCTGCAGGGGGGTCTCACCAGGATGGAGTAGAGGAGAACAATCCCCTCCCTTGACCTGCTGGCCACGATGCTTTCACTCCTACTTACTGATGCACGGTATATTTGTTGTTGCTTGTGCATTTTATTTCACCTTGGAAAATGTGAAAATTAGTTCCTTTTATGTTTCTGATCTAACCCCTCACTCTCCTCACTTTCAAATGTATTTCAGCAGGTTTGGTATGGACCAATTACCTAGGAAAAGCTGGCTCTGTGGATGAAGATCCAAGCAGGCAGGGATGCCCACAGTGCCTTGGGATCAGACTGGATCTCCAAAGCCAGCACCATGCCACCTTCCCTCTGAACACTGGGGCCTCCTGCTCAGCACCCCAAGATGATGTTACATTATCAGGAAAGCATGTGCATAAATCTACCTTCAGAAGGATTCCTAAGGGTATGTCTCAAGTGTACCTGCCTATGTACCACGCATGTGACACCAGAAGTACATCTATGTGCAAACTTAAGAATGGCTCACTCTGGAAATATGCTGCATGATGTGAAAACTGCTTTTTGAAATGGTGTGGAAAGGTCTTCCCAAGGCTTTTAGCTCCAGGACTTGTCCCTCCCCTGTTTCCCCTTGGCCATGGCAGTGGGAAGTAGGCAGTGTGGGGAGTGATGGCAGGCTGGGAACACTGATTCCCCCCCCTCTGCCCACTTTCTGCTCCTCCAGCTCTGGCTGCCAAGCTGGAGCAGACAGGGGATTTCTCTGCAGAAATGCAACAGGCCTGGGGAGACTTTTAAAACAAAACAAAACAAGCCTATAAAACTATATAGAATCGCAGCCTGATTTGGGTTGGAAGGGACCTTAAGCATCATCCAGTTCCAGCCCACCTGCATGGGAAGGGACACTTCCCCCTGGAGCAGGTTGCTCCAAGCCCCATCCTGTGGCTACAGTTGGAAGGACCAAATCCAACCAAGTTCACACCTGGGAAAAAGTGAAGGACCAGTCAGTGTGTCCAGGGCTATGTGAATACTGGGGTCCCCTCTGCACCCTGCCATCACCCCTTGCTGCTGGGCAAGCTGCAATGCTCTGGGGGGGTCATGGGGGAGCCTCCCCCTCCCCCATTGCTGGGGTTTCCCATGGGATGGGTTCAGCAGCTCCCATCCTGGCTCCCAGCAGACTCCCAGCCCACGGTGTGTTGGCCAGAGCTCTGCCCAGAAGACACGAGGGCTGTGGACACCCCTTAGCTGGGGGACAAGATGGTCCTTCCAGCCCTTGAGACCAAGGGGGATGGTCACAGGTTGTGTGGTGCCAGCAGGGCCAGAAGCTCCACGGGCAGAGTGATTTATAGATGAGAGAACCCTCCCTTGGCTGCTTTACCTGCCTCGTAAAGGCTGAGCTCAACGGTCTGGGTGGCTTCAATTTTACATCCCTGGGCTCCTGGCTGCACTGGTGGATGTGGGTGTTCTCTGTGCACTGGGAGGTCTCAGCAGCACGAGGATGGAGCACGAGCCCCTGCAGCGCAGCGGTGCGGCTGCGCCTGGCCACGGGTTTTGTCCCATTCCTTTCGTTGTTACCTTTGTTTTATTAAATAGTTGAGCTGTATATGTTTCTCAGAAGCAGAGCTCTCCGGAGCATCGCTTTCAGATTGCCATTGATTACTGCTATTAGCTGCAGTCCTGAATGCTGACGTGCACTGGGAACCCCGGATCCTTGGGTCAAACTCCCTGTCACATCCAACCAAACCAGCTCTAATGCAGTGGGAGCATCTCAGGTGCCTTGGAGAACAAACCATACCAGGGTGTGAGCCTGGGGGTGCTCCAGAAGCAATGCCAAAAGTTGAATTCTCTGCCAGGTAAGTAATTGTGCTAAGATGAACAGGGAAATTTGCCAATGGGTTAGAAATGAATGAATGAATGAATTAAAAATTGTTCTCTAATTTTGTTCAAAAGATGGAATTTGCTTTTCCTTACTCTATTTTTTTTTTCTCCCCCCACTGGTAATTTCCAGGCTCCAGAACAGTCACTTCGTAGGCCTTTAGGTCTAGAAAAGGTATTAAACCAAAAGAGCTCCCATTTTCTAGACACCTGCCAGCCCAAGTAACCTGTCAGAACTGCCACGAGACGTGTGGCTCTGTGAGATATCAAACATCTTTTCTTCCAGGATTTTTGTGCTTGTTTTAGGACCGAGATTTAAAGTTGGTCTGATAGCAGTATTTATGGATTTCTGCTATAGTATGAAAACGTTGCTATAGCAAATCTGAAAATGTTTTTTTCAGTATTTTATTCTGTGATATGTGTGTGGAGTAACTCAGAGTGTCCTCAGGAGATTTTTGTCACCAGGTTTAGGTGAACGCCATCTATGCTACCTTGGAAAACTCACAATCATGGCAAGGAAAACTCACCACCAAAGTGCTGAATACCCCTTAAAATACATCATGTTTGTGGAAATAAAGATGAGCTCTTACAGCAAGCCTGTGTACTACAATTTTTAATAGGATACATAAGTTGATTAATATTAGTACAACACGTTCAGCAGTTGGTAAGTGACAGAACAGAAATGCTGTCAGCCAGAGTGGATTTGCAGCTGCTTATAAACCCTCCAGATCTCTCAGAAAGCCACCACGCTCAGTAAAAGGCAAACACTACCTAAGAATGCTTCTGTGTTCATTGCACAGTGGGGGTGAGGCTGGGCAACCTGGGTCCTGCAAAATGAGCTGAGAAAGGCTGAGCCCTGGCTGAGGATCTGCTCCAGCCTCCTGGCCTCACAGCACTTAAAGTTCATCAACCTTCTCTGAATGCGAATTACAGCCATGATAAGATGTCCCCAGAAAACTCATAATGCCTCTTTGCAGGCCATTCAAGGCGATACCATTAAAATTCAAATGAATGCAAATTAAAATTGCCTTTATAATATGATGTAAATAAAAATAAAGCTGGTGTTAAGTGACAGCCTCGACTTGCTCTTAATGGATTTTACGCTTACTGAGAGGGATGATTTTGTAACAGAAGGGCTGGTCTAAGCCCCCATGAAATACACACTGCAGATAGATCCAGAATGACTTAGCTTGCTGTTTTCTTGTTGCACCAGGTGTCGCAGCCACTCCCTGCAAAAGCTCTTGGCTCTTCATCGCTTCAGGTACCAGAATGCTGAGGACTCAACCAGCTCCTTCCTGCCCAGCTGGGTTCAGTTTCCCGTGCCCAGCAAAGCTGGTTTGTGCCCTGGGAACCTGTGCAAAAGTTGTTGTTGCCACGCAGCCTCCTTAGGTGGGGAAGCAGGTACGTGATGGTTGTGTGGCCAGCCTCTGGTCCTCAGCCTGCTTCTTCTCAGGCAACACTATGTGCTTTTGATCTTTTGGCTGACTTTGAGTAGAACAAGGAATCCAAGCCAGATTTGTCCTTACCCAAAGCACGGTCCTGCTGCCTAACGACAGATATAAGATCTACACAGATTAATTTACTTTCTGAAGTCACAATTGACCCCAAACGTGCACGTAAATAGTAATTTATCTGCTGGGATATCCCCTTCATGCAGCAATTTTTTGGCTTAGCCCAGTGCCCGCTGGGTCAGCAGATGTCTTGCACCCACAGGCCACCTCCAGCTCCCTCGCACACCAAGGTTGGACTGGCTGTACCCCTGTGGAACTGAAAACTCCCCCAGAGAAAGCAAAGCCCTCAGTTAGAGAGAGCTTGGTAAAACTAAAATACTGTAGGGTTTGAGGATCTGGCCCATAAAATTTGTAGGGCTGGGAAATAGATTTAAAAGATGAATTGGTTAATATTAACACATGCCCCCACCCCATAAACAGGGATCATAGATAATGTACAAGCAGGAGACACTGTCTTCACCTCCAGCTAGGATTGCCAGGATTTATTTATTGCCAATATTACCAGCAATGTCCTGAGACTGTGTGCAAGGCTGCTGCTTGCAAATCGCCTAAATGTTTTCAGATGAAATATAAGATGGATAAAAAGGATCTTCATTCTGTCAGTTTGATGAATAATTATGGTATGGTAGCTACTAAAAAGCTGGGCTGGTGACAGGTTTCCTCATCAGAGTTATGGTTGAAAGAGAAATGGTTTCTTTTTGCTATATTAACAAAAGCTGTACTTAAAATCAGAAAATTGACTGGATAGCTCCAGTCCTTTATAGCTGGATTAATACATGTTTAATTCAAATATATGGCATTGATTTTGGTAGTGCTGGATATGATGGTGCTTGCAGCAAGACAGGCCTCTCTTACAAACCCTGACTCCAAATATTGTCCCGCCTCTACGCCCTTTACAGTAAGTGTATTTTTTGCAGTTAATGAAAATATATGAACTTCCTCAGTGCAAGGTTTGCTAATTAGAAATGAGCATCTGTGCTGGAACTGTTCCACCCCAAGAAAAGTTCCCTTCGGGACTAGTTTTTCAGTCATGGGCCCATGTTTTTATGTCCCTGCAGTCTCTGTGTGATTGAGCTGCAGTAATGATGTGGGGAAGTGTGCAGGCTCCTCCTGATTTGCAAGCCCAGAGATCACAGCTGCAGAGGTGCTCCCAGCAATTCCAGCCTGCTTGCCCCAGTCCTGGAAACAAGGGCTCTGCCTTCTTTGCATTCAGGGAATGGAAAAAAAATTGCTTTTATCCTGGCCCTGTGAGTTATCCCTGCAGTGCAGCAGAGTGTGCTGGCACCCAGAGGGGAAAAGATCCAAACGGAACTTTTTTCTCATGTCAGGAATAAAACAAAGTGTATCATGGAAATGCAGGTGCTCCCAACCATTTTCTTTGGCTTATCAGGCTGGTAATACATGGAGGGTTTGGAAGTGCATTGATGGCTGTGAAAATCTGGCCAGTATCAAAAATAAGAGTTCAGCAGGACAGTGGTGGTACTTGGGGCAGGACCCCAGTTTGGTGTCTCTGTGAGAGGACCTCACTGTGCTCTTCATTGCAGAGGGACCTACGAATATCTGGACCTTCATGAAGGTCCTGGAGGAGCTGAAGTTTGGGGCGCAAAGGAACCTCACAGCAAAACACCTCCAAAAGAGGTGGCAGAGGACCTAGGGCTGCACCAGGTACCTCAGTTCATTTTCTTGAACTACTAACACTTTGACACATTTGTTCTTTGCTGAGATCAGGGCTGTGTTCTCAGGGTGCAAAATCTGCCATAATCAGATTAGAAAGAATATGGGTAAAACAGTGTTGCCAAAGCCTTCAGGATGAAGCGATTTTAATGTGCCTAATGCCATTGAAACACTAAAATACTGTGCTAAGTGCCTCCTGACTTTTTGAAGAACATTTAGTTTGGAATTCAGCCCAGAAAATGCATCTGCCCCTACAATTTGCACCTCATTGACTGAGGCTGAAGAGGGAGGAAATGAAGATGATTAACTAAGGAAAAGTAAATTAGTCTTGCTTTGTATGTAGCAACTGTGGATGATTTGCCTTATAAAGGAAAATTATTTGGGGGCTGGTTGGTTCGACCTTTGGTTCTGGTGTGTGAATGTGTCTGTGGTGTTGTGCCAGGTACCAGCTCCTGTCCATTGATCAGGATTTTGCTAAAGAGAAGGAAAATTTGCAAGGGCTCAGAAGCTCTCTGTCCCCATTGTTGATTTCTCTCCTTCCACGAGGTTTTGTTCTCACTTCTGTCTATGCCAAGGATGATGCTAATAGTGCTATTTTTGAGACACAGGATTCTAAAGCAGAGTTAATCACTCTTGAGAGCAGATAAAACTTCCCTGAGGGTATGGGGAAAAAAAAAATCTCCTAGTGATGTAAAGGCTCCAGGTGTGATTCTTTCATGATGCTGGTACAGATCAGGAGCAAATCTAGTCTGTTCCACTCTTGGGAGCTTCTTAGCAGATCAGGAAAGTTAGATTAAAGTAGGAACAGCACCCCGGGTTCTTTATTATGTGTGGCAGCTGCAGAATTAAGGCTCTGGTTGTGTGGGGAATGGCAGGTTTGGCTGGTGTGTGAATGCAGCATTGGGGTTTTGCTGCTGCTTCCTAAGAAATGATTGAAAATGTGGTTTCAGTTACTGGAAATGGTCGGT
Source organism: Apus apus (assembly GCF_020740795.1). NCBI lineage: Eukaryota > Metazoa > Chordata > Aves > Apodiformes > Apodidae > Apus > Apus apus. The sequence continues at coordinate 850,044 of NC_067285.1, forward strand.
TGTTCTCTGCTTTTTGCAGACCAGGCACTCCTTTGTAGAACAGCATTTGGTGTCATTATAATCAGAAATAAAAGAAAAAAAAAAAAAGAAAAGACAGATGACTGTCTGTTTTGGACTCTCTTTAGCAGCACCTCTATTGGCTTCAGAGGGAGGAGAAAAAAAATTCACTGAGATAATGAGACTGGCAACTTACATCCAAATATTGTGATTTTTGCTTGAAGTGGAACAAAGAGTCACTTGGGGAAGCATTGGCAGCTTTTATGCCGGAACTCCAAATAGCCAAATGTCAGAAGAGATGGTCAAGCTCACCCTTAGGAGAGAGAGGGAAGAATGGGTGATGTGCAGTAGATGCCCTGAGATGAGGAGGAGGAGCAAACATCAAGCTGAGGCAGCTTCCTGAGGTGAGTTTTGTTCTAGCTAGACTGAAACTTGTTAAAAAATCAGTCAATTAAGGTAATAGGCAGTGCATTCTCATTCTAGGAAAGGAGTACATAAATGAGCAGCACAAAAAAGGGTAGTGTTTTCTTCTGCAAAACCACAGGTACTTAGATTAAGCAGATCAATAAGCCATCTGTATCGCGGCAAGAACAGTCATAAATTACTCAAAAATTCTGTTTCTGAACAGAATTTGGGCATAGGGGCAAAGCCAGCAGTGCTCAGTGCTGCTGGAAGGAGCCTTGCATCCTGCAGGTTTAATGACTCTGCTGCCACTGGTGAGGGAGGGACGGGGGGACATGGACCAGCAGTGACAGAGACTTCAGATAATGAGGAATAGATGAAGTAACTAAACTGTGTGCCCTGCCACGTATTGAGACCCCAGCACTGCCCCCAGGCCTGAGCAAACCCCAGCACCAAGGGCTCGTTCAGCACCATCATGGGAGAAACCCAGAAGTGTTCGGATTTTCTAACTGTTGCTTGTGCAGCCATTGGAAATCTGGGCAATGGAAGTGCTTTTTTTCCTTCTGGTTGCGAGTTTCTTGCTGTGACTCAGGGTGACAACATGTTCCCAGCCCTGGGAGTGCTGGATTTGGGGCTGGGGGGCAGAGCCTCCCATCAGCATGTGCCCTCCTGCTCTGGTTAAGCCCTTCCCGGGTAGGGGTCTGTCCAGGTACCTGCTGTTCTAGTCACACTTTAAAACAGTGAATGATCAGGGAAGGAGTTAAACCTGGCTCTGGGTCCAAATGCCAGGTTCTGTGGTTCCAGAAGCACGTTCTGAAAGCTCAGTGTCTTTCCTGCTGTTGCTGTATTACCCACCCTGAGGAAAGGATGGGGATGAGGACAGGGAGCAGAAGTGGTGCTGCACAAAACAACACTGAAAGCCCACGGTGGAAACTGAGATTTATTTTCAGTTTGTTGTTTTTTTCTTCTCTGCTTTCTGGTTCTTCTTGCCATGACCACGAGATCTGGTGCTTGGGACACAACCAGAAGAGCCTGTTCAGATGGATGTTCTCAGCAGCACACGGAGAGCCAGCAGCTCTGCAGGGGCACTGGCTGGGTCTGTGCAGCAGGCTGGGCAGGGGGGCTGGCAGGGAGCAGCAGGTCTGCTCAGAGGGGCTCAGCCCACCCCACCTCCCAGCAGTGATGATACAGGCAGAGTAGGGAAGTTGAATCCCACCTCTGGAAAGGGTTGTGGTTCAGTAAACGATCATTGAGGCAGCAGTGTGCTCTTGCTGCCAAGAAGGCCAATGGAATCCTGGGGTGCATAAAGAAGAGAGTGGCCAGTAGGTCAAGGGAGGTCATTCTCCCCCTCTACTCTGCCCTGGTGGGGCCACAGCTGGAGAACTGCATCCAGTTCTGGGCTCCACAGCTCAAGAGAGGAGACAGGGAACTGCTGGAGAGAGTCCAGAGGAGGGTGATGGAGACGACTGGGGGGCTGGAGCATCTCCCTGATGAGGAAAGGCTGAAGGAGCTGGGACTGTTTAGCCTGGAGATGAGAAGGCTGAGGGGAGACCTTACTAATGTGTACAAGTATCTAAAGGGTGGGTGCAAGGAAGATGGAGGCAGGCTCTTCCCAGTGTCAAAGCAAGGGGCAATGGGCCCAAGCTGGAACATGGGAAGTTCCATTTAAATACAAGGAAAAACTTCTTTACAGTGAGGGTGACAGAGCCCTGGGACAGGCTGCCAGGGAGGTTGTGGAGTCTCCATCTCTGGAGATATTCAAACCCCCTTGGATGCAGCCCTGGGTGATGTGCTCTAGGTGACCCTACTTCAGTGGGAGAGTTGGACTAGATGATCTCTAGAGGTCCCTTCCAACTCCAGAGATTCTGTGATTCCACCTGGGCTGGAAATGAGTCCTCCCCCCTGACATGGCAGCCTTCTGCTGGGCACCTTTTGCTCCTGAAATACCAGACAATCTGCCTAACACACCTCAGCCTGCAGTTCCTGGAGATGACCATTCATCCTACTCTAAGGACCAGCCTACTTGGAGGGATACAGATATTGTTTTTTCCCCTCTGACTTCTGCTAAATTAAATTTGATGGCAATGCTGCATCAATAGGCTTACAGGCTTTCTGCTGAAGACACTTTGCAGAGCTGAATGGCTCCTCTGGGGGATTGCTCTGCAGTTTGCTGCCTCCTCCATGAATCTCTCCTTTGACTTTACAGGCAGAAGCAGCAAAGGGGAGGGTGGGATTCACCTACCAGCGACTTTATCTGTTATTTCCAAAGGTCATATCAAGAAAAGATTGTACAGCTGTCTGTGCTACCTGCTGCTCCATCTTCACATTACACAGCATTTCTCAGGAGGGTATTTTAATACTACTTTTCCTTTGCTTACCAGAAATTCTTATATTGTACAAACGAGACACATGGCTCCTGGCTGCCTGCTGGAGCTTGTCTGTGCCTCAGAAATGAACTTTAATAACGTGTCTAATATAATGCAGGACAGGGCTGTTTGTTTGGTGGTTTATAAACTTCATAGATGCAACAAGGCAGTGCCGAAGCAGATTTGCTCTTCTCTCTACAGGAACATCACAGGAATAACAGGGCAACAGGCACAGAGTTAAAAGGGACTCACCACTTGTTTCAGTGTAGCTTGGGGGTAAATCTGTCTTCCCCTGCCAGGGATCTGAGTTTTGCTTGTGGAACAAGGAGAACTTCTAGACAAAAAATGATAACAACTGTTGTGAGGAAGAAAATCATTAACAGATGGGGAGGGGGCAGGAAAGTGTATGCAAAGCAGGTCTGGATCTACCCAGTGTCTGTTCTCTGTAAAGCTGCAGCACCAAGTAGCTTCTCTTGTCCATCCTCCTAAATGTTAAGTGTCCTAAATGTCTATTTTTCTTCTCAACATGTGAGAACAGTTGGAGGTAAATAGCAGGACACCTGGCTGAGAGAAGAAAAGCCTTTGGTGTCTTCTGTGCCTTCTTGGTCCAGAAGAAGAACACCCTTTATGGTCCCAAAGTGCTGGCTGTGGCTTCCACCCAAAAGATTAATGCCTTCTGGTCAGGGGTTTGATAAGGGGAGGCTTTGAGAATACAGTACCAGAAAGATCTTCCCAGCTCCCACTGCTGACCACCACTCCAACCCCCTTTGAGCACCCGCTCACTATCTATATGTACAATTTCTCAGTGCACTTTTACAGAGCCTGAGTCTTCAAAACCTGTGCAGCCAGCTGGGCTCTCATTACCAGATAATATATCATTATGGTGACACAGCTACTAACTAGCTAATAACAGCTCCAGATGGCAAGGATGCATTCTGGGAGTTCCTGACCATGAAGTGCAAGCTTTGAAAAATCTTAAATATTACCACTGAAAGTTCCCCATTTAGTGCCTTTCAAAAGAAGCAGGTCTGAGAGGTGAACAATTACATGTACTGCAAAGCTGGAAGTTCTCAGACCTTGGGCTTTGCTGTTTTCCGTCTGGAGGGGAAGGAAGCTTGCAATTAGAGATTCCCAACAAAGCAATAGCTCTCTCAGGATTTTCCCCTAAGTAGATTTTAAAATGCCTGGTGTTATGTTAAGACATTTGTACAAAGCAATGAAGGAAGAGGTTTGTCAATGTCTTCAGCCTCTGGTGCCCTCTGTGTGGACATCCAAACTTTACAGGCCCCAAAACCCCAGTGGGACTTGACTGAAAACTTTGAGCTTTTCAGAGGAAAGAAAAAACACTGAAGACATGTTCTACAAAATCTGTTAAAATACATATTCTTAATGTTCCCAGGCCTGTTAAGAAGGAGGAGCCCCTCTCCCCTCTCTGGGGTGGAGGAGCATTGATGGAAGCTGTGCTAACTGGTGAGAGGGTAAGCAGGGAGTGGAATCAGACTGGGTAGAGAATTTTTCATCCAGCTTTTTTCTCTCTTCAGATGAGCAAATGGGAAAAAGAAACATGTTATGGTTTCTCAGTCCATTATTCTCCCTTCATTGTCAAAGCAGATGCTTGCTCAGTTAAGAGAGACAGAAAGGTCTGTGCTTCTGCAAAGGGCATGTTTGCAGTTTAGCTGACACTTTAGGACGAGAAGGGAAATGATGTTCCATTTTTTTCCTGCTGAATCCCTGTTTATCCTCATTGCTGTGTCTCAGCTCTGAACTATTGTAACACGGTGGGAGGATTTTTGATTCTCTCATTGTTGGGTTGTAGCACAACTAAATCCCAGCACAAGGCAGATGGTTCTGCTGCAGCCTCTTCCACCCCCGCTGTGTCTCTGCTGATAAAACAGGCTGTGGAGGGAGCGTCGGGGCCATGCCTGGACTTTGGTCACCAATCCTCTTCCCAGAGTCCTTGCTGGTGGCTCTGCTGGTGTTCCCTTGGCCACGTGCCTGCTCTTCTCCCACTGCTCCCTTTTCCAGCCCCAGGCCTCTCCCCTGGTGCCTTTCAAACCTGTTTTATGGTGCTTGGTTTCAGCAGGAGGGGTAATTCTCTTTGCTGTGCTGGATTTTATTTCAAATAAATGGTTGAGAGTTTTAATCTGCTGCAAGCAGGTGCCACTGCAGGTGACACTGCTAAAAGCATATGGTTACTTATGCTGTTGAAACGTGAAAAAGCTGTTATTTTAAAAACCTTCCTTCAATAGTCTGTGTAAGCATTGGCAGCCAAATACTCTCAGCTGCAGATGTATCCAACTTTTTATTTAAAAACAAATTTCAGACTCGCAAAAAGATTCAATTAAAGCAGTTTAAGCACAAAGGAAAAAAAAAAAAATTACAGACTTTTCTTGTAGGGAGCTGTTGTCAGACCCCTGAGCACATCCCCCAGCTCCCAGGAGAACAGGAGTTAACACCAGACGGAGCAGAGAGGCCTCAGCCCCACAGAGGGAGCATTTGGGGCCAGAGCCCTGGGCAAGGAGCTCAAAGGATAAAGGTAAACATGCTACATTCAAGTGTTCTGTGGTTTTAATGTTCCTACCAGGGGACACCAGCCCCTGGGTGGATTCTCCTGGTGTACCTGTGGGTCTGTGACAGTGGGTAAGCAAGACTTTCCTCCCCAGCTCCAGCTTTTTCCTCTGTGAGTGAGAAAATAAGAACAAAATGTTGTCTTGTGGGTTTCCCTGGCAGAAGTGAGCCTGGGTTCTGTGCAGAATGTGGAGATTTGAAAATCAAGCCAATCAGGTGTCTGCCTGGGTGTTAACAGCAAGGGCAGCAATGCCAAGTTGTTGGGTGGGTGGTGGGGGTGTTGGGTGGGTGGTGGTGCTTGGTCTCTGGAGACATCTCTGTGTATGGAGCTCCTCTCGCTGGGGCAGGGAGGCTGGGGGTCAGGCAGGTGTGGTGGCTGCCCAGCACTCTTTCTCCAGGTCTGCAGGCAGCATTTCAGGTTCCTTGGTCTAGAAGATGAAGGTCCAGTGAGGTGAGGGTACAGGGTGAGAACCCTGCACCATCCCAGATGATGCACCTCTGCTCCCTGCAGGGCCAAAGCACTGATGGCAGACCAGGATGGCTGCTTGCTCTCCTGACAGACCTCTTGGTGCTTCAAACCTGCTTACAGCAGCTGCAGCTCATGTGTCTGCTTTGGGCAGGGATTCCCAAAGGCCCTTTTCTCCCCGGCAGCCTTGGGTTGTGTCATTCAGGACTCAGCATCAGGCACCCCTCGCAGCCCTGGCTGAGCAGCTGCACCAGCCACCACCTACTGGAAGAACAGTCGTGATGCAAACTCATGAGGAGAAATACCTGGCTTCACCAGGCCACCTTCAAAAGCTGACTAGAGCTGGAACCACCTGCAGAACACGTGAGCAAAAAGGTGGAAGTGAAAGGTGCCTGCAGCAGATGGTAACAAAAAGTGTGTAAGTGGGGGATGAAGAGCCACGAGGCATCTTGCAGCATCTCTGGGTGCCTGGAAGAGACGTAAGGATTCAGGGTGCAAAGTACTGAGGGGCAGGAGGAGAAAGGTGGACACAGAGGGTGACTGGGAGCAGTCAGCCAGCCCACCTGGGAGAGCTGCCCGGGAATGACACTGCAGGGGGTAGGGATGGGAGGCAGTGCAGGCTCCACCACTGCAGGATCATCTTATTTATGAGTAAACATCACTTAGCACCGAGCTCACAAGCATTAGCCTGAAAGCAAGGGCTTTGATCCTGCATTTCCTCCTATTGTAAAATTAATAACAGGTAAGATGCACTGGTGAATTTAAAGGACTGTTACACTCCCAGCAGGGGGGAAGTGTCTGGGTTTGCTTGTTTACAGACACAGCTGCATTCCCAGAGCTCTCCCGAGGCAGATTTCTGGAGAACCTTGGCTGCCTCTGAGTACAAGAAGTAACAACCAGGTGCAAATCAAAGGTGATGTTTCAAATGTATCCTCTTCTGCTGAATTAGAGCCCTCCAACCATATAACACTGCATCTACTCTGAAGGCTTCCAGTGAAGAGAGTTTCCCTGGGAACTGTTGAATCATCACACCAGGAAAGTTCTACTGGAACAAAAAAAGTGTTTTGCTAACACAGATCTGCCTCTGAATGTCAGTGATGCTGTTGTGACCAGTGTACAGGGTTCAAAAGGAATGCTGTCAGCCAGCTTGCCTGTGAATTCCTGCCCTGCTCCCTTCCTATTCTCTTCTCCCATCAAGAAAATGTCTCTTGAAATGCTTCCACATGAGTGAATGTCTCCATTCACCCTCATCTTACTCTTGACTTTATGGCTTCTCCTTGGCTGCAAGGTCCTCCTTTGATATGTCTTCTTCCAAATGATGCACTTTCACTACAAAATCCTTATGCATGAATGTCATCACTTTCAGAGACAAGAAAGTAAATGTGGGCTCCAAATCTTTATTTAAACCCATAATGACATCATCTGATTTGAAAGGCCTGGTGTTAAGCAGTTTCCATTGGATTCTCAGCCAAAATCAGCAGCAATAAGACACCTTCCAACCCTGTAATGTGGTCGTTCAACCCACCAGTCATGAGAAGTTTGCATCTCATACACACCCAGCTCTAACACCTCCCAGTCCATACCTTGAGATTTATTGGGCATTAATCTCTCCTTTAACTGTAACTGTACTCACTTACTTTTTTGATGTGATGTGTCAAGGTAGTGTCAGCATTTGCTTGATCCTGGTAAAACAGGGAAGTCTTTAAAAGACAAATGGAATGATTGCTGAATTATTCATAGGCAGCGTCTGGGATCTTCACATTTTCCTGAATCAGAGGAATGAGAAAAACTGGAAACCTTCAGCTAATGCCCTGGCAATAAAGTGTCCTTCTGAAAGGGATGAGGGCTGATACTTTGTCACTTTTCAGCACTTTTTGTCAACCTTGCTACATATAAATGCTTTGTGCTCTGTGATGGAAAGCCCTGGATGGCATATTTTGACCATTTTGACCAAGATTGCAACCCAAGGAACATTTGGTGACAGTGATGGGAAACGGTTACTGAAAGTGCCTCTTCGTTGCCAACGTGGTGGGAAGAGGAGGAGCTGGGAAGCAGGGAGGCCCTTTGGGAGGGGAGGGAGGCAGAACAGGAGCTGGGGGCTCAGGAGGATGCTCTGACTGCTGGGGGCTGGTCGGGGGGGGTCATGGAAAGGCCCCAGGGAGCGAGAGCTGCTGTGTGACCTGCTGCAATGGGGCCATTTCCATACAGCTCCCTTGGGACATGACCTGGGAAGGGGTTCTGACATTATCATCAGCAGAGGGTACCTCTAGGCACTGGGACATTGCCATTCAACGGTGATTTTTTGTTTTGATGTTCTCTTACACTGTGTTTCTCTTTTAACCTTCCTGGGGACATGAAGGTGAACTCATTGAGGATGTTCCTTGGGGCATGAGGAGACAATTCCTAGGTAGGATGCAGGATGCAACTTTAATACTTTGATCCCTCCTTTGCTCTGCTTTCCTTCAGGTGGGGGATTCAGAGCTGCTGCAGGGATGTGATTTCCAGAGGCACATTGTACTCCAGGGGTTAAAAATTCAAGGCTCCACGTGTGCCAGGCTGTCAGCGCCTCAAAGGAGTTACACTGAAATGCCATGTAGCAGGAACCTCTTCATCTTAGGTCTCCATGGGAAGCAGGCTAATGTTTTCAGTTTCTAGCCCTTGGTGGTGCCTCCTAAATAGCTTTTACAAGTGTGGTTATGGAGTAGAGCTACATTTGATTTCATCTGGCTCCCCAGGCTGATGACTGTGTTCAGTGCCCGTGAGAAATGACCAGGGGCTGTCAGAGCTTCCAGCACTGCCCTGAAGTGGCTGGAAGGGGTTCCTAAAAATACCTTCCACACTGCAACCCACCCCAAGGGCCTTTTCTTCCCATTTGCTCCTTACTGTGCAGTGACAGCTCCTATACCTCCATTCTCCACCCAAAAGCACTTTTAAATGGTTCAGACGTTTCAGTCGGTTTCTCCCTGTGGGTTGTCACCTGGCTCAGGCATGACTAACCCTCCTGTTATAAAAGCATGTTTGGTGTGTAACTGATTTGAATGAGCACCAAAGTTCTTCTTCCCCCTCACAAATGTGCTCGGGTGGTCTCAAAATGGAAAAGTCCTTGTGTGACACAACAGTGTGACCTGAGGTCACAGCAATGACCCGGAGGCAGGGAAGGTCTACTGCAGAAGTCCAGCCTCTTGCCCAGAACAACCTTTGTTCAGCCTCAGCCAGATGGAATCCATCTAGGGCAACAGAAGAAGAAAAAGCTCAGGGATGTCTTTAGTGTTTATATGAGCAAAATTCATTTAATTAATTCAAAGTAATGAATGGTAAGAGGAAAAAAAAAAAAAAAAGGTGTTTGCTGGACTGTCTCTGTGGTCAACAGGAGATGCAAATGGTTTTTTGCACTAATTGTTTTAATCTGGGTGTTTCCCTACTTTGCATGCTGACTGCACCAGCTCACACTGCCCCGTGGTATTTAAATAAGAAAACCTGATTTCATTATGCTTAATTTCACCAAAATGGAGAAATAAAACCTGCTGTGCTTGGCCCTTCAGAGTTATCTCCCACATTTTATAAACTTCTGAATTTTTAAAAAAGAGACAATGTTTCAAAGATCTTTTGCAAGACAGTAACTAAGTAATTATCTATAATTCTGCTTATGATAGAAATATTTATTTCACCAGACTCTTCCACTGCCCAAGAAAAAGCCTCCTCAGTTGAATCTTTTGTTAAGTAACATCATCAAATAGATTCAAACCAAAGAGAAACTCAAGCCCTCCATCTCCTAGTTGTTGAATAGTCAAGGTAAATGGTGAAAATGAGTCAGAAATTAATCCACTGTTCTCCAGAAGCAATAATTTAAGTGTCACTTGACACTTTGACTTTGCTTTAGACAGGAAAATGTTCCAGGGAAAATGTTTCTCTAGCTAAAGGAAAATTGTAAAGCTGCAAAAAAAAACCACTGAACTTGTCAGAAACCTTGCAATTCTGCCCTTTGGTGAGGAAGGCTTGGCTGGGTGTTTCTCCTGCTTCTCAGCTGAGTTGGTGGTGGTGGGGCAGCCTTGCAGCCCCTCTGCCCAGGTGCCCTTGCCCCTTGCTGCTGTTCTGGGGGCTGTACAAGTGGCACTGCTGAGGTTTTGCTGAGCACTGCTGGCTATGGGAACCTCTTCCCAAGCCTTCATTTGCTTCAGGTAATCAAGCCAGTGCTTCAGCTGGCTTTAGATTCCATTGCCTATATAAGCCTGGTTAACTGTAACCTTAACCTTAGATCTCTCCTCTAATAAAAAGTCGTAACGTGCTGCTGCTGGTGATCAGCATTTCAAAGGTTGGAGAACAGGCACAGTTTATCTTCATGAAATAATTGGAAAGGTACTCATCTCTAGGCAAGAAAGATTCTGAAGAGTAGCAGGGAAAGGACAAAGCTCTTGGGAGCTTCAATGCCTTCTGCTGTGACCCCACCTGGCCTAGCTCCACATCCTCTGCAAGGATGGAGGGTCCTGCTGTGCCCTCAGCACAGGGCTCTCCTGCACTTTCTGTGTGTTCTAGCTCAAAATACTCATTTCATATATTGTTTCTGAAAGAGCTGGTAGAACTTCAGGGCAGGTAAAGCAAATCACACCACGTTAGGGTTGAGTATGTAAATACATTTTGTTTCTGTGGAGAAGCTGCTTGTGGGTGTTTTGGTGGTAATAAAAGCTCTGCAAGTTTGGGGCTCCTCTAAATGGGTTATTTTGGAAAAAAAAACACCCCAAAACCCAACACCACTCACAGTAAAACCTTGTACGCATTTATATACATATGTACATACACACATAAGCACACATCAAATTGTAATTGCTAGCTCTTTTTATGAGTTAATTAGACTGATCTCTACCATCACATAGAGTATCCTGAGCTTTTTAATAATTCCAGGTCTTTGCCCTGCCGGTGACTTTCTGGGGTTCCTGCCACTCTCAGTGCCCCCTCATCTTCCTCAAAATGTCATTTCAAGGAGAGCAAGTGGGGTTTAGACACAGGGCACTTAAATATGTCAGCCCTAGTCAGTGTAAAGTATGTGCTTAATTGAGGAGCCCGGGCTTTGACACCCAGCTCAGCTGGACTGAACAGAAGCTTCAGACAAACCTAGTGCAGTTCCTCAGGTTATTGTTAGTCCCAGGTGCCTCTGCTGCCTGGATAGGGTCCCTCAGTGAGCTGGTGGGCAGAGTTTGGCCCCCAGGATTTGCCCTCTGAGGAGAACTGCCCCAGGGGCAGGGTGTCCCTGGGGTACCTGCCATGGCTGATGCTGCCAGCTGTGTTGCCCAGAGGGTCTTTCTGCTCAGATCTGCATGGTGAGAGTTCTCTTCATAGAATCATAGGATCATCCTGGTTGGAAGGAACCTTGAAGATTATAAAGTTCAACCATAACCTAACTCCCCCTACCATAACCTAGTTTACCTGTTCAGTGCTTACATCACGTCACTAAGCAGTATATCTACATTTCTTTTAAACACCTCCAGGGATGGTGACTCCACCACTTCCCTGGGCAGCCTGCTCCACTGTCCAACCACTCTTTGGGTGAAGAAATTCTTCCTAATATCCAGTCTAGCCCTCCCCTTGTGCAGCTTCAGGCCATGTCCTCTGGTCCTGTCATTATTCACTTGGGAGAAGAGCCCAACTCCCACCTCCCTACACCCTCCTTTCAGGCAGTTGTGAAGAGCAAGGAGGTCTCCCCTCAGCCTCACTTTTTTCTTCATCTGCTATTTTTTTTTTTGCACTGTGATATATAAGAGACTTCCAGGCACTGGGCTGCTGGTGCCATGGTCACCCAGCAGCTTGGTGCTGCAGTGAACTCCCGCAGTAGGAATGTACAGGAAAGGAACACGTTCCTGCTTTCCCCACCTAGGAACATACTGTGGGTGCAAGGAAATGCTGCTGCAACTCGACACAAACCCAGACCCGCTGTAGTCCCCTGCTCCTAGCACACCAGATTCCTTGGAAGAGCCTCGGGCAGGCAAGCTGCCAAGCCCCAGCCTGCAGCCACCGCCAGAGGTTTCTGTTTGCTCCGGCTCATTAGCAGGAGGCAGCTGTGAGTTCATTCACTATTAATGTCACTGTAATGAAAGACACCCACTTGTGGGAAGAGGTGAATTTGGAGAGAGCTATTAAGAAGGTCTCTGTGCCAAATCACACGGTAGCTGTCAGGGAGGCCGAATTATATCAAGACTCAATTTTTTTTTTGTGAAACCGTCCAGGAATCATGATAAAAATAGAAAAAATAATAATAATAATAAAATGTCCATGCTCCTGACTCAGCAGACTCAGCCATAATGCAGGCACTTGGCTTGAGATTAATGCAACATATAAAATTAAGAAGACTTTTGGTGGAAAGATTTAAAATGTTGAAACATGAGAGAGAGAGAGAGGGAGATGTACGATACTGCTCCTGCTTGATACACAACCTGACTCTGCTGCTGCTTCAAAATTTTGCCCCAGGGAACATCTGAAAAAAACCCCTCCTGAACTAAAACACACTTCATTTCCTCTCTACTCCTGACAGTATAGGATAAGACTTTGCAAGTTTTTCTTTGCAACTGTTTTTCTCCCTTTTAAGAATCAAAAAGGAAATAAAAGGTCTGCAGTGAGGATAGTCTTTGCATTACAAAACCTGAAAACATAAAGCCCAAGTATTTCCTAAAGGAAATGTGTTTTTTATACAAATTGCTCATTTTCAGAACTATTGGGGGTTGGGGCTACAATGGGAGGGGAGGGCTGGAAAGAAAATAACCCAGAAGGTGTCAGCTCTGCTTGCAACAATGGGGGAGTAATCGGATTTATTACTTGTATGCAAAATTCAGATGAAAGTTACTGATTATATTTGTGAAAGAGAGAAAAAAAATAGTGAAAATTATCCTTTGAATTGTTAGTGATGGAAAAGAGGGAAGAATGAAGAGGGAGGTTCTTCCCCCCAGCCTGGAGAGCTGGTGCTGCTGCCTGGGGAGCTCACCCTGCCCCCAGCTGAGGGTTACCTCTGGGTTCCCTCCCTTGCAGCTGTGCTGATGGGCTCTGCAGCACCTCAGCACCTTGTGATTCCCCATCTTCTGGGTCTCTTCTCACACATTTACCCTGGGTGGAAGATGGAGCTGCAGGTAGGAGTGTTGATGTCACCAGAGCAGCACATTTTGGGGTTCAGCTTTCATGTGTGGTGACCATTAGAGGAGTAACGAGTTTCCCCAGGAAACCCCATCTGTTTCCCTGTCAGCCCTCCCAAACTTGCTTTCTTCTCACCTAACTCGATCTTTCTCAAAGGAAACCCTTCTCCCAGGTGGCACCAGCCTCATTTGTAAAACACCTGACCTGTGGGGCGGATCTCTGCAAACACCTCATCCCACATGTGCTCTCAGTGATGTCCTCTCTCTGGATGCTTTCAGCTCCATCAGGCACACTCTGGCTCTCCCGCTCCTCTCGTTGCTGTTAAACCCTGCTTTTGCTAGGCTGTAAAGCATGGGGCACTTGGGCAGCAGCCCAGGGTGAAGGAGAAAATCCTGCACACAGGGGATGGGGATTAGGATGAGCGGAGGTGGGAGCACGGGCTGGGGAGGTTGAGTGTGCAGGTGCAAGGGAGCTGGGGTAACTTTAATTTTAAAAGTTATAAGAAGGACCAAATAAAGCCCATATGACTCCAGACTTGTGCCATGTTGTGCCCTGGACCTTGAGGACCACTGTCACTACCAGCCAGGCTTACACCCCAGTCTCACTTCACACCCTCCTGTGTGCTGACAGCTGTCAGGCTGTACAAAAGCAAAACAAATTAAAGGAGCAATTACTTTGCCACTGAAAAAATCAGTTCTGAATGGAAAATAGATTGAGATTTGGGATTTTTTGCTCTGTCAGCTCCTGAGCTCAAGCAATTTGGAGACTTTCCCGCTCCAGGCACTGAGCTGTGGGTAGGGCAGAGCAATTTCCATAAGCAAAGCTCTTCTCCACCTTTTGCTGCCACGTGCCAGCTGTGGTGACACCCAAACAGCTCACGTCCAAGCAACCTTTCCATTTCTCATTTTTCCTGCATGTTAATGTTTTGCAATTAGAGAGCAATACCCTGCCATGGACTAGCCTCCTCCAGCACCTCTCTGTGGGGACTGGCTAGGCTCCTAAACCACCCTGTCCCAGCAGGGTGTTGAACCTAGACAGCTTCTTCACACACTGAACCCACAAGTGGTGGAAGGACAGAGGGAAATCCGTCCTTTTGTGTCAGCAAATAAATGGTGTTTGACAGGGAGCAGCTTGAAAGAGTCCAGCACAGAGCCACAAAGGTAATGGAGTGGAACATCTCCCTGATGAGGAACGGCTGAGGGAGCTGGGTCTCTTGAGCTTGGAGGAGACTGAGGGGCGACCTCATCAGTGTTTACAAATATGTAAAGGGCAGTGTCAGGAGGACAGAGCCAGGCTTTGTTCAGTGATGTCCAGTGACAGGACAAGGGGCAGTGGGTGCAAACTTGAGCATAGGAGGTTCCATGTGAATGTCAGGAAGAACTTCTTTCCTGTGAGGGTGACACAGCCCTGGGACAGGCTGCCCAGAGAGGCTGTGGAGTCTCCTTGGCTGGAGACACTCAAACCCACCTGGACACATTCCTGTGTGATGTGCTCTGGGTGACCCTGCCTGGCAGGGGGGTTGGACTGGATGGTCCCTTCCAACCCCTAAGATTCTGTGATTCTGTGATTGTTTGAGCTGGGACATTCCCTCTCCCCTGGATGCTGATTCTCTGCTCTCAGCAGAAGGAATGTGTCCCTGCCATTCCCAGCCAGGGCTCCCTGGCACTGAAACACCAAGAGAAAAAACAGTTTGAGGAAGTTTCAGGTTTTTTTGCGGAGCACTTGGGTGCAGCTGCCAGCACAGTGCTGTCAGCTGGGTCCCTCTCGATGGCCAGACGTGTGGGGTTTAGCAGCAGAAGGATGGACACTTCCAGCCACAGCTGGGACCACGTCACGGGCAGGAGGACTTCCCTGGTAGGAACATCTGACCTAATTAGCTGCTGCTGCTGCTGGCTTTATACCCGTGTCACCTCTTTGTGAGGGGAATAATCAGCAGCAGCATTTAGCACAATAAACCTCAGAGCCCAGCTTGGCTTCCTGGTGCCCGCTGTGGTTGCAGGTAATTGAGACAAAGCAGAGCTGGAGGGACTGAGTCGTGTCATCTCTTGCAGTTATTAGTGGAGCTGGTATCAAGCTCACTGAGCTCCTGCAGGAGCCTCAGCCAGTGTCCATGCAGGGCAGTTTTGGGGAGTTTTCTAGATTTAAATTTCGCCAGATTTTTAGGAAGAGAGAAAAGGGGAAGATGGGAGAGAAGCAAACTACTCAGAGGGGGCTTGGGGCTGAGGGGAGAGAACTCCAGTTCTCACTGTAATTTTAAAAAAGAGAAAATTAAATCTAAACAAAATAGGTGAGATGGAAAATATAAAAAATATCACGCAATGGGGGAAAACAGGCTGTGTTAATCCTACTTGGGAGCTGTGCACAGGCCACACGTGTGACTTAGACGAGACACAGTGTTCTTGTACATCACCAAAAGGGACCACAGTTATTTTGATGGTTTCACAGTCAGCCTGAGGCTTTACTGGCTCTTTTTATTTTCTAGCTTCCCCCTACACAACAGAATCATGGCAGGTTTTGGGGGTGCAAAACACCCTGACAGCTAAATTCGGCTTTCTAGAACTTAGGGAGGAGTAACAACTTCTGTACCCAGCTCTTGCATGAACCAGTGCTGTGGCTGTCAGGTCCAAAAAGCTGATTTTTGTCCTTGTCTTTCCCTGCTCTCTACAGATCCAGGTCGGTGTTCCCCAGCAAATTGGCACCTTTCATTCTCATCATATTTCCAGCACAGCCGGGGAGCGCAGAAAATGATGTTTCTCCTTAAGTGGGAAATATTACTGTCCTGTGTATAATCTCCGTGTCTCTCCCAGGCAGCTTTAGATGTGTTAGAAAAACATCCTTTTTCATCAGCATCATCCCAGAGGGGGAGGACGTGACACGTGCAGAGCAAAACCAGGCGTGTTTGTTGGCAAGAAGCTGCCACAGCTTTGCCCCTGGAGCAGGAGATGGGGTCAGAAACTTGGGTGGAGAAAACCTGGGCAGAGCTTCTGCATCTGGGCTGTTACAGCTGTTTGCCTGACACCTACAGCTAAGAGCTGGAAAGGTTTGGGGGCTAAAAGTTGAGGGAGATGGGCCAGGAAGGTACGGGCAGGGGAGGGCTGTTGCCATCACTGCCCACACCTGGGAGCCATCTCACCTGGAGGGGATAAAAGGTCTGGGCAGGGTGGGGGCTGTTTGCAAGGTGAGAGCAGGAGGTTTGCTGTGCTCTGTGGTGCTGGTGAGTACCCCCTGTGGGTATGGGTGGGCAGTGCCTGGCCCCTGTTGCCCATGTCCCTGCAGCTGGGGCTATGGGGGGGTAGCATTGTCCTGCCTCCTTTAGTGGGGTGTCAGGCTGGAATCACACCTTCCTCCTGACTGGCAAAGAGAACTCATTTTTTGCTATGACCTGTGTGGTTTCTCTCTGCCTGATGCTCTCTGGAATGGCCCTGCCTGAGGCCCAGCCCAGGGGATGCCTGAAATGGGGCTGGTCCCGTGGCAGGTAACCTGGCCCCACAGGGCTCCCTGCTGGACAAGGGCTCTCTGTGTATTCCCTGAGGGAATACTGGCTGTGCTGACCGTGGCATCAGTTTGGAGGTGACAGTGGTGAGGTAAACTGCCTCAGATGTGGGGGGTGTGACATTTTGCAGCTGAGCAACTGCTTTTCCTTAGCTGGGGAAACAGTTTTTTAGGTATGATGAAATTGTGAACTTACTGCCATTAGTTCTAGCCACACGTTTGCATAAATACTGGATGAATTTATAAACTTTAACTTCTTTTCAATGTAGTATGGGATACTTATAAATACCTAGACCAAAAATAGCCTTATTAGGAAACCTCTGCTCTCATTAGGAAATTCAAATGAGAGTTGATTTTGCATACACATGCGTTAAGCTATTTGGTTTCAAGGATTCCCAGGGAATAACATTATGCAGCTGGTTAGACTATGTGGGTTGTGAGTGATGGTAGTGGGAAAACAAACCTAAAGCTCACCTGTTAAATTGATTTTATGTTGTTTGTATCGTATTTGATCTGGTTTTATTTTGTTGCACTGTGCTCTTCTAACCCTCCAAACTCTCTGTTTTCAGCAGAGGGGGAGAGTTGAGAGTGTCTTTTCTCAGAGTGTGTGTTCAAGCTTAGAGAAAACAAGAAATTCAAAATGCCTGGGCTCCCCCTTCCCACCAGGTGGACACCTTCACATCTGCCATGTTAGAAACTTCCCAGCTGTTCCTTGTGAGCAGCTCCCTTGCCTGCTGGCCATGTGCTCCTGGCTGGAGTGCAGCTATGGCTGGACTGGCACAAACCAGGTTTTTTTCTAATGAAGACACAATCAAATTTCATTTTCCTGGAGTGAAGCCTTATATGATGGTACAGGATGCAGCTGTCATCATTAATTACATGTTATCAGGTAATTTTGCACAGTGTGATTTATGCAGCCAGCTAAGCACTGCATTAAATGTGTTACTGAGAAGAGACCTGAAGGTGAACTTACTGGGAACCCTGGAGGAACAGTGGGTTTCCTGGTGAAATCTCCTTCTACAGTCTGGACCACAGGTGCAGAGCTGTGCACTTACTTCATTTACCAAGTAATTATCTGTCTTCATTGTGGGGCAGAACCAGGTGGAGGAAGTGCTCATCGAGGAGGGTTGAGGGTGCTGTTGATGTGGAGAAAAAGAAGTGCATGAATAAGTGGAAGACTTGAGTGAAGGACTTGTGACAGATAGTGACAGAGCAGTAGTCACTGGCATGCACGAGGCAATGTTTGTAATTCCAGAGATTTCAGAATTAACCACGTTCTAGGAGTGAAATCCTTCTTTATTGATCCCAGACACGCTTTCCTAACTCCCTGCTCTCTCCCAACGAGAGCCTTGCTGCTTTTTCTTTTTGTACTTGACATTTTTCTTCCTGCCATCCCCATCCTGGTGGCTAACTTAGGGACAAAAGAGCTGTCCCCACTGAGTACCTGGGCCAAGCAGTGGGAACGTTGTCTTCCCATGTTCAGTGTGGTGACCATGATCAACCCAAGTCATGCACAGGTAGAGCTGTTTCTCACTGTGCAGTATTTATATCTGCTAATAGACGACTCAGTAGTTTGTGTTGATGGATTAAAGCTGAGATGCATTTTTTAAAACTTCTGGCTTGTTGCTTTACATGAGAAAAACAATCCATGGATTTGTGGAGGTTGTTGGGAAGGAGCATTTCACCCTTGGCACAGGGTGAAGCACCAACCTTGCTCTCTTCAGTGCTTCCCTTGTATTCCTGCCTCCCTTTTCTCATCTATCCTGGGAAGCTCCTTTTTAAATGCAGACACTTATTTGCTGGTGTTTGCTTGGGTGTCTTGGTGCAAGCTAAAGAACCAGACACTTCACTGAGAGCACGAGGGCTTTGCCAGACCTGGGCATCCCTGTCCTGGCAGTTGCCTGGTGGCATTTGCTGTATTGTTTTACATTTCTGGCAGTCAACAACTTGATCAAGGATTTGAGGGGATGGAGGAAGAAATTGGAGGCAGGGATTGAACTTGCAGAAATCCTGTTGGAAGCAATGCTTCACTAGTGAATAATGTGGGTGGAAGCTCTTGTGATCCCCAAGGGGAGGTGAGGAGCAGTGTTTGAGAGCCTGGTAGATCCTGCCAAGTTTGGAAGCTGCATCTCAAGTCCTTCAGGAACTGGCTGTATCAAAGTTTGTGCAAACCAGAACTATGACTCCTAGAAAGCCAGATCTTCTCCAGGGCATGAACACACTTTCTTGCTCCTAGTTTCTCAGAGAGATGAAACGTGCCATCTGAGACTAGAAACATTGAACTCAGCAAGCTGTTCTCTGCCTGACACCCAGGTAGTGATTAACTGAAATGATGCCTTCCCGCGCAGTGTCTAATGAACTTGGGGATAGTACTGATTGCAATCAGTTCTCTGTCCAAAAATCACAAAATGATAGCTTTTTTTCTTGGGCAAAACAATTCAGACTTCAAGCATACATCTTCTGCCAACTGCCCAATGAATATTAATCTATGTGTAATAAACTGTCTTATGAATAATTCCAGCCTCACAAAATGAGTGGATTTAAGATCTCGCAAAGTTAAATGAACCATTAGTGATGTATCTCTTGTAAATATTACTAATTATTGGATGCTGTTTCATAGAGTTTTCTGTCAGACACTTTTATTCTATCAGTTATGAACACATTACAAATCTATAATTTTTGTTCCTTGTGTTTTAATTTTGTCTGTTGAAATGTTGGATGGATTTATGCTGGATTCCAATGCTTATGACCCATTGCTAAGCATGAAGAAACTGAACTGCTACCAGCCAGTGAAGAGCAGAAGGGAGGAGATGAAATAGCCTGATCAAATGAGGGCTAAGGAGGCTTGAGTTAAGAATATTTGGGCTTTAAATTACCCAAGTTACCAAGGACTAGTCTTTCAACCTGTCTCTGTTCCCCATATCAGAAAGTAAGGATGATTTTCACTATTTTGTTTAAAAATTCTTTTCTTTTTGAGCATACTTGTACACCTTTCTGTGGGAGTGTGCAGCTTTGCTCAGGGTACCAAGTTCTGCTACCTGATTTTAATAACAAAGTCTAAAAAGATTCACCCAGTTCAGCTCAGATAGGTAAAAAATTAGCAGTGCTGCCCTCCCTCTCAGCCCTGCATTCCTGCTCTCCTCCTGTTGGCTGCCATTAGCTGGTATTTCTGCAAAGCCCCAAGACCAGCAGAAGTGATGGGGGTGGGAAGGAGGACCTGGACCCACATGCTCTGCATGGCTCCTGAGCCATCAGTCCGTTGGTCACTGGTTTCTGTGAGGACTCTGACCTGAGGAAGCTTGTTGTGAAAATATTGTAGTGGCAGATACTGCATGAAGGCAGCCCTTCAGCAGAGTGCCAGGATGTGCCTTCAGGAAGAAATGTATTATTTTCACAGCTATATGTATCATTTATAGCTATATATTCAACATATTATGTTGTGTATATAGATAATGTTCACTGACATGTAGCACATAAACTTCAGCGCACAAAGGGTTTGAGCAAGTGTTGCCTTTGTTGGCTTATACACCAACAGGGGGTGAGTGGGAATTACCAGAAACCCAAAGGACTGAGGGAGAGATGGGGAGAAAAAGAGCACAGGGTTCCCCCAAAGGAGCAGCCCAGGCTTGAACGGGCCCTTCTCAAGTGGGGCAGGCAGCTGTGAGCTGCTGGTGGCCTCATCCAGACACCCTGGTGTTGCTCCCCTCTCCATCACCCTGCTGAGGCAGCAATGCACACCCAACACAAGCAAACCCATCCACTGGTGGTTTTGAAGTGATTGTCTATTTCTAAACAATTCAGTATTACGTTAATAATGTTATTTTCCCATTATTCTCCCATTTTGAGATGTGAGCTCCTCATTTCAGCAGATGGGCAAGATGCAGACCTGCCTTTGGAAACCACACCAAGTAGTTGGATCATGTGAGCTTAATTATTAATCACTAAAACTGCAGTGAAAAATTTCTTAAATGGCTGCCTTCAAAATATAAGGTCTAGTAAATAGTGGAAGAAGCAATTTTAAAGAAAATGTTTATAGCAGTTAGATAATTTATTCCCTAGAAACCACTCTCAGCTTGACTTTCTGAGAACACTGGGTGAAAAAATTACTACTTTAAACCACGCAAAAATTTAAAGTAGACAAAGTCCTAATGACAGTGGCCTACTTTTACTATGCTTTAAATTGCAGATTACAAAACCTCGACTCCTCATATTTAAAGCTGTTCTATCTGATTATAGGGATATCTTCATAACTGCTGAAATTCACCCATTTTAGCTGAAGAATGGAATCTGCCTGTGGAGAAATGAATGGGGAAGAAGGTGCTCGGGTTTTGTTTGTGTTGTCCAGCCAGGGATGGGAGAGGAAGTTCCCTCTCCACCCCCACCCTCCTCCCCTCCCCCGTGCTGATTCCCTGGCATGCTGGAACCTGCTGCTCACACACCCTGGGCCAGGATTTTAAGGGATCATCTGACTCAGGCAGCTGTAGGGCAGGCAGAGCTTCATGCCCCCTGGAAATGAGGGGAGATATGAAGCTTTCAGAGTCCAAACTTGGGCTGGTTCAAGAATGCAGCCGTTGGTCCAGGTGTGCAGGCTGCAGGGGGCAGGTAGAGCTGCTGAGGAACAGCATCACCCTGTAACTCTCACCTGATGCTCTTAGCTGTTCTCTGCCATTGCCACAAAGATTGCAAATCAATAATAGAGCCATTTGTAAATCAAACAAAATGGTCTTTATAAAATATTCTAACATTTCAGTTTGTTTCTCTTTTTCTGCTTCAGGCTAACTTGGACCTGAACTTTTTCCTTCATTTGTACCAGCCCATTTCTCTGCTCAGTGCTGGGAGAGGGGGGATGCTCTGGGTTGGTCATCAGTGGGTTTGTGCTCTGGGGTGTGTCCTTGGGTGATGCATCTGACATCATCCAATAGTCCTGTTCCCACCTGACTTTGGATAGAATTTGCTCTGCAAGTCAATTCTCAAAATAACACAGGCTCCCACTGCCCCTTTAGTATTGTACTGTTCTAAAGACTCGTTGTGGTCCTTATCTTGAGCAGCGATGGTGCTGAGGACAGACTGGTCCCACCATGCAGGGGGTCAGGGGATGGATGGCTCTTCTCTGCATCCCCCATGCAGTCACAGCCTGGGCAGCGTTGTCTTGAATAGCTCTGTTCTCAGCAGATGGTGGGTCATTTCCTTTGTGTTGCCTCTCTAGCTTCAGGTGCTGAGGAAGACCCACACCAGTCTGTCCTTGCAGGTGGCCATGCTGCAATGAAGAAGTCCTGTGGGTGGGAGAGACCTTTAATGCAAGATTGCAACTTGAATACAATCTGTACAAAAGCCAAACTCCCAGCAAAGTTCTGGCCATTTTCCCTGTACCAGGGTGTACACCCATCCCTCCTGAGAGCAACCACGTGCACGGGGCTGGGAGGGTCAGGAAGGAGCAAAACCAGAGCTGGTTTGTAGAGGTGATTATTCAACTTTGTTCTTTTATAGAAAATTAATTAGGCTATTATCAGGGGCTCAGCAGCAGCAGGTTGCCATGTGGTTCTCATGTGTGTGGGTGTAGTCCTGAAGGTTTTCTGAATCTTTTAATTACTAGTCATGAGTGTATCAAAGCCTTGTGGAGAGATGTGCCTTTGGAGGGAAATATTAACACTAGCAGGACAGGAGGCTGTGGGGAATGTTTCCAGCCAGGTGCCTGGAGGCAAACCAGCTTGAAACAGTCTCTGGGAGAAATAACAGCAGAAGGAACAATTCCATAGGTTTGACTCAACATTACAACAGCAGTGGGGATATATACATTATGGTTTTAATTTTAACCATCTTATCAAATCTGCTCCCACAGAGGGGGGTTCAGTGGGCCTTTAGCACTGCCAATAGATTTTTCTTCACTAAAAGCCTCCTTTCATGTGTTCCCTTCTGGAAAAAAACCCAACAAACCAACCCTCCTGTTTTCACTTACTAATCTGGTTTCTTAAGCAGATTTTAAAGGTTCGTTGCTTAAGAACATAAACCACCTCACCCATACACAAGCTGTGTTACAGTCTTCACTTGCCTGTTAAGAAACTCAAAACCTTGTAATAATTACTATCTGCCTTGGAAGCTGCCTGTAGAGCACCACCCAGGACAGGCTACTGCAGTCTTCTGTAGCCTGGACCTGCTTAGGTCCATCAGGGGTTTTCCTGAAGGAGAAATTCGGCGCCTGGTCCATAATCCTAATTTATATATGTTTGTATAAAATGAAAGGCAAAGCATGGTTCTGTGCACAGAGGGTCTGTGTGTCCTGTACCCCAGCAGACCCCACAGAGGGCATCAGCTGGCTCCAGCTGGCAGTGTCCACTGTTACATTTCTGCAGGTTTAGCTGAAAGGGGAAGGTAGAAATATAAAGCCCAAAAGCACTTGGTTAAGTCAAACCCAGAACTCCACAAATACATCTCTTAATCTGGATTTATTCCACTTGCCAGAGGAACCTCCACCTTTATCCCCTGCACAGCTCCTGCTCTGTTTGGTGGGCAAAGAAATAATCTCCTATACTTTGAGACATCATATTTCCTCAAAAAAATGGTAGGTAAACACTTGGTCTCTTGCTATTTGATAACTCAAAAGACTGAACAATTTAATTATTTCTTCTGCCCCCGAGCTCTGTGATCTGGGGGCCAAGTGACTGTTCTAGCTGACACTTTTCAAAAGCTGATGGTACAAAGCAACAAAGGAATGGGGTGGGAAATGGGGCAGAGTTAGCCAAAGGTGTTAAACCACTTTCTGTGGAAAAAAAAGGGGCTAACAGGAGCAGTAGCACCAGTAAACACATAGATTTCAGACCTCATGGGGTCCAAAGAAAAATCCAACATTTAATTCAACCTTAAAGAGGAGAGATACCCAAAGCATGATTATTTTGTCTGCAGCTTTGAACAAATACACATAAAGCTGCATCAAGTAATAATAATCCTCCCCTAGAATCTCCAGATTACTGGGTAGGACAGTGTTTATTACCTCTAGTGCTACCTGTGATGTTGGGTAGTCTCTGGCAAACCTAAAATGTCACAAAGATCGTTAAGGCTGGAGGTTTTGATCATCATTTGCTGCTGTTCATAAAAGCAGCCAACACTTCTTCTGTGACGATCTTTGGACTATATTTGTCCAGTTGTGGGTAGAAGTTTCTGCATGCAATTTTTATTCTGAAGACACAGTTAGAAAAAGAAAGCAAAAAGTCTAACAGCCTCTAATAACTCATAATGTCAATTCCTAATTTGTATTTCTGTGGCATTGAGATTGGCACTGGGATTACACAAACACTTTCCTCCAGCTGAAAGGCCTACAGATCTCATTTTGTTGATGAAGACAAATTCTTCAGATGTTCAGTTGCATTAGGTTAATGGCTGGGTGTGTTTCCTTAGGAACATGATGATAAATTCAATTGGCTGGTGTTTGGCAAGTGCACGTGCAGCTGATCAGCAAAAGGTTTCAGGAAGTTGCCCACCTGTGAAGTTATTCTGGATGTAACAATTCCCACCATATGCTGCTGCCCTCGTGTCTGCTGGCTCTTCTCCCACCCCAAGCTCAGTTCTGGGTTTCTGAGCTTTCCTGGGGCTGCCTTTGTTTCCACCTCTTCCGTGCAGAAATCCAGCCGACTCAGGGCTCAGCTGAAGCACTTGGTAAAAATTGAGCTCTGCCTAACTGGTTTTGTCACATACACATGCATTTGCAAGATGGTTAAAGCTTGGTTTTCTTTTAGCTGAGTTTCTTTGTTCTCTCCTTTATTTTCTTTTTCTTCATCTTGCTGAACTCACCTGTTTCTCTTCCATCTTTCTCTCCCCTTGGTTTAACTCATCCTCCTTTCTGTTTCTTACCCCCCTTCTTGATGAGCTTTCATCAATCTGCTCCCTCTGCTTTTTCTTTGCATTTCCTTTTGACATTATTTTCTTACCATTCTTTCCAGAGCCACATTTTAGAAAGCCCTGATAGGAGGGTGTCGAGGTGGAGGGAGGTACCTGGTGGGAAGTCACTTCCATTCCCTGTTGCCAATCCGTGCAAAAAAGCCGAACCTGTTGCCACCCTTGGATTCAGAAACACCTTCCACATCCTTGCAGTCAAATCCAGGCTGTGGTCCTGCATTAAGAAGATGGCTAAATTAATCCATGAACCTGGCTGGGAATGTGGTGGCCTTCAGCCTGGTCAGGCTCTTGTTGGGTTTCAAGAGGGAAGGGTGACCCTGGTGGTGCTCATCTGCTCCAGGCAGGCACTGGTTGGATGTTGGTGGAAAATTCTCTGGTAATCTCACCTCACTAATGCTGTGCTGCTACCAAAAGAGACAGAGACCAAAAAAAAGTGACTCAGAATGTGTTTGACTCAAGAGAACGTCCATCCTTCCTGCAAATGCAGCTTGACCATCTATGGAAGAAATATGATCTATTTAGTTTCATATTTCAGACTTCTTTAGTTTCAGCTAATACAGCAGAAATGACTCACTGACCCCAGAAAAATATCACTGATTTGATTAATTAGCACTTAGAAGAACTCTTCAGAGAGGAACCTTTCAAGGGTTGGAAATAATGCTGGTATTTTATTTGTCCTTTCATGAACTGGCATCCTAAGGAAAGTTCTGACATGTTATGGGGATTTCTCTCCAGTTGGTGCAGTATAACCTCAGATTAGGTGCCCTTAGCAGAAATCCTGCCTTGCACAGACCAGCAGGGAACTTCCAAAGGAAGCAGATTGCATTTGGCAGAGCTGGAATTTCTCTTTAAAATTAACTTTATAAATTTAGAAAGCACGAGATCTAGCCAGGATAGAGAATGTATCCTTTCCTTTTTATTCATGAAGATGGTATTAGATCATTTTCCCTGTTCTCAGAGCTCCCTGGAGGTGTTTTGGGGCTCTCCCAGCAGAAGCCCTGGGTGCTGGTGCCTGTGCAGCAGAGTCAGGACAGTCTGGGCAGGGGCAGAGCTGGTCCCTGCAGGGTGTCTGGCTGGGGACCAGCCTCTCTGCCACCTGGGCACAGACACCAGAGCACAGAGTAAGGAAACCTGGGCAAACTCCAGTGGAATTACAGAAAACAGTGTTATCCCAACCTCCTCCTGCTTCCACCCCCCTGGCTCTGTCCCTCTTCCTTCCTCTCCCATCCCTGTGTTTCATGACTTGGTTTTCCTGACTCTTTCCAGGAGACCTGACTGGTGCCACAGCCAACTCCTTGTTGTTGTGTTTGCACAGAAAACAATGTTGACAAGCAAGTGTTGTTCAAAGCACCAGGGGCTGGTACTTGCCCTTTTATCAAGATTGCTGCTTAGAAAGTGATCTTTACTCTTTGGTTGGTTGGTGGGTTTTTTGTAATTCTTTCTCATAGACCAAAGCAGAATTTTAGAGAGGCTGGTGAGAAACACAAGCCGTGGGCTGGTGTGGGAAGTTCCCCAGCTATGCTGCCTTGCTGCTGGAGGCATCTCACTGAGACCTGGGAAGAGGTTCCCAGATCCCTTTGGGAACTGAGGGGGGCAGGGGCTGGGTGATGGGCTCCATACAACCTCTCTTAGGGTCTGAACAAGAGCTGAGATGCCAGAAGCAGTGTCAGAAATGCCAGCACACTGCTGCTGGCTTGGTTGCCCTTTATGCTAGCTGGTGAACAACCCTAAGACTTGAATCAGGGCTGTTCATCCAAGGGGTCCAAGCCAGGGAGGGACAAGCTGACCAGCACCATAACTGGGCATCATGGGGGTTCTTGGGTCCAATTTTGGCATCTGCCCTTTCTATTTGAAGAAGTACATGGTCTTGGGTTAATTGACACCCATGGATGTCACAAAACCCTCATTCAGTTATTGAGCTTGATTTCCCAGAATTCCCTCCCTTCCTGCTCCTAAAAGGATCCAGGGAGGAAAGGTAGAAAAGTAGTTTGCATTTTTATTTCATTTCAGAATGGGCATGTTCTGCAGTAATTTAGAATTTAACCTGAAAACAAGTTACAATATTATCTTTGCATGATGTAACATTATTACACGTTAATTAAATTAATTGAAATATGTTAACTGGTGATTAGTCAAATGCCCTTTAATTGGATAGGCAGCATTACAATGCAGGGAATAAAGTGACAGACACGTCCTGTGGATCTCTCCTACCTTTGGGGTCCCTGTGTAGGCAGCAAACAGGCTTTGCATTTTATGTTGCTGAACTTTACATGAACAGCTTTCTGTCT
Organism: Apus apus; assembly: GCF_020740795.1. NCBI lineage: Eukaryota > Metazoa > Chordata > Aves > Apodiformes > Apodidae > Apus > Apus apus. The sequence goes on from NC_067285.1 coordinate 876,629, forward strand.
ATTGTGCCTCTGGGATATTCTTTGATCCATGCTGCTTATGTTTTATTGGATTAAAACTACTTTAATAACTGCAGAAACTGTGTTTGGATTAAGGAGGAAAATTAATGCTACAAGGAAAGGAAATAATGAACTGATCCCATACCTTGCTCCTCTGGCTGCACACTCCTTGCATGAGCAAGAGCTGTTGGTTGAGTGCAGGGTGGGCTTGAAGGGGCACAACATTAAAATGTCATGTTAATTTAGGTGTTTCCCTGCTGGGGAGGATGGAGCTGCCAGGGTGACTGCTTGGAAGTGAGAGTGAGTTTTTGGGGTTTATTTGTCATTATCATTCTGTTCAGTGTATTTTTTTTCCTGCTTGCAGCAGTGAGACAGGCTCTGGAAGAGAAACCTTGTTGGGTGACCTAGTGCTAATCACTCAAAACCAAACTTGTCAGCTGGAAAGGATCTCTTACAGACCTGTGCAAACGTAGTCATCTGGGCTTGGGCAGCTGGTGTCTCTGGAGTCTGGGGTTTCTTTCCCAGAGATTAATTACTGACCTCATTGAACTAGTTACCAACCTCCTCCAAGGCCAGTTTCTGTGTTTCATACCCAGACTGATGAATAGATTATTTTCTTGGTGGTCACTGGGTAGCAAAACAGTTGCACTTATTTTCATGGCGTGCTCTGCTGCTGCTCATGTGCAGAGCTGGTGGGCTAGAGACCTAATACCAAAACACCCCTCACCACCCTGGCCAGAGACAGCTGGGTCATGGGTCTACCAACCAGTCATCATCTCCTGTCCCCATATGAGGGTTATAGAGATTCATCAGGCACTTTTTTTTTTTTTTCCCCAGTAGGAAGAAATTTCTTTAAAATTAATGGCTTGGAAGACTTTCTAGTACATGGAAAAAAACCCTCACAACTTGGCAGATCTGCTGGGTGTGTGAAGTGCACGGAGGTGAGTTTGGAGGAGCAAAGTCTAGTGTCATGAAGAGTAACATTGCAGGATGCTCCATCATGGGAGCCAGCAGCCCTTGCTCCAGGGACTGACTGTGGCCCCACACCAGTGCCCAGCAGGGCTGGCAGCAGAGCACTGGTGGCTGGAGGGAGCTCCTGGGAGATCCTTCTCTTTAGTTCCATCCCACGAACTCGCACGCACCATCACCTGCTTTGGGAAGTCACAAGAAGTGCCAGGTATCCCCCCTGATGCTGGTCACAGCACCCCTGGCTGCTGCAAAGCAAGGTGTGAAAAGAGAATGGTTTTGGTTGTTGTTTTGGTTTTTTTAAAGCCTGCTCCTACTGGTGTGCAGCAAACAATAACAATGTAATTGGAGTCATCAAATCTTGAGTACTGTGGAATTATTTCTGGAAGATGAAAACATGAAAAGTTCTGTGCTTCTGGCAGTTCCTGCTACAGAAACAGAACAAACTGGAGAGTTTGATAAAGCCTTAATGTTTTTCAGAAGAGCTGTGTGAAATGCTACATCCCCCTGCCACAGGATGGGGACTTTTCCCTCTTGTTTGGTGTGCTGGGTGTTTTCCTGCCCGTTTCTGCATGATTATGCTCAGCTCTTACACAGAACCCTGTGCTGGGCTCTGGTCCTGAAGAGGAGCCTGATAAAAGGCTTTGATCATTTCTTTGTCCAAACTGATAAATCTGAGACTTTCTGCCTTTTCTAAGGTGTATAACGAGGAGTAAGGGGAGGTGAAAATGAAATGTGGCCCCAGGTGTGGTGAGCTGGGCTGTGGGCTGGACTGGGCTGCAGAAATTCCAGAAAAGAGGAGAGTCTGGCAGCAGTGTGGCTCAGGGGATCATGGACAGGGACATCTTCCCTGCTCCTACAAAAGGAAAAATAATTGACAGATTTAAAGGAAAAGAAGAAAGTGACCTAAGAGGGCAAAAGCAGAATTCAGAGTGCTTGCAGAGGAGTGTAAAAACTACAGTGCCATTGAGAGAGGAGTTTAAGGCTGGGGGTAACAGATGTGTGTTGAGGTGCTGTGCTACTGAATACCCACCCCCTGGGTCAGACCTGCCAGAGCTGGGCAGGTATCAAGTGGCATCAGCTGGTGCAGCTGGATAGACCTGCCTGTGCTGTGTCCACCATGGATGGAGACAGACACCACCACTCCCCTGGTCACTGGGGACCCCAGTGAGGCTTCCAAAAGCCAATGTTGGGCACGTCGAGCTGGGCTGGGGCCAGCAGCCAGTGGTAAACCTCTGCTCCAGCTCTTGGCAGGGAGGACTCAGCTCATGGGTGGTGCTGGCTCGTGTTGGGAGCCTGAGGGATGATGCTTGTGGCTGGGGTACAGGCTGGGAGGCAAGGAAGTACTTCTATTAATTTATTTTTAATTTGTTAGGGAAGGAGATACTTCATTTAGCCCACAGAAAACCTTCACCTGTGGCCGGTGGCAGCCCCTAGTAGAAACATTCTGCTTTCCCCACCTGAAGAGAAACTTTGAGTTCTGCTCTTTCACTGCCACAAATGTGGGAGGGTTTGGAAGGTGAGAGCTTTGGAGAGGGCAGGCCACAAAGCTAATTGTGTCAGTATCTACTTGGATAAATGACTCTTCAGGAGTGGTGTCAAACTCTCATGGTCTCCTAACTGTGTGACTATGAAGGCTGGCAATTTTGCTTACAAATATTCACATTTGGGCTTTTTTCTTTAGAAAGTTTTTGGGGAATCCAGGTCAGCTCCTTCCACCAACTCCACCCTTGCCCTGGCATGGTCAGAGCTGTTAATATGTTTGTAGTTCTGATACATAGTTTTCTCTGAAAGATCCTGTGAAGAACTCAGGGAAGACTTAGAAAAACCAACAACAAAACCCCAACCAAACACAGGAAAGACTGTGATGAGCTCAGGAACCTTCCCCCTCCCTTTTACACAGCGTCACAACCAGAGAGACAGAACTCAATTACCAAGCAGAAATGCCATGGAAGATGTAATTGCCATCTACCAGCAGGACCCTCTTGAATTGATTGCTTTTTCCCTTTAGGAGCTGGCTTGTCAGTTGAGCTTTGCTTTCACTACAGTTATTTTGCTTTCAATTTCTGTCAGCTCAAAAATATCATAAAAAGAAACTTAGTTTTGGGTTTTTTCCCTTCCCCAGTAGCACAGCCCGACCAGCAGTAGCTCAGGCTGTTGTTAAATTAAGCAGAGCAGAGGAATTTTCCAACAATAAGAGAGGATTTCAGTCCTTGTTAGCAGAGAGTTCCCCAGCTCAGCTGCCTTGGGAGGGAAAGGCACAAGAACCTTTGCTGGGCCAGGCACCAGCTGCTGCTTTTGGTTTGGTTTTAAATGTCAGACTTTTTACTCTTGTCTTCAATTTGTAACCCTGAAGGTGGCTGGAGAACTCAACTGCTCTACAAGGCTGTTCATGAGTCTTTACTGAGTAGTAACAGTACCTTTTTTTCATGAGCAATACCAGGGTGGCTAGATGTGTCTTCCTTCCAAAAACCTGTCTTAACTGATTTTTTTTTTTTTAAAGCTGCTTAGAAACTCGCCTCTCTGTCCCTGTCTCTCCATCTTCCCATCTTCTTAATGAAAATTTAAGGTCAAATCCATTTGTATGTTCAAAATAAGCCTTTATTTTCCTGCAGGAGAATAAGTAATAATTTGGGATTATGTCTCAATGACTCTTTAGTAGGTATTTCTGTAAAATGTACTTGAATGTTTTCTAAGAGCTAATCTTACAAAAACTAAAGTTAGGAAAGTGTCATTGTGGATGGATGAAATAACAAAGAACATTATTACCTAGACAAAATGAACTGATTTGAAGGCAGCAATTATTAATGATAATGATTAGCTAGAAATACTTTGGGCCAGCACGTTTTTGTTAGGTAAGCTGGATGCATATTTATAATTTACAAAGCATGTCTGGCACAACAGAAGTGTGTCCAGCAGCAAAGCAAGAGAATTCTGTGATGTTGCTACCAAGGCTTCAGGGAAAAAAGTGCATGGGCTCCAAGGGAGGGAGAAGGGATGTTAGAGCAGCCCTTGGTTTGGGTTTGTTTTGTTTCTTTAAGAAGTCTGCCCGCCAGAGGGGGATTTTATGAAAGATGAAACAACCAAATAACTTGTCTAATTGTATTAGTAAACGAAGACAAAATATCCACTTGTAACTGTAACCAGTGCAAAATCATCATTTGTGGGAGGCTTTCAGATGAGAAACTCTGGTGTTATTTTTAGAGCAGTGTAATGGGTCCTTTTTTTCCTGAACGTACCAAGACAGATGAGGAAAAATGAGCAGGGGGTGAGAGAAACCAAGCAGGTGGCTACTGCAGGAGCTGCCACTGGCCGCTGCTGGAAGTACAGTGGGTGTTGCTGAGTCTCCAAGAGGGTGTGGGAGGGACTGCAGGGCTTCTGGTGCTGGTCACCAGCCCCAAGCACCGAGCCGGGTGAAGTGGTGTGTGAGCCTAGTGCTTTCAGGTGGCTGGATTTCAGCCACCCTGAGCAGCAGAAATCGTGTTAAAACGTGACCAGGAGCTGGTTCTGGGTAGGAAGATGTCTCTGGGGGGCTCTCAGGAACATGCTCATGCTCTGTTCATCTCACAGTGCCACATCTCTGCAGTGGTTTTGCTCCTGTCTGCACCTGACAGCTGACTTTGGCATCTGCAGTGAAACCTTCTGCAGAAGAAGCCAGTGAAGAAGGGTCTTGATGTCAGCTCATAGCCTGTAGGAAAACTCATTAGGAGATGAGCCACTCTGCTGACCATTTTGAAAGTAGGGAAAGGTTGTTATTCAACACAATGATTTCTCCAAGCAGCAAACAAAACCCAGGTCAGGCTTTTGTGACAGGAGTGAGATGTTGCAAAGAGGTGTCAGGTGGGAATGTCGCCTCAGAACAGCCCTGGCCATGTGTGCTCTTTGTGGAGCTCCCAATCCTCAGAGTCCTGCAGGGAGAGGAGGATCACGGACCAGAGGGAGCCTCTGCTGCAATGAAAACAAGTAGGCAAGAGAGAAAATAAGGCTCACTTCTGGCCTCCTCTACTTCCTTTCAGCCCTGGAGGTGTAGTGCTCTTCAGCTGAGCAAAGTGTGAGTAAGGCAGGATGCTGGTGATGCTCAACTCACAGGCAGCAGCACATGGTGCAGAGGCCTCTAGAGAGGACAGAGGATGCTGTCACCTACTGCAGGCACAGAGAAAACAGCAGTCCTTGAAGGGCTCTTTTTCTTCTTTGTTGTTGCCTTTTTTTTTTTAATTGACCCAAGTGTCAGGGAAATAAAGAGGGAAGATGAACTGCAAAGGCTTAGCTGAAGAGCAACAGCAGCACTCCAGCCCAAAAATGTATTTTGAGAGTTTAACATCAGTGGAAACAGCCTAACCATCTCAGAAGAGGAAAAACAGACCTGAAAACCAAAGTTAAAATGACAAAGCACTGGCCTGAGCAAACCCCTGAGGCTGGGAAGGAGAGAGGAGGCAGCCTGGCAGGAGCCCAGAGAAATCCAGTAACATTGGGGTAAGGGATGAGCTCTAGATCAGATATTAGAAGAAACTCCTTCACTGAAAGGATCATTAAACCCTGGCAGAGGCTCCCATGGTGTGGCTTAATCACCATCTCTGGAGGTGTTTAAAAGACATATAGATGTGGTGCTAGGGGACGTGGTTTAAGCACTGAACTTGGTAGAGTTGGGTTAATGGTTGGACTAGATCTTAAAGATCTTTTCCAGCTGGAAAAATTCTGTGATTCCATGATCTTCTACAGCCTCATCTCGAGTGATAGGAATAAAGTTTTGTATTTGCTGCTCCAGCACTTTCCATTAACTTTCCCAGTCTTCCTTCCTGGACTGCCTAGGGACCTTTCTCTCCTTAATTCAGGGGCTTTGACATTGTGCTCCTGTGCACGTGACTCTCTTCTCTTGTGCTCCACTTCCCTCTTAGTTGAATGGCTGAACACTTAAAAACAGACACAGGGAAAAAAAGGTATTCCCAGAGGATGGTGATGGCCACTGTGGGACCACCCCTGCCTTGTTCCCTAGCCCCTTGGTAGGGCAGGGAAGGTGAAGGGCAGCAGCCCTGCTCCTGGGCTGGCTGGTGGGGGGCAAAAAATGGCCTCAGCTAATGGCCGACTGTGAAGTAAAATCATCCCTGAAATGGGTAATCAGGCAAAAGTGGCTGCAATAAGGGTGAAACCAGGAGAGCTCTGTCCAGAAAACACAGTGAAATGTGCTCCTGGGAGCAGAATCAGCACAGCTGAGTGACTGGAGAGCCATGCTGGGGGATTTAATGCTGGAGAAATTAAAGCTGAAGGTTTCCAGATGGAATCATTAGTTCTTGGTACATTTTTTTTTTTGTAACTTGACATGGGTATTTCCACATTTGGTTCCCAAAATGGTTTTGGAGATAAGTATGTGAGCTGGTATGCTGCCTCCACCACTGCATCCAGAGTAATAGTGATGTTATTTATGGGCAATAATTTGGGAAGGGCAATAATTAGGTAACAGAAGTGTATTAAAGTTACTCCAAACAGGATAAAGCTCATAAAAATGAAATTGCTTGGCTGATAAAGTGAAGTTTTAAACTGGCAATGAGTTTGACATAACTGTGTTAACATGGGGAGGTAAACCACCTAATTAGGGAGCTAAAAACATTTGTCCCTTGGAATAATGGGTAAAAGCAGAGGTACCAATGGTTTTCCACCTCCGCAGGGACCCAAGTGCCCATGACTCCCCCTCCCTCCCATCATGTATTTTAAATAACCAGAGCTCAGTGTAACCAACTGTCTCCCAGCACTGCCTGAGCAATAAGCCCTTCTCAGCGGTGTGGGAAAATAGCGTGTGGGCTGATGATAATGAGGTGCCTCAGGAAATTCTGTCCTTGGCATGCAGTGTTGCTGTCTCTTCACCAAGGGATTTGGTGCATGTTGTGTAAAGCCATGGGGCAGTGGGTGGGTGCAGCACCTTTCAAATGCTCCCACTTGTCACATGGAATGCTGCAGTGGGCATCACCTCTTCCCCCAGAAACCTCCTTGTCCATCTCTTGAGGACCAGCAGTCACTGGGCATGCTGCAAACAGCAGCTCCAAGGCAGGAAAATTGTGTCCCATGGGCAGTTCTGAAGACTTCCTTCAAGAGAGAATGTGACAAATGACTGTTCCCAGCCCACTGCCAAGCTGGCCACACTTCTGCTGTTCCCATTGCTCCCTGTGCTCCAAAGCTGTTCCAGCTGCTCCTGGTATTTCCAGGGTTCAGCACTGAACTGAAACACAGCAGGTCTCAGGGAGGGCCTTGGGACTCTCAGATCAGCCATGGGGTGGTTGTCCTGTCTTATCAGTTAGTGCAGTGGTGCTCCCATGTCTCCACTGGCACACTGATCTTTCCTAAACTGGAGGCTGAGCAATAGCAAATCTTTGTTGAGGACTCTAAGGACTGATGGGAAGGCTCCTCTTCTTCTAACCCCCATGCAACCCATGGTGTTAAAATGCTGAGTGAGAAGAAGACAATTTTCTTATCCCCCTAGGATGAAGTGCAACTTGCTTTTGAGGGTAAACTAAGAAGTTGCTGAGCATGTGACAGACTGGTTTGCTGCACTGTGGTGTCTTCTGCCTGCCTGGCTCATGCTATGGGGTGTGCAGATGTGATTACTGCTCTTCACCTTTTCTGGACAACCTAGCTACGAGAGGGCACCAAAACCCATGTGAATCTTTATAGTATAAGCTCTACTGCTAGTCTTTCCACAAGGGAGTTCATCTGGCTATCCATCAAGCTTCTCTTTAGAGTAGTAGGGAGATGTGAGATGGCACCATCTGTTGTTGTTGGTTTGGAATCCACAGCTTTTTGACTAGATAGATGTTTTGAACTTATCACAATCAGATTTTGCTGAAATCCACAGACCAGTTAATTTCTAAATAAATTAACTCACTGATCTGACTTCACTGAGAACCTGGAATGCTGAAAATTTCTTCCTAGCTGCCTGAGGTACTCAAAATGCATGTGAGACATGGGGTGTTGCAGAGGACCAGATCTCCAGGCTTTCAGTGATGGCTGAAGAATGTGAATCAGGAAAGAATCCCTCTTTTGTGAAGTCAAATCACCCTGGCTGGCTCTCTTCTGGGGTGTTCCAGCTGTAATCCAACATCTTCTCTTCAAACCCTCACCTCATCTCTATGGATGCAGAAGGGAAACAGACTGATGCACTTCTGAATTGCTGGGTCCCAAATTAACATGGGCCCTCTGTGGAGCCTTTGAACAGAAGGCCCAGAGTGAAGTGAGCTGTGTGTGTTCTCCAGAGTGCCCTGGGACAAGGGGTGGCCTGAACTAGGCATCTTTACCCTGAAGTTCTACCCAATATGGGTAGAACTGGGAATGGCTATCAAAGAGGGCTAAAATTAGCCCCAACAGGGATGTGCTCCATCTGACTAGTTAAAAAGCAAATCTTGCCTCAGATGACTGTGCTCCTCGCTCTTCAATCCAAAAGGGAAATGTTTCCAGCAAATTAGTCTCTTGTGGGAGCACACATAATGTGCCATTTTTTGGATTTCTCTTGGTTTGAATGCCTTTATATTTCTTTTCTTAGCTGCCTGAATTGATCTTGCTATATGCAAAACCCTGCAGAGCTTCACTCTGGGTGCATTAGTTGTTCTGCCTTTAAAGAAAAAGGGTGTCTTTGACTTCTGCCTCCAACACGATTACAATAAATTCAGGATTTTAGCAAAGTGGTTTAGCTGTCTGAGCAGCTCTGCTGGGAGATGTTTGCCTGTCCTCTCCATGCTTCTGCTTTCCATTGACCATGCAGCTGAAGGGCAGCAGTGTCTCATTGGTTTTCCCTTCCTAAATAACTAGAGCTTGAAATATTGGTACCAATACATTCCATTTTTTAAAAAATTAAAACCCCTTAAGAATATTGTGTAGGAATCTGGAAAATAAACGGAAGTATAATGGAAAGGAAATTAATACTTTACAGCTTAACTTGTCAATTAATCATCTTTGTGCCATCACAACCTTCTTGGACAGCTCCTCAAATTGTCATTGGGTTAATCTTGGTCATCATCTCCTGGTGGAACCACCAAGAAACCTGAAGTCTGACAAGTTGGGACACAGAGAAAGGAACAAATGGCTAACTGGTAAATGGAAAAGTGTCAATGGCAGAGCAGCTCCAGAAACCCTCAGCAGCATGACTTCCAGGGAGCCAGGTGGCTAGAGGCCATTCTTATCAACCCCAGAGACTGAAAAAGGGCTCCTAGGAAGGCTGAAGTTATGAATCAGGCATGTTTGTTTTCTCCCTGCAGTGATTTTTATTGCACCAAAGCTACTATTCACTTGACTCCTATTTCTGTGGTTTCTCTTAATGGGGTTGAAAAGGGACTCATGGAAATCAATTGAATTTATCAAAAACTGGATCAGTGATCAGACATTTCACATGACAGGAATAGAAACAAAAGGTCATTTTGCTTGAGGATTTCTCCTTTGATGTGTTTGCCTCCGGGACTCTGCTCAGTGGAGGCTTGACTTGTGCTCTGGGGAGTGGTGGAAGCTGCTCCATCCTCCACCCCTCCTGCTCAGCAAGGGCATTGGCAGCTAAGTCACTCAAGAACCTGCCTGGTTTGGCTGTCAGGGTTTCATCCCCCTGTCCAGGCACAGAGGGACTAGTGCTTGGTAGCCACTGCTCCCAGAGAGGGGGATTTGTCAAAGCTTTGGGTGAGCTGCACAGGAGAATAAAAATAGCATCTGTGCTTCTGCCAGCTAGAATAAAAGACATAGGAACAATCAGTCCTCATGCTGCAGGCTCTGAGCTGGTCACTAGCTGGGCTGGAGCTCATTTCCCCTCCTCGGATGGTACGGCACCACCGGGTGCACCCTGGGCTCCTCTGGTACAGTTCTGGGAGGTCTGCTCTGTACTGCTGCTGGAAGCAAACGGCTAATGCAGCAGCTCGGGGTTACCCCAAGGGACAGACTAATTGTCTGCATTGTTAGGAGAAAACTCAGCAGAACAATCACCTCCCTGGGCCAGATAGGTTGCCAGCTCTGCTTGGGAAGGAAGGGCAGCTCCTTGGAGGGGGTTCCTGACTGCCCTGCTGCTGCTGGGGTGGGTTTGTACCTGAAAAGAAGATGTGCTTGTGCTAGTGCCTGCTTTCTCCCACTGCACAAGATGCCCACAGACAGCAGAGGAGGTTCCCCTCTGCTGGGGGGGGGGTTGCCCTCTGGACCAGCAGTTTGACCTTTCCTGGTGCTCCAGACTCGGGCACCACACAGAAGCAGGGAGGAATTTATTTATTAGGCATTTGCTGAAGCCTGTAATTCTGCTGAGGTTCTGGTGGGTGCTCTCATCTGCAGGCAACTCCAGCACGTTCAAACACACCCAGCTACAAATCTACCTGTGCAGAGGGGAGTCTGTGTCATCCCTGCAGGATGGTGGGGCAGGGTGCTCAGCTGTCTCATACCAAAACCAACGAACCCCTTCAGCTGGCGGCTGTGCTGCCATGGAGGGGGATATCACCTGTCTGCAGGGTGGTTTGGTCATTACCTGAAACTCACCTCTGACCCGAGTGTGCTGGGGCTTCTGGAGCCACATTGCATGTACAGACTTTCCCATCTAGTATCAGGGAAGTGTTCAGCAAAACTGCCTGCTGGTCAGAATATAACAGTTTTGTGCTTTAAATACCCTGAGAGCATCCTTAAGATGCTAAAGAAGCTGTTTAACTTCTCCCAATTCCCTTTCAACCTTTTTCCTCTCCAAAATAAATCTTCAGCCACCAGTAAATGCCCTGTGCTGCTGTTATTTTCAGTATTTTATAGACGAACTATTGCATTTCAAACAGACTACTCAAGGACCACTGCATTTCATTGGGAACAACCTTTTCCCTCCCTCTTTGTTGCCTTTGAGTTTCTGTTTGACTTACAATTACAAGGAAGTGATTTTTGAGTTTCACAAATAGCCAAGCACTAAAACATTTAGAAGTGATCTTCTCTTTATCTGATTTCTGCCACTTTGTAGACTACTCAAATCTGTATTTCTCAGTATCTCTCTGAGGATAATTGTAAGCAATGTATTTCCCTGATCTTCTGTTTACCCACAGATCATAATGATTTGATTTCAAAACTTCTTGGGAATTATCTTTACTAAGGTTATTCACTGCCACAGGAGATCCAATTTCTCTGCACACCAAGTGCAATTAGAGAGGGTGAGGAGAAAAGATTAATTTCTGAGACCTTTGACTTTTTTTTTTTTTTCCACGCAGTTTGAAGAAGCCCCAGGTTTCCCTACCTGCAGCCATGTCCTCCTGATGCAGTAAGTTCTCTGTTCCCCTCTGCTGGCCTGGGATTGTGTTGACATACAAAGTTGGGACCTGGGAGCTGGGATATTTTTTTTTCACTTTACAGCACGTTGTGGATGGAGAGCTGGAGCAGTGCTGGTGGTTTGGCAGGGAAATGTAAGTAAATATTTTAAACTGTAAATTTTAAGTGTTCGTATGTTCTGTGAAACCAGGCTCAGCCCGTTTTACTGTTATTCATTCCTTCCGTTTTGTGCCGGGGAGGCTGGAGGCTGTGATGCTGTCAGCAGCTAGAAGGGGCTCGTTCAGCTCCTCTCTCCTTGGAGCCACAGCAGTTGTGGCTGCCCCATCCCTGGCAGTGTTGAAGGGCAGGTTGGATGGGGCTTGGAGCAGCCTGGGCTGGTGGGAGGTGTCCCTGCTCATGCAGGGGGTTGGGACGAGGTGATATTTTTGGTCGCTTCCAGCCTAAACCAGTCGCTGATCCTATGAAATTCATACGATGAGGATTTTATTTCTACTGAAGAGAGGAGAAGGGGGTGTCCTTGGGCTACGGGGATGAGGCTGTGGCCGATTCCCCTGGAGCAGCTCTCCCTGTCCGGTGCCACCGGCAGCCCGAGGAGGGCGGGCAGGCTGCAGAGGCACCGTGCCCGCTCCAGGCATCGTTCCCCCAGCGCTGCGCCCGCATCCTCCGCACCTCTCCGACCCACCTCCGCATCCCGCTGGGAGCCGCAGTTCCCCAAAGCCCGGCCAGAGGCTTTCCCGCAGCCCTGAGCCGCCGGGCGCCGGGGAGAGAGCCCTGAGCGCGATCTGATGCTGAAAAGCCCTTCCCCGCAGCCCCGTGGCGGCCGCCGAGCAGCGCTGCCCGGCCGGGGGGCTGACCCGGGGGGCTGACCCGGGGGGCTTGGCCAGCCCGCTCACCCACCGCCCCCCGCCTCCCCCACACCGGGGGCGGCCCCAGCTCGGCCACCGCCCCACGCCCCCCCATCTCTCCATCCCTCCCCTCGCTCCCTCCCGGCACGGGCGGAGCTTCCCGGTGCCTTCCCGCTCGCCGAGGCGAGTTTCAGTCGGGCGGCGGAGCGGGGCGGGGGGCGGCTGGGGCTCCCGCGCCCCGTGCCATGTAGGATGCTGCCGGCTCCGGCAGCCAAGCGGCCGCCGCCCCCCACCCTGCTCTGGCCCAGCCCCCCCCCGGCTGCCGCCGAGCCCCCCTGGGCCTGGGTGCTGCCTGGGATCGTCCGGGTCGGTGCCGCCGGGGCTGCCCCCCCAGCCCCGCCGCCCCCGCTGCTGCTGCCGCCGCCCCCCGCCCCGTTGCTGCGGGCCGGGCCGGGCTGGCGCGTCCCCGGAGAACCGCTCCTGCCGCTGCTGCCCGCGGCAGAGCTCCTCCACGGGCAGGTACGGACGGCTCGGAACGATGGAGGGGCTGGGGGGCAGGCGGGCGGGCAGAAGTTTCCCGCGGCCGCCCTCCGGAGCCCGTCGCCAAGCCCCGGGGACGGAGCATTGGGTGCCGGTGGGCGCGCTGGGGCCGGGGGAGGCGACGGGACGGACCCCGCGGGGTCCCGGGTGATGCTGAAGGCTCTGCCCCGGGGTTTCGGCCCTGGGGGTTCTACCCCAGGAGGTTCTGCTCCCAGGCTCCTGCCCCGGGGGCTCTGCCGGGTCCCGCCGCCCCGGCGCGGTGCTCGGCTCCGCTCCCCGCCGCGGTGCGGGGCCAGCGCCGGTGGAGGTGGGCACGGCGCGGGGCGGTGCGGGGCTGCCCGCCGGGCTGTAACCCTGCGGTGGCGGCTTCCCTGGGAAGAGAAGGGCTGGGGGAGGCTCTGCCGGTGCTCCCCGGCGAGGCCCGGCTCCGTCGTCCGGTAAATGCCGGTGGCGAGAGGCGTTTTCTGCAAACGGAGCCCGGCGAGGGAGAGATGCTCCTGCAGTCACAGGGAACGGCGAGGGCTTTGGGGTTTAAATATCTATAAAGACTAAAGTTTTGAGCCGTGCCAGATGAATCCATCTGCCTGGCCGGTGCTTTCCCCGATGGATACTGCGATTATTCATCGCTGCCGTGATGCTGCTTGAAACAGTAAAGCCCTCCGGCTGGAGCGGCTGTCCTGTTCCAGCCGAGGTACGGGCAGCTCACTCCCAGTTTTGCCTTGTCTTTCTGCTTTTTACGAGGCAGAGGTAAAAATGAAGCAGAGGTTTGAGCACCCTGGTATCCGCTGGATTTCATGCGAAGATTTTCAGCCTTTTCGAGCACGAGCGTCTCTTGTGGTTTAGGAGCAGAGCGAGTGGGAGGGAGAGAATAGGTAGTGCTGGGTCTAATGAAACAGTAGCATCAATTATTCCCCAGCGTGAGACCACTTAAGTAAACTGCAGAGCTGGTTTTACTGTGGCAACCCATTTGCCAAAGGAATTTAAATTAAGAGAAAACACCTTCCTGGTGTTTCCTTTGGTTCTTATTCGCCTTGAGATGAATTCTAAAACCACTTTCTAGAGATGTTTCTATTTTGTACGTGAAATTCTGTTTGAGCAGAGAAGAACGGAGCTTCCCCGGTGACTGGCAGCCCTTAGCAAAGGACTAGTTGGGCTGCCAGGCTCCCGATTTGTGTCTTTCTCAAGCCCTTGACAATGTAAGTACCACGTCTCACTCACCACGTAATGCCTAAAGAAACACAAGGAGTTGTTGGGTGAAAGAGACAGGTTTGAAATTTTCTGTACTCATCTTTTATGTAATTAGGAAATTGCTAAAAGCATCAAATTCCACGGGTCAAAATCCTTTTATTAACTTCTTAATTTTCTTCCTCTCTTCCCCTTTCCCCCCCCCCCCCCCCCCCCCTCAAGTGGATATTTGGAGCTCATTCTCCAGTCATAGGATTTTCACCTTCTTCAAGCGTTGAATTTGTTCCTGTTCTCCCACCTGTGTACACATCTACGGTTCCGCCTCACGCTGGGAAAAACTGGATCGATAAGAGGCTGCCCAGCTGCAAAGTAAGTCTGAGCGTGGTGTCTTCAAGTATTTTTTTAAGGCTACAATGTATAAAGACTACGAGCTGAAAAATGTTCTGGGCTCTGCGAGCTGGGAAGGCGTGGGAAAGGTCAGGAGTTTGTCAGGCAAAACCCCAGGGAGGAGGGAGGTTGTAAGGGATGGTGAATGGAGGGTCCTCCAGCTGTGATGCACCTTCACTTTGCTGAAGTTATCTTCAGTTTTTATCTTTGTTACATTGAGTGGAATGTGCTGATTTTACTACAGGACACGACTAGCAGAGCTTTCTGTTTTCCCTTTCTTCTTGGTACTTCCACTGATTTTCCCCACGAGGGCTGGCACCAGCGTGTCACCCGTCATCCCAGCCCACAGTTCCCTCCATCTGTGCACTTCTCTCCCCAGCTGCTCAAACCAGGCTTTGGGACTTTGCCCCATCCCCTCCTCTCCCATCCCTCCGTGGAGCAGCTCAAGCCTCTGAGTTGCAGGCAGGCTTGGACACGGCTGCCTTTGGCTTTTCTTCCCTTTTGGTGATGCTGCATCAGCTGATTAGTGGTGTTAAAAGCCCATTAGTTGGCAGATGGTCAGCTAACTCAGCCTGAAACCTTGGGGAGGCAGAAATCCATCTATTTTTGCGGGTTTGTCACTGAATTGAGAGACTACCTGTGTTGCAATAGTGAGTCAAATGTGCTTTATTCTCACTTTTATTTCTGAGTTTTGCAGCTCAAACCTTGACATTCTTTTATTTATGCTGAACAGATATACTTGAATAATGCATTTGCTCTGGATTCAGCATGGATGCATCCTGAGGAATCAAGGCTCTTCCAGGGAAATGAGAAACCTCTGTTACTGACCAATCAAGTAGCTATGGCTGTAGCCAGGCCAGCTGCTGCCTCCAGGCCTCTTCCCACCGTGGTGCTGACACCCCAGCTGATACCAGGTCAGGAGGACATAAATAATTAAGTATTTTCATGTGGGGTTTTTTTGTTTGCTTGTGTTTTTTTTTTCTTTTAGTGCATCTTCCAGAGCTGCATAAGCCATTCTCTAAAGCAAGGATTTCATTCCACTCAGCTGGAAATCTCTTGCTTATTCTGAACCTTGATGGCAAAGTGCATTTCATCCTCTAAATCACTTTCAAAGATAGAAAAGGGCACATGTAGTTACAAAAGATTGTAACAGACTATTCCATAGCTGGCACTTGACTTCCAGGCTGAAGGGGCAGCCACTCCCAACATGCTCTGCTTACTTTCCAGCAAGAAATTGCCAACCCAGTTCATGTATAATTCCCCTACTGGCTGCTAATTTTAAGCATTTGGTGTGGTCTGTGTAGACAGTGATCAAGGGAGAAGAGCCATTGATCAGTCATCTCGTTAAGACTCAGTTATGCACAGCAATGTTTGTGAAATAAATTCCCTTAATCTGCATAACTCAGGTACGTCACAGCTGTTAGCAGGACAGTGAAGCTTTGTTCTTGGAAGAGAGCTGACAGTCCGTGGCTGTAAAGCTGAGTCTCTGCTTTGGTGCTACAGGAGTGGTTTGAAATAGCGGTTGTCCCATAGGATGGGTTCAGTCGTAAAATGTTTCTGGTGATTAAAGCCCAACATATGATGCTCCCAAGAAGGATGTGCTTGGTGTCTTGCTGTCCTTGCTTCCGCCTCTGGGAGCTGGAAGGTGATGAGCTGGGGCGGGGGCAGCAGAGCCCCTTCACCCTGGGCTCTGCCCCCAGAAGTGCTGCTTGTGCAGCTGCTCTGGGCATGCACAGGTTCTTGCATTTTGCCAGTAATGCCCAGACTCAGCACAGCCTGCTGGAAGAGATCCTTCCTGTTTTGGTTCCTTTGCCAGACAGATTAATTAGCAGTGAATATTGTTCTGTATTGACACAGGCTGAACCACTCAAGTGGGTTCCATATCTTGGTGGCTGAGCAAAGGGTGGCAGTAAAATGCCTTCTCCTGCCAGCATGGTCTGGTGCTTGCTGGCGTGCTGCTGAGGCTGGGAATGCTGGGGGGTGAGGGCATTCCTCTGGGATGCCCTGGGGAATAGCTGTGCGCTCAGGATGAGCTCTTCCAGGAGTGGTTTGAAGGACAGGAGACAGTGAAGGAGGTGTTTTGGTGCAGGGCAGTAACTGCACGTTGTTTGTTTATGTGTGTTTAAAATGATTTAGTATTTTAAACACTGATGTTTGGGCACGTTCAGTGTTTCAGACATAAAGCATCTCTGGTAACGGGTTAGGCAGGTATGCCTGGCAGCACAGGTGTCATACCTGTAGTCTACAAGTAGCACAGGGAAAAGATTTTTCTTTTTCTCTTGGCCAATATAAGCACATACAAGCCTGTTTTCCCAGGAGATCTTCAGGTGGCTCCAGCTGCCCCTCCAGGAGCGTGCTCAGTGTGGGCTGCCCCCTCTTCAGAACCCCCTGAGCTCCTCTTCGGGTGGGAGAGGTGCAGGGAGGAACACAGAGACACCTAACCATCTTCCTAAATCTTCCCATCCCTCTTAAAATCTGATTTCTGATGGATGCCATCAATGCTAATCCAATAGCATCTCCAGAAGCTGCTTCTGGGAAGCGTTATGGTAGCACTTGACGTATATTTCCTATATAATCTTTACACTTAATATGAAGAGTAATAAAAATCTGAGAGCAAATTGCTTAGTTAAGTGCTTTAAAAGGAGAAGTTAATAAGCTTCTGCAGGCTCTTTGGCTGTACCCTCTCTGAAAGCCTGTTGGGTGGCAGGTTTGCCTGCTCGCTACCAGTAATGGTATAATTGTGTTCTCAGGGTATCAGCAGTGTCACAAAGCTGCAGGCACGAGGCCTTGGGGTGGCTGGTAATGCACATGATTTAACAGCTGGGAGCTCCAGCTACTCAAACATATTCTATCCTGTAAGAAAGAGAAGCAGCTATTCTTCCCACACGTACTCTAAAAAAATGAATTAATGTGATTACACTGACCATTTTGTGCATTTACAGCCAATTGTGATGTTTTACTTTCCCCCCTAGGCATGATAGCTGGTTTTATGTCTCCTAGATATTTCTGCAGAGAGAGGATTAGTGTTTTTGTCTCCCATGTTGTGCCCTCTGCCCAGCAGATGGAGTCAGGGCTGGTTTGGCCAGAGGTGCCTGTGTGGCATCTGTGTGTTCTGCACAGCCCCGTGTGGTTGGTGGCTGCTGGACATGGACTGAGGGAAGGGTGTCACCACCAGCAGGATCTGTTAGGTGAAAGCTGTAGCCTTCTGGTACATGATGTTCCATCCTTTTGCTGTTAGTGATGCTGTTTAGATGTTTGAAGGTGTGTTGGTAACAGCTGGACTTAAAGATCTTAGAAGTCTTTTCCAACCAAAACAATTACATGGTTCTCTGATCTTGCAGTTTGGGTCTCGTCTTATAGACCTGGAAATCTGCTTGCTGGAGAGGCTGTGAAATGCCAGATTGGCCACTCTGTGACTCCTTAATTGTGTGCACAGCCTTGGCTCACCCAGGATTCAGCGTTTGCAGGGACCAGGAGCTTGCTGTTTTTCCAGGGAACGTTGATGAGATCCTAAACATAGCAGGACGTGGGTGCTCCAGTGCAGCCAGTAATAGAACCTTGTTACTGAGTTCCTTACTAAAGACCATAATACTCTGCGGGTCACTTCAGGGCATCATTCAATATAATCAACACTTAAAGGGGTCCTATAAGAAAGATGCAGTCAAACTTTTCAGCAGGGTCTGTAGCGATAGGACAAGGGGTGATGGTTTTAAACTGAAGAGAGGAAATTTAGACTAGACATAGGGAAGAAGTTTTTGACCATGAGAAGGATAAGACTCTTGGCTCAGGTTGCCCAGAGAGGTGGCAGATGCCCCATCCCTGGAAACATTAGAGGTCAGGTTGGATGGGGGTTGGAGCAACCTCATCTAGTTGAAGATGTCCCTGCTCACAGCAGGGCAGTTGGACTAGAAGGCCTTTAAAGTTCCCTTCAATCCAAACCACTCTGTGAATATTTGATCATGCTGAGAAGAGATTGTCTGCATGCAGGCTCAGGAATTCCATAGGGAGATCCACACCTGAACTAAGTCCTGGCCACAACCAGGGCTGTGGGTGCATAGAAGTTGCTCCTGCTCTTGTTGCCTGTGGCTTATTGAATAAACACCCTCAGGAGTTTCTAGGGGTGAAAGTAACAGGCAGTTGTTCAGCAGCAATTAAGAGACCTGTGTAAGACAGAACTGCACCATATTTTTCATAACAAGTGTCAGCATTAGAATCTATATCCATATCCAGGCACAGTTTTCTAGGTAATTTCAGCTTATATTTCAGACATTAGAAACCTGTGAAGAAATGTTGTTGCTTTGTGTTAAATTTGGGTTGAATTCTCTTGTGGTTTTTAACAGTTTTGCAATAGAAGACACAGGGCCTCCAACCTGCTCTATTTCCCAAGCACAAGCTTTCTATTTGAAGCTTGTGTGTCTGTGTGAGGAGTCAGGTTTTGGGCCTCTCAAATGGATTTTTTTTTTTTTTTTTTCCTTTTTCTGTTTGACATTTGTGTGGTAGGACTCCCTGTTTGTAGAACAAGAATAGCACTGCAGGAGCCCAAACATCCCTGAAATGCCCTGCAAGCCCCCTTCATTTGCAGAGCTCTCAAGCATTGCAGACTCCAACACTTTGAGTCTCTGGGAACACTTGGCTTTAATCACAGCCTTTGTGAAGCTTTCAGTTTGCTTATTAAGCTTGTCCTTTTTTGTGCATTTTCTGTTATCTACTCACATGAAGTGTAACTTTATTCCAGTCAGGATTTTTTGGGGGGGCTTAAATTATAGACATAAAAGTACCTGTGATTTGTTTATGGGAAGTGCTTGTAGTTCTGAGCCCTTCACAGTATTATCCTGCCTGCCTTCAAGACCTTGTTGTACAGGAATCCAGAGCTTCCTGTGCCTGGCACAGGCTGGTGTTGGTTCTGAGGAACCTCCTGGTTTTATTTATTGCCTATGAGCAAAAAAAGTGAGCTGTGACTGGAGTGTTGCTGTCAGACTCCTGCCACAGCTGAGGGTACCAATGGGGCAGACTGAGCTGCTTCCTCCCTTTGGGCTACAGAAGAGAGGGATATCGATGGGTTTCCCTTTGCGCTGGGATAAAGATGCTATTTAGGTCAATCCATGGCTTGGGTGGACTGGTTGAGCAGCTGAGAGCTCAGCCCATGGGCAGAGTGGGGCCAGTGGGTCCTGTCACCTGCCTCCTGCAGCGCCAGTCCTGGGGCTGTGGGTGCCAGGGGCTGGGCAGAGGCATCAAGTGCCTTCCAAGAGGCATAAGAAGCTCCCTAGAAAATCACAACTGTTGCCAAGCTCTACTGTTTGGTAGGGGGCAATTATAAGGGGGGGGGGCGGGGGGGTGGGGATGCAACTGGACAGAGGGGGCAAGCATTGCATGGGGGGACAATTGGATGGGGTGGGCATGGCGTGGGGCAGGGGGGTCATTGCATCGCTTGTTGGGGAGAGAGGGCAGTTTCATGGGGGTGGGGGTGTCATTGCTTGGCAGGTGGGCAATGGATGGGAGGGGGGCATTGCATGGAGGCAGAAACAGGAGTGAAATTCCAGAGGTTCCTCAGGCTCCAGAGGGAGATACCCCAAATGGCAGGGCAGTCTCCAAACCATGGAGCAGCTGGGGTGGGCTGGGGTGGTTAGAAATCGCTGTTCAGTCAAGTCTGGACCTTGTCAGACATGACCAGAGGGGATTAACTGAGAAGCAACCATGTCTCCATCTTTAAAGCTCAAGCCCATCATTTCAAGGATGCGCTTTGCAGAGGGGGGTGGTGATGTTTGTCCTGGTTTGGAACGCTGGTGGGAGCCTGGTAGTCTGGCGGGCAGCAGGAGGGCACCCCAGAGTCCCTCAGAACAGATGCTGAAAAATACAGTTTCATTGTTTCTGAAAAGGAAACTTATTTTTAGTGGTAGATTGCATGTTTCTTTTTTAGAGCTACATTTATTCGATGAAAAGTGCCCAACTGGAGTGGTATCTCTCTCTGCTGGAGAGCACCAGTCCTATTGACTCCCTGGCACCAGAAAATAGCTTTTAAATCAAGTATTAACAATTATAGGGGTAGTCCTTTCTTCGTGGAATTGTTTAGCCGGAGAGAGGGAGAGAGAACTTCATCAAAGGCAGGGAAATCACCAAAACTTCTCTTTCAACTGACTGATGAAACTTTAATGAGGGGATTGATGAAAGTTTAATAAGGCAGCCCTGCTTCAAGAGTGTTACTCATCTGGGCTGGTGGAAGGTTTCAGCTATCCCAGCAACTGAGGTTTACTTTATTTTGCTGCTTTCCTGGGCTCTTTGGGGAAATTGCCTCTTCTTCTCCAAAATAAAAGAATCAAATGAGAAGTAAACAACCTTTCTGCTCCTGTGCCCTGCAGGAAACTGGCAGAAAAGTAATTTTTCTCAACAACATTTGTTTTCATAAGAGTTAGAAAAGATGTTTTGGGGGTTTTTCCCAGCTGCCAACAGCTGGAATTAGGAATCAGTGCAGGCTCTGGGAGACCAAGTGTTTAACCTTACCTAATGGTCTGTGTTAGTCCTCAGGTGGATAAAGAATAACCTTGCATTAAACAGTTGGATTAGTTGGACACAGAAAATTTCTTTTTTAATTTCTACTGTGACTGTGGCAGAACAGTATGTTTTTCATCTATCTGTGGTTGAGTGATCAAAACTGTGTTTGAAGCGAATTCTTCTTAGCATTGACAAATACAGTAGAAATAATAAAAGGTGTTTTTGTGATACTCACTGAAAGTATTTGTTTTGCTGATGCAGAGAGCTTCTTTTCATAGAATCACAGAAAAGTTTGGATTGGAAGGCACCTTTAAAGACCACCTAGTTCCAACCCTCCTTACATGGGCAGGGACGTTTTCCACTAGACCAGGTTGCTCAAAGTCCTGTCTAACCTGCCCTTGAATCCTCCCAGGGTTGAGAAGTGTATTTTGTTGGCAAATAATTGTTTATAAAGAGTTACAAGCAAAGCTGCCAACAGCTGGTGTCCTAGACAGCCTCAGGAGCTGCCATCAAAGTGGTTCCTTTCCAAACCCTCTGACCCACTCTTCTCCCAGTGCCAACTGAGAGCAAACCAGTGCTTGGTCAAAACTTGGTAGGTGTCTGAAGCCCCCATGGGATGGAAGAGCCTGGATGGGGTGTCTGGGTTATGTAGCTGTGTAGGGGAAGGTGGTTTTTACCAGCTTGCTTGGCTGGGGTGGTCCTACCCAGAGCTGGGGGCTGCATCCTGCCCCCAGCACCCCATGGTCATGCAGTCCCAGTGCCCAGATGGACAGAGAACACGAGCTGCTAGGAACTCAGGGAATGCCTGAAGCGACGAGTCTGATCAAACAGTGATTTTTTTTTTTGCAGAGTCACAGTTGGCTCATATTGCCTGAAGGATTTCCACATGAATGGAAAACATTTGCTAAATGACATAATAAGCTAATGATTGCTTAGTTTTTGAATACATAGCTGAGTGCAGAGTGAGCAACAGCTGGTGTTTGTCAAATTAGGTTTTCTCCTTAAGATTTCTGCTACCCGTTTTCTTGTTTATTTAACATATTTAGCCAAGATTGAGCTCTGAAGGTCTTCCTGCCCCCTGGGCTTGTTAGACTTAAAGGTAAAGGTTACACAGACTTAGTAGACGACTCCTGATCTCCCCTGTGAAACCATTGGAAGTTTCCTGCATGGTGTGCTTTCAAAGTGAGGGATGCCAATTCATAAAACCTGTGAACCTCAGGAGTTCTCATGCAGGTGACGGGAGAGCAGCTGGGCAGGTAACAGGGACATTGGGTGGTCAATAGAGCAACGAGCAAAACCACTCAGATTTGAAATCAGACAGCTAACGTCTAGGAAAGGTCAGAATGTAAGGGTGGTCATGCGTCGTTACAAAGCTGTGGAAGCAGGAGAAAGTGCCAACCAATGTGTTCAAGTATTTGACTTTTTTATTGAGGTTTTCCATTTAAATTTAATAACTTTGCACAATGTATGTACGACTCACTTCTGTCTCGTTCCTCCAGGTTGTAATGGTGTGTCCACATATATGAGGTTTTAATAGCTAAAAATGCACCAATCACAGACTAAGACTGTAAGAATAGGGGTTAGGAAAGGGGCTTTGAGACCCATCAGAAATATATATTAAAAATCTAGCTTCTCACTAAGGGACATGCGAGCAGCCAGGTGGGAAGCATTGCTGACTTTTGTTGGAATTTGGAATGCTGAAAACATCCAGTGCAAATGCACTGGTTTCCAATTAAAAAGAGCACCTGTTGTATCTCCCCTCCCACAGGTGGTTGCCAGAGCAGCCTTAAAGCAGTTGGTGGCAATCAGAGCCTGGCATTGGCCACCACAGCCAGGGTGTCGGTGGAGCCTGACCCTCCCCAGGGACCTGCAGCGCCCAGCATCCAGCCCTGCCACATCCTCACCTTCTCCCCCATCAAGATTCCAGTCCTGGCTTCACCATTCCCAGGTAAGGTCACTTCTGGTGGGACTGATGAGCAGCTTTTTAGGTCTGCTGGGCAGCAGAGAGAGGTTTCTGAGTGAGTTGTGCTGTCGGAGTGCTGTGGTAAGGGAGCAATTCAGGGGGTGGAGGGGGCATTGCTGGGATCCAGAATTAAAGCTGTTTTTTCTGGTGCTGCCAGTTCAAAACCGTGTGTGCATTTGCAGTGTTGATGTTGCTGTGACATTTTCAGGCTGTGGGTGAGATGAGCTGCATCCTCAGACACCTTAGTGACTTCTGCAAGGAAGTCTGCAGACTTGGTGGCACCAAGGCTTTGTGGTAGATCCTCAGTGTTGGCAGTTGAAACGCTCAACTCTGAAGAGCTGAAGCATGCTCAACATGCAATAATGTTTGGGTGTTTACCACCTATGCTGGAAGGATGTAGCTGTGGTTTTGTATTCTTCTGGGGGGTTTGGATGTGGTTCCTTACTGGAAATGTGCTATTTTCAAAGCGTGAGTTTGTGTGTAACGACTCCCTGAATGTGGCAGCTGGGGAAGGGCTCTGGCATCCCTGCCTCGCTGGGGAAGGCTGACTGATGCAGAGTCTTTAGGGTAATTTTTGAAACTGCTCTTAGAATGCTCAAGGCTGCATTTTAGAAATGTTATGTACCAATTAAGTAAAAAATTTAAATTCCATCTTTTTGGTACTTGGAGCGTAACCCAGCAAGATGTGGCGAGATTGGGTTTTGCAGGTTTGCAGTGATGATCTTTGGTGTTCAGCTGAGATCTTTTCATGAGAAATGTATCTCAGTAATTATTCTTCCTGTTGAGCAGTCATTAGGATCCCCCGGATAACCGTCTGCCAGGCGAGTGGTGGTGGCTTGGTGCTTAGGGAGTCTGAAGAGCCCACTGACCGGTAGGAATAAAGCTCAGGTTTTTCAGATTCCGTTGGGAAGGACGGCACTGGAACAGGAGCAGAAAGTGCAATTAATGACTGCTGTGGGGCAGGGAGGAGGTGGTGTGTGGTGCCCATGGAGTGTTGTGAACCACAGGAACCATTTTGCCTGTCGTGAGTGAGCACCTCAGAGGGGACACCCCGCCTTGTTGGCCGGTGCTGCAGAGCTCCAGGAGAGGTGTGCTCTGCCCCGGTGGGGCAGGGGCTGATGCAAGACCTGTGATGTGCAGCTCGAGGGGAGCCTGGGTGAAGGGTGTCAGACTAAGCCAGCAATGTGACACTGGGAAGCTCCACTGCACTGGTGACAGGCTCAGTCCTGTCCTGATAAACCTGCCAGGCCATGACAATTGTTGCTTTCCTCTGGATAAGGGTACAATAGGCTATCAGGCATTGTGCTCAGAGTGCCTGAGCAATCATCCTGTCATCAATCATTCACAGTAAGCCACACACTTTGGGTTGTTTTCTCCTACAGAATATATAGTAGCTTTTTAGGAAAGAAAGCTTGAAAATGCCTGGTCTGTGTACAATAAACTTGAGATTCAGCTAAATGTTGTTCTTGATTAATCACTGGCTCTGGGGGAGGCTGGTGCCTTCACAAAGGCTTCCATAAAACATGTTTATGAAATGCCTTTTTATTCTGCCTGTGGAGCAGAGGACACAAAGGTGTTTGGTTCAGATTATCCAGCCCCAGCTCCATGAACATCTTCCCCAGGTGGTGCTGGACTGGGAAGGAACATCTGTGTCCCTTGGGGCAGGGCTGACTCTGAGCCTGGGCTGGCATCTGCGGGCTGGCTCCAGGGAGGTCCAGACACTGGGATGGATGAAGGACGGGTGAGGGTTTCTGCAAGTGCTGGCAAAGGGGCTGGGTGTTTGGTAGACATGAGTGATAATGGGAAGAAGGACGTGCAGGAGCTTTGGAGGCAGTGTGTGCTGCTATGGGGGCTGCCCTGCATCCTCACCCAAACACAGCCAGTGAGGCACTGAAACTGGATTTGACTTAAATGGCAGGAAAAAGAGGTCAGCTGGCCAAAGGCAGATCTCTGATGTCAAAATAAATGTCTTTATTGCCATGGGAGTTAATGGCTGGGAAAGCATCAAAAAAGCATAATCCAATGTACAGGTGATCCCAGCTGGAGTGTGGTTATAAACCACAGATTATAAACTGTGAAAAACATCCATGTGTTGGTGTTTATTAAAGATGACATAGTCCTCAAAGTGAAACATGTCTTGGAGAGAACATCTTCTGTGCCTCCTGTGGGCAGCTGCTTTTTTTCTTGATCTGTGTGTGATTTATGAAGTAACATGTTAGTTAATGAACTTCTCATGTTCCTGAAGTTCACTCAAGGCAATGTTCATGTAATAGGCATGAACTTTGGAAAAAAAGAGATTAAATTACTTCCAACTTAAATCTACCTGTGTGCAGGTGCCTGTAAGGCTGAGTATGGTGTGCTCACTTACAGGCTGTTGATTCTACTGGAGATGATTTGTGCTGGAATTCCACCTTGTGCTGAACTGTGTTTCCAATTGCAGCTGTTTGTTCAATCAATAATAGTATAATTGAATATTTATTTTTAAGGAGACCTTTTTAATCACAGAACCCCAGACTGGTTTGGGTTGGAAGGGACCTTAAAGATCATCTAGTTACCTGCATGGGCAGGGACACCTCTCACCAGCCCAGGCTGCTCCAAGCCCCATCCAACCTGCCCTTCAACACTGCCAGGGATGGGGCAGCCACAGTTTCCCTGGGCAACTTGTGCCAGTGTCTCACTACCTTTGCACAAAAGAATTTCTTCCTAGTGTCTAACCTAAATCTATCCTCTTCCAGCTTAAAGTCATTACTCCTCTTCCTATCACTACACACCCTGGTAAAAAGCCCCTCCCCAGCTTTCCTGGAGCCCCTTCAGGCACTGGAAGGTGCTCTAAGGTCTCTTTGAAGCCTTTTCTTCTCCAGGCTGAACAGCCCCAACTCTCTCAGCCTAATACGGTTAATTTTGCAGCCTAACACTTTGGCTGGATTACTTTCTGCCAATCTGATTGGTAAGCTTGGTGAGCCAGTAAGAAGTAGTAAGCTGGTGAAACAAGACGCGCTCTCAGCGAGGTACGCAGCGGGTGTGGGGACAGGATCCAGGCTCCGGCGTCTCTCCTGCCTTGCACCAGGAATTTATTTGAGTTTCCTTGAAGAAAATTGCCAGTTTCCTTGAGTTAAGGAGAACTACAAGCATGCAGAATGAGCTAATGATTTTTACAAGTTCATTTTAATAATACAATTTAGTTTACATTTAGTAAAAGAAAGTCAGAAGGGGAGCTATAATAGAGTACAGATGATGCGGGGAAATGAAAACCTTTTGTAGCCTTTCCTTGTGCAGGA
Organism: Apus apus; assembly: GCF_020740795.1. Taxonomy (NCBI): domain Eukaryota; kingdom Metazoa; phylum Chordata; class Aves; order Apodiformes; family Apodidae; genus Apus; species Apus apus. The sequence continues at coordinate 902,527 of NC_067285.1, forward strand.
TGCTGGGAGGGATCCCACTGGGTGTCTGGTCCTGGGTATCAGCAGGTGAGGGTGGGATGTGTTGGTCAAGAGCAGGTGGTGCAGGTTTCTTGGTCCCTGGGCTCTGCGATGGAAAAGCTTCTGTCATTTTTGCTGTTGGGTATTAGTTTGGCACCGTGCTGATCTGAGGCACTTTTAATGGTGAAATGAATGTGTGGTGAGGAAGAAACAAGGCCCTGAAACAGTGAGGCTCCAGGGTGTGACAGAAAAAAGCTGAAATAAAAAAATTAAAGAAAAATTAAATAAAACTTGAAATAGAATGTGCAGTCAAGAGTCTATTTGAACTCAGGCAGCTGCTGGTGCTGGCTCCTCTCTCTGCGCCCAGGGAGATGGAACGGGAGCTCTGGGGTCTGGGCTTCTGTTTCCAACAGCTGGCAGAGAGCCTTCTCCTCTGCACTTGTGTGGTTTGTCATCTCTCTTCTGCTTTACAAATAGAATGCAAATGGTGTGGAATACTGGGGGAAAATCCCTGAATTCTGTTCCATACAGTGGCTTGAATAGTTTCTGGACAAACGTGGTTCTTGAATTTTCGCAGATGAAAACTGATGCCCCTTAGGCTGGGTTTCCAGGTTTTCTCCTCTTCAGCCATTCCTGTCTCAAAACTACTGATCTTAACCATTTAGGACCAGCCCTGTGCTGATTTGTTTTGTAATATAGTTGCAAGCTATTTGCACAATTCCAAGATAATTATTAAGTTTTCTGCTTGCCAGATTGTAGGATTCTGTCTGAACTCATTCTAGCATTCTCACTAACTGCTTGCTGCATTAATGCCATTTTTGTTTACAAAAGTGGTGGTTTTTTTTTTCCCTGATAGGTTTTAAACAAAGTTAAATGTTTCCATTTTCCTTTGTTGGCAGGATCTCTGATGTGCTTGCTTTCTTTTAGTGAGGTTTCCCTGGGTTCAGCCGGGTGCCTGTTACCATTCCCTTTTGGTGGGCTCTGCTCCCAGCACACTGCAGCACGGTGTGGTGGCTGCAGCCCCTGGCAGGACTGGGCTGGGGCAGCTTTGGAGTTTTAAGAAAGAAGAACTGTGCAGTGTCCTCCCCTTGGCAGTTCGAGCAGAGCCAGAGGAAATGCTGATTTACCACCCTCTGAGGAGGAATATCCTGACTATGATAACTAGACTTCCTTCTGAAAGTGGATGAAGCTGTCGTTATGATGAGCACCTGCAATGATAAAATTAGCTATTTGGCACCACTTTTGGTTGCTTTCAACCACTGCTGAGCCTCCAGTGGCTGGTTTGGGGGAAGGTCCCTGTTGTGGTTAGCTGGTGTTTGCACTTGGAGACAGGGATGCTGAAGACAGCAGCATGTAACCTGAAGTGCTTGTGCTGCAGTTTTCATCTGGCAGCTTTTGGAGGATAAGATGTGGTTATTTTACCTTACATTTTAGCTATGATGATTTGAGATAAACCTCAACCAAGCTGGGGCTACAATAGCAGTCCTGTTGGCTAAACAGACGTGAAAACATTGGCAGCTGAGTCATTCATCAGCAACGTCCTTGTGTATCCAACCAGGCCAAGTGAACATTCTCATTAATGGCCTTCAGTCATTAGTGTCTGGTGGAGAAAAACACCAAATTTTCAATACTGGCAAATGCCCTTATCCCTGGAAAAAGTCCTCCTTGAGTAGAGGGCAGGCAGCTGGTGAATCTGACATGCTGACTAGACACGTGGCACTGTGACCTCTGGCTGCAGCTTCTGCCTTCTGAAGGTTTTGTATTCCAGAAGGTTTTGGACCTTTTCTAGTTCTTTTGTCATTTCATCCTTTCACAGAATCATCGTTACTGGAAAGGACCTCTGAGATCACAGCACAAAACCCCCCCGACAAACCCAAACAACAACACACACCACCAAAAAACGCCCACAGAAAACCTCCACAACCTCATCCACTGGAGCATGTCCTGAAGTGCTACATCTACACATTTCTTGAACACCTCCGAGGATGGTGACTTCACCACCTCCCTGGGCAGCTGTTCCAGGGCCTGACCACTCTTTCAGTATAGAAATTCTTCCTAATATCCAATCTGAACCTACCCTGCCACAACTTCAGGCCATTTCCTCTTGTCCTGTTGTTATTTACTTTTGCTCATCTTTTTTCTAGAGAATCTCATTATTTCTGCCAAATTTGCAAGCAGCAATGCTTCCTTTTTTAAAAAATACATTTCTTTGAATAACTCCAGGCTCCATCAGGTGGGATTGAGGGGGTATAAAAGCTCACAGGCAACAGCAATAGGAAAGGATTCAAAGCAGGATGGAGCCTGAAGGTCACTGGTGATGCAGGAATGTACCTGGCCATGGAGCATGGAATAGTTTTGTTTGGAAAAGACCTGTAAGATCTTGGAGTCCAACCATTAATGCAGCACTGCCGAGGCCACCAAACGACACGGTCAGGTGTGGAGCATGGTTGGACATGGAGCATGGTCAGACATGGTTCCTCACCTCCATCCCTCCCCCAGTCTGGCGAAGCATCATTTGTTGTTCGGTTCTCCCTCCAAATGGGTTTTGTTCCATTGCAGAGATGGTCCCTGCTGGGACAGCCTGGTCTTGGGGATGGTGTGTGGGAATGTCCAGTAGAACAAAACTCAAGCATCTAGGGATGGAGCCATTCAGAAACACAGAATCACTGAATAGTCATGGTTAGAAAGGACCTCTGAGATCATAGAGCAGTGAGGAAGGTCCTGGCACAGAATTCCCACACTTTCTGCTGAGCATGGGAATAACCATTTTCACATGGATGAACTAAAATGAAGAAGGCTCCAGCGATGCTATTGGAACTTTATTGTGGATTATTCCTCCTTTTCCTCTCTTTCATCCACTGGTGGTTCTGCTCATATGCGTACCAGGCAAGATGTTCCCTTAAATATTTAATGTCATCCTTGCTGTTAACGTGGGTTTGGTGCCAGATTTAACATAAAGACAGAGTAGGAGCTTGTGGTGATGCAGGTACTCAGGGATCTGGGATGCATCTTCGTGCTTATGTGCTCTGCTGGTACAGAGAAAACTTGATTTTCCAGCACTATCAAGACCTGTCTTCCAACAACAAACAAAATCAAAACCAACCCCAAAATACAATAAACTCTGGCAACATAGAAAGTTATGTGAAGTAATTGAGGTATGGGATATCTAGTCTCTAACACCCCTTTTATGGCTCCTCTATTGAGAACTGGGGTGTTTGCTTTCTTATCCTCACATACAATTTCTTAATTACTCGAGTGGAAAAGATAAGATATGAGACTGTGGTTATGGACCCAGTAAATTAGCAGTGAGTACAAATATTAAAAAAGGCACCATCTGCCATATAAACCATTTGCCACCTGCTCCCTTGCTCTCAGAATTATTTAATGGTTTAAACTTCATGTTTTAGCCTGCCTCAGAACAGCTGGGAAGTGACTAAGTATTTTTCCTATCAGCACCTTAACGGCCAAGCTCCATTATATGTTAAAAGCAGCTCTTAAAGCCAGGCTTTTCCTACACACTCTTTCCTGTGCCTGTTGGCTTGCTTCCTTAGCAAATTCTGCTGGTAGAAAACACATTTTCATAACAGCAATTACTCAGTTGTCTTTAGGTGTCTTTTGGGAGCACCAGCTCCTCTCCCCCAGCAGACAGAAGCGATGGCCATTTCTGAGTGGTCCCAGCCCTTAGGGAAGGGTTCAGTGGGCACCAGGGAAAGGCAGTAGGAGTGTGGAGTTGTTCCTGTGACACCCTTCAGCTCAGCCTAACATCTTCCCTCCCCTGTTTCTTGCTGCTGTCCTAGGTGAGACTGAAGGAGTGAGGCAAGATGACATTTGTCTGGGTCCCCAGGTATTCATTCCCACCACTAGGACAATTCACTCTGTGGTAATTTTCCCTAGACATTTAAGGTACTCTAGCTGGAATTCCTAGATTTTAGATGCACAAAAAGCAGCATTTATGGAAAAGCAAACGAGTCAATTTAATTATTCCACCCAGAAATGTGGTGTCTGTCTACTCAGGAAGCTTTTCTTTCTCTTCTGGGTGCCCTACATGTCTAGCAGTGAAGGAAGCTTGACTTCAAATGCTGAGCAGTTCTAACAAGCTTGTTGTAAATGATGTGCCCAGCTTTAATGCTGTGTAACGAGGCAAGCAAATGAATGTTTATAGTTATTAAAGTGATAACTTCCTACTCGAGCTAATATTCAGCATAAAATTACTTCTCAGTTTCATATCTGTGCTGGCACGTGCAGGGAAGGCGGGCACGTACAGTGGGTTTCTGAGATAAATAATGCCAGAGATCACACTTAAATGAGTATCAATTTTCTTCTGCTGTTGGATAGTAAATCTCTGCTGGAAACTGCGAGTGCTCAGCTGTCCAATTAAGGCTCTCTAAGAAAGAGGATGATGGTTCCTGAGATGGCTCTTGTTGCTGTGTGAAAATCCAGACTTTTCTTTTTGGTGGTTATTGAGAAGCTGGATGGCCCAAGGTGGTGGCCAGAGGGAGAAGGGCTTCCCAAGGTAAATGTGTTGTGTGAGGAGATGCAGAGCAAGCAGAGCTTTTTTGATACTGTAAATTTTCACACCATCCCCACTGAAAAACAAAGTTGGTCTCGGAGCATTTATTGGTGCAATTATGTGGATGGACTAAGCTTATGGGTCCTATGGGCTTTATGGGTCTTGATGCAGCTGGTCTATACAAACAGACGGTGCTTTTCAAGGCATTGAGGTGATGCCTATGGGAGCCTAACAGGGATCCATATGAAAACACATCTCTAATCCTCCTTTTGCTGGAATATCATTGATCTGACTAGCTACAACTAGATGGCAAGATCTTCTGGGGGGATAAAAATACACTTGCAGAGAACTCTTATTTTACTGCTGTGGTGCTTCATCTTATCTTCTGCAAGAATCCTACAGCCACACTGGTATCAGTTACAAGCTCATCCTGCTTCATTTCTTCTCTGTTTTTGGCTAATCAGTTATTCTCTCTGGTGGGAACCAGAAGAAACTGGTTCAGTGTCTCAAATGTAATATCAAGATACTGACAATAGCAAAAACCTAATAAGTATTTCTTGTGGCAGCGAGAAAAGACAAACAACCCAAATAGTTTTGTTCATGCCCAGCTATCAGCTTGGTAAATGTCACAGAAGTCAGGCTTCATTTACTACATATTTAACTGCTTGTTAAAAAAGGTAGTAGTTTTTTTTTTTTTTCTTTGAAAAATGCACTGCTGTAGAGAGTTTAAATCAGATTTCACGTGCTGCTAACAGCATTTACACTGTCAAAACACCTGCAGAGTGGTTTTCCCCGTTCAGGAGACAAGTGAGTGGCGCAGACCTGGGCAGTTGCTGCTGCTGCTGCTGCTACTGGGAAGATTAATCTTAATGTGGCAGTCAGTGATGTTCCCTGCAGAAAGCACTGGCACTGGGAGGAATTTGGCCTGAACTGGGCATGTTTTGCTCTTTCCCCTGCAGGACAGGTCTCCTGGGCTGCGATGGGTCACAGGGCTGCCAGCCCCTTGCCATGGCACATGGAGAGTAAGATACAAGCACTCTGTGTTTCACTTTTCTTCCTCTTTTCTGCTTTGCAGTTGTTTGACCAGCCTCTTAATGTGCTTGTGTCTGCCATGAGAGGTTTGGACTCTGCCTCGGTGGGACGTAGATGCTCTGGTTCTCTTGGTCTCTCACTTAAAATGATAGTTGTGATGGGACTGGTGGGATCTCAGCAGGTCTTGCTGCCTGCTCTCAAGGCTGAGTTGTTCCTGCCCATGGCAGATGGGACCACTGGGTCCCCCATCCACAGGGCAACTGTTTCCTTTTCCATATGGCTTCTGAAACAGTAACCTGCCTACCAGTGTTCCTGAAGCACCATCCCAGGTGGGGCAGGTCCCTGTGCTGTGGTGTGTGTTTTCTACCCTGTCTCAAATATTTCATTTCAGATCAGTTAAGCTCCTCCTCATTTGCCACAAGAGATCCCATTTTGCCCCATGGAAGACTTTTCTAGAAGGGATCCTCCTTCTTGGTGTTTTTTCTATTGCAGACTCAAATTGAGTTGAGCTTCCCGTAGCTTAAAGCACAGATTCAGCTTAAACTTTGAGTGTGTGAGTGGAGCAGAAGCCTTTGAAGAGAAAAACCAAATTGACTGAAATGAAGACATAAGGCTTGGGAGGGTAACGTAATAGTCTCAGGAAGAGAGTCATTCGATCAGTCCCCTTCAGGGAAAGATGTGAGGATGAGAATTACTGCGACCATGAGCTGAAGGAACACGTTTTGGTGGCTGCTGCTGTTGTTTCCTTAAATTTATTTGTGCAATTAAGCCATTAGGAACTTTGCAGGCATCGTCAAGGCTTAATACAGTTAAGATGTAAGGTTGCTGCAATGCAAAATAATTCAAGGTATGGTGACTCAAAGCCATCTTTTCTGAACTGCTTATTGGTGCCCACCAGAGATGTGGAGATTTTGAGGGGTATTGAGGAGCAGATTTGGCCAAGGTCGATATGAAAGATGCAACAGGAGTTAGGTTACTCTGTGAGCATTTCTCTTGCACTAGATAAAGTTTTACGTACGTTATCAGTGAGAAGAGAAACAAATGAATGTTTTTTCTTTGGTTAGTTAGTTTTCATACTATGTTCAGCCAGCTTTATTCTTTCAGCTTACTTTACTGGCTTTTTTTGATATTGTAAGATGAGGCTGTAGTGTGGATTTGAACCAATGTATTCCCAATGTTTGGTCTGAATTTGCAGAACTGAATCAGCTCTGTCTGTTGTGTAAACTTAGTGCAAAACCAGCATCTGATGGAGGCAGAAATTCTGGGATCTGGGTGGATTGTTCTCTTAGAGTTTGCATCCACAGAATCGTGTACCTTCTGGTAGGAAATGGTCAGAATGAGGTGTTAGACAAGGAAATAATTTCACAGCATTTCCTGGGTTCCCAAAAGGCTAATACTTTGTGAATTTTTTCCTAAACAGTTGGTCCAATGCAATTGCGAGCTGAGACAACTTGGTGTCACAAAAGTGCCCTTTGGATAATTTAAGAAAGCAATTACATTTAATCTTGGAAACTAAAAATACCATAGAAAGACATGTTTGGAAATTTATTGTATTGAAACCTAAATGTAAATATCTATTTCGGGGAGCCACAGCAGTTCTGTGCTGTTGCTCAGCTTGGAACAGAGCAGATGGAAAGGTCTACAAGGCTGGGAGCTCAGGGTGGTTCCCAGGTGGGACCAGGCAGTCCTTCTGCTGCTGGCTTCAGTTCCCCAGCCCCAGGGAGGCTGGCATGGGAGGGCTGCTGCTGCTATTATCATTATTATTATCATTATTATTATTGAATTGTTATTATTGCCATAGAATCATTAATGTTGGAAGGGACCTTAAAGATCATCAAGCTCCAATCCCCCTGCCATGAGCAGGGACCTCTCCCACTAGAACAGGTTGCACAAAACCTTGTCCAACCTGGCCTTAAAAACCTCCAGGGATGGGAGAACTGGGGAAAAAAAAAAAAAAAAAAGAAAGGAAGAAATTAAAAAAAGATATTTGCATTTCTGGTTTTTACTTTACTAGTTTTAAAATTCCAACCCCCAACTCCTTCTAGAAATCTAACTCAAATCCTTCTAGAAATAAGTATTTGAAGGTTTTACTCTGAAATACAAAGGATTCACTCATGCAGGAGTAATTCCTGTGAGATGCTGGGCAGCGGAAGTTCCGACAGTTTGATGCTGCATAATTTAGTGTTTTCTCTCAGAACTACATCCTGCTAAAGGAGGAGAATGAAATCTGATGCCGGAGTTTGTTTTCATCATGCTGGAAATAAACCAGAGAAGTTTTGCACGTGGGACTGTGCTGAGGAGCAGTGAGAAGTGTTACAGGAGGTGGAAGGTGTGGGGTGATGGTCATTGTCCCCTTCCTGTCCCTGGTGGGGGCAGGGACACTCTGCCCTCACGTCTTTGTGGGTGCATCTCTGAGCTCCCTCTGCCTGGGGGGAACCCCCTCAGCTCTCAGCCCTGGGGACTCAGTTACCTGTGAGCTGTGTCGAGCTGCACTCAGCACAGATCCCTGCTCTGGGCTTTGAGGACCCGCGTCCTTATTTTCCTGTTTTCTGTGATATGATGGATCACATGAATAATTCATAAGGAGCCCTTCATCCAGTACTGGCTGTCGCATCCATGGCTTCGGGAGGTCACCCAGGTTAGGTGCTACTGCACTGAGAAGCTTGCCAAAAGTCTAACATGGGTTGTTCTCCCTGTTTGAGGAACGAGCATTATGGGCTGTAAAGCAGCAGGAGCCAGCAGTGTCTGAAGTGATCCCCGTGGAGTGTTAGTCCCAGGTCCCTGCAAACACACCCAAACCAGTGCTAGGAAGGCTGGAATGCTGCTCCTGAGACACCGGCCACGTCTCCTTGGTGGGCTGCTGAGGAGGAAAGCAGGGATGGCACAACCATGCCCTTCACAGAGTGAGTGAGGATGAAGAATCTTCACACTGACAATACAGGAAAATATAAATTATTGATATTTTAATGCCAGTATTAATGATCACATTGGGTTAAATATCAGTAAACAATGGAGAATCTGCTGGTTTAGTTCTGGATCTGATGCAATGGCAGAGTGAAGAAATGTGGCCTTTTTGCAGGTGGGATCTGGCTTGAGGACACGGTGCCATCCTTCCTTCAGCCCAGCCCTGGCAGGAGAGACCCCACAAGAGGGCTGGCCACAGATGCTGTGGCAGCATCAGGCCTATGTGTCCCAGCAATTCATATCACTTCCTCCAGTGTCTCCCAGAGGAGATCTGGGATCTTTTCCCCAGTATTCATCAGCGTGGGGCAATTCCCCAGATCCAACCCCTGCTCTCCCTCCCAGTGCTCCCAGCTGCTGATGCTCGTTCAAATGGTCAATAAGTCACTTCAGGAGTGACAATCTACATGGTGTCATCTTCTGTTGGATGGACCTGGTGCTGCTAGCTGTTCAAATGATGTGCAGAAGAGAAGCAACCTTTTCAATTAAAAAGGTAACAGATTAATTTTTCTAAGTGAGTAGAAGAGCTTGGTTTTGCTTCGCATTGCTGATTTTGCTGGTAAATTTGGAGGAGGACTTAATTGCAGGGGCTCTGTAAATCACACAAAGTATCAGGATCACATTCTCCTGCACGGAACAAGAAGCCTGGTGCTCTGTGAGGGACTGCACAATCCCAGCCCCAGCTCCTGTCATGCCTGGCAAGTGTCCTCTGCTTGCTGGAGGCAAAAATGACTTTGGTAGTGTTTGAGGGCTGTTTTTTCCCTGCCAATTAGCATATTGTTTGCTTCCCAGGAGATCGTGCTCACCAGGCTGCTTGAGTTCCAAAGGCCGTAGGGGGTTTGGAAAGGTTAAAGATAACTCTGCTTTGGCTGTTTGCAGAGCTCTGCACCGTGGTGTGCGTTGTCCCTGCAAGGGTGCAGTGCTGGCCAGACACTCCCAAGGCGTGTTAGAGCAGTTAATTGAATTATGACATGGTGGTGAGCTCCTACCATTTGTGGAAATGCAGATGAGGACCAGTTTAATGCCCTGTGAGGCAGGGGAGCTTGTCTGATCCTGCAGATCACAGGTGCAGGGATGTCCAGGCTCTTCCTGAAAAAGCAGGGAATCTACTTGCACACTGGCTGGAGGAGCTGTTGGGGGGCAAGCTGTGAATTGTGCTGAAGAGCTCCCTTATTAAATACACCAAGATCTTTTCCAGGGGTGATGTGATAGGGGTGTCTCTTGGTTCCCTTCTGTGGCTGCCTGACCTGTAACACTGCTGAAAAACCTGAAATATTGGAGCTGGGGAATCCCTTCTTGAGGACTTCAGGTGGGGAGTTGGTGTTTGATGGCTCAGAACCCGGGTATCTTAAAAAGAGTGAGAAAAAGCTTCTGGGCTGGATTTGTATTTTCTGTCTCCTAAAGCTGTGGAATCTGACCCAAGCCAAGTGTCCAAAGCATTGGGTCACCAAGGGGCCAGGCAGCCCAGCAGTCACCTGGGGACACCAGCTGGGACTTGATGGATTCGCACCACTTGCTTTTCCAGCCATGGGGCTTGAAGTGGCATTTAATAGTCTGGTTATTTCTGTTACTCAATATGTCATTTTTTTTAATACCATTATTGTGACTCGTGCTCTTTCGGCGACTGTGATGAGAAATCTCATTAAAAGTTGGAAAATGGTTTGTCTTAACTTTGCTGGTCACAGAGCTCTGGTTTAAATTTGGGCTGTTTTTTAATTAAGGGCCAGTGACAGGAGATGGCTGCAGTTGTGCCCAGAGGGGATTAACTCCAGGCTCTGCTTCCCCTGTGCACATCCTCCCTCCTGGGTGAGTGAGGCCAGAGGAGAGGGCAGCTGGTTGTTGTACCACCCCTGCTCCCCTCCCTGAGGTCAGACAGGGATTTTTGGTTGTTTTTTAACTGATGGTATTTACAAGCATCAATAATACAATACAGAATGTTTAAAGAAGGCTGAAACTGACACCTCGGCTGTTTGCTTTTAAAGGGTTTGGACTAGTTTTGACTTCACTTTGGCTTTGAAGCCACTTTGACTGTACTTGTTTCTCTGTTTATTTGTTGGAAATTGGAAAAAAGCCTCAGATTGTTGGGAGAAAGTGGATAGAAAAGTCTTACCCAGCTCGGCTCGTCGGCAGGAGATGCTCATTGACACTGAGCACTTCCTCTGCAGATGTGCAGCGATGCTTGCTGACTTTCTATCTGTGCATTCTCACTTCCCACTCCAGGGATCAATTTCCTCCAGCATTTACTTGATCCTGAAGTGGCTGTGCCAATGCAGGCTGAAATGAAAGCTGAAATTTATCCTGCAGGAACAAAAGTGCTGGTGGTGAGGGGCTCAGGGGACTCCAGCCCAGCAGGGACCTGGCATTTGCTGCTGGAGGCAGGGGATGACTTCAGCCTTTCCACCTTCAGTGGACAGTGAGGGCAAAGCCACAGGGGTTTTGTAGGAGGAAAAAGATATGGAGCTCAGGTAAAGGAAGAAAGGAAAAGTTTGAGGGAGACCACAGGGAGCTGCTGTAGTAAAGGAGTGCTGGTGCTTCCCTGCAGGGAGACAGGCACAAGGGTATGGGAGGTGGTAGAACAGGGCTAGATTGTGGCAGGTGCTGGTAGAGGACAAGAATAAACCATGTGTGATGTGAGGAAAGTGATTGAGGAGCAACAGTGTAGGGAGCTGTGAGGGCTGAAACCCACCTTTCTTCCAACCTACAAGTGAGAATGCTCTCTAGGTTCCTCTCTTAACCCAGAGATGTCCAAGTTTACTTTCAGAGTTTGGCAGGAGTGTTTGGGGCTCTGTTTATTTTCAAGTACAGAGCAGGGTCAGTTGCCCGTGGCATTCCCACAGACCTTCCTGATGCCTTCTGCCCATAGTTTGCCACCTTTACTTACAGTCTTCTCCAGCTATCCAGTTAGTGAGCATGCTTACATTTTCTCAAGACTATGGCATGGTGAGCTTCCCTTCTGCTGCCCAAACCTGGCGTACCCAGCAGAATCTGGTGTCTTTCCTCAGAGCATGGCTCCTATGTCTCAAAATAATTTTGGGAAGAAGAAACAAAATATATGTCAGTTTCCTCATGGATATTTTCTCAGCCTCTGTTTTCTACTTGGAGCAAAGTAATGGAAATTAAAACCTGGTTTGGAGGTAAGGGTGCCCTGGGCCTCCAGCTCTGCTGCTTGGTGGGCCACTTAGGTAGCTGTGGAATTTTTGAACTTCCCATAGCCCTGGCCTTTCTGGCTTTTCATTTTAGTTGCAAAAATTGACATAAATGGGCAGTTGGAAAGTTTAGAAAACCTCCTGATACAGCTTTCCAGATTCTGCCCTTAGCTGCCTGGTTCCTGCTCAGGGCTTTCTGTGGGAGTTTTGGCATTTTACCCAACTAACAGCACTTGGGGTTGTGGTTGCTGCTGGGGCATGGGGGAGGTGTGAAGGACACGGGTGAGGGTGTGGTGGTGGGCCCTGGTCGGGAGTCTGGAATTAGCACTGAGTGTGAGGGTCACACGTGGGTCATGGACTGATGCACCTCCAGCACGTGCTGTCCCTGCTCCTTCTCAGGATTTTAAGGTCAGCATCAGAGGTATTTGCACTGCTAATTGTTCCCTGCACTGGAATAACTTCAGCTGGAGAATTTTATGCTCTAAATAGAGCTCAGTACAGTTTGTGGTGATGCTGAGAGCACCTGGTGTCTGTTGAGAAGCCAAGGACTTGCCCATGGAGCCAGCACGGCAACTGCCTGTCTCCTCCCTCCCTCTCACTTTGCAGCTGTGAACCCTGTGCCCCGTTTCTTTTCATTAAAAGTGACTAATTTTATCTCTGATTAAGCGGCTCTTTATGTCCCACTTGGTTTGGGGTTGCATTTCCTGGAAGCTTGATCAATAATGTTGTATTTTTCCCCCCCCTTGTTTTATTTTTAAGGCAAGTCCTGGCTGCACATTATGGGATGTGTGTGTCAGGCGACTGTTGGGTTGCCTCAAATGCTGTCACTCTGTCCATCCACACTCCCTGTAGGGCTCAGGGTGAAGGGGAATCTGAGCTGGAGAACCCCAACAATCTGCTGAATGTCTCATCATGAAAGTGAAGAGGCTGATTTTGCTCTGTTTCCCTCAAATGATTATTTTTGGTGTGTGTGTCTGCAGTACAGAGTAGCTATCACTCCGGGTCATTCTGAAAGAAATTTTTTTTTGGTGTAAGCTTTAGTAGAAGCAAAGTAATTTAAAACCATTCCAGCCTCATGCAGGTTGTAATCTAATATTTGCAGCCATGTTGTGTGTGGGATTTGTGTCTTGTAAATATCCGCTTGCATGAAATGAGATGAAATATTATTTCCTTTCATCCTTAAATATCAATTGTCCTGTTAAAATGAGAGTGAATGACAGTCACACACAGCAGAGCAGTATCGGGATTTGCGCTCAGGTGGGGCAGCCTGACCACTCCTCTAGTGACCTCCTGCATATGAAGATGGTTGTCTCTGTCCTTCCTGTATGAAGGATGAGGGATGTAGGCTGTAGGACACGTGGACATGATTGTGTGCCCTGGGGGGTCTGGAGGACATGCTTCCCAGCACTGCCTGTCTCCAGCTGCCCACGCCAGGGACCCAGAGCTTCCTTTCACAGCATGTGCCAGCACCAAGATCCACCTTCAGAGATAAACCTGGAACTTTCTGCTGCCCAGGACACGGTTCCAGGAGCTGTTTGTGGAGTAATGTTTGGGCAAACCTGGCAGTGGAAAACTTGCTATTGGAGTACAGGAAGAAGTGCAATGCCAGGACTTTGGAAGTGGGAACCAAAACTGAGAGTCTGAAACTCCTCCTGGTCTCCTGAACACCACTCACTGTGGCTTCTGCAGAACTAGCAAACATTTTAAAAAGAGGAGGTGCAGGAGGAATGAATGGCACCAAGCCCATCTGTGCATCAGTGCCATTGGTCCCTCCACCCCCATGGGCTGGGCTGGTCCATGCTGATGTCCTGCACTCAAGCAAGTCGTCCAGAAGTGCCATGAAATTCTGGTTTCAGGAGGAGGAGACCAAGCCCACTGTTCCTAAGCAGTGGTGTGAAAGCAGTGGTTTTGTTTTCCCAAAAGCTCTTTCGATAGTTTAAGACCCAAGTTAAAAGTGAGACAGTTAATGGAGACGTAGGAGGAGAGCAGTGTGTGATCTTGGCTGGGCTCTATGGAGGTAATTTCCATATTATCAGGATTTGGCTCTGCTCCAAAATATGTCTCAATTATCTGAAACTAATAGTGACACACAGGCTGACAATTGTTTGACATGATAATTTAGTTTTGATTTTTATCTTTAAGGGAACAAGGGATCATTGTACATAAAAATGCAAAAAACAGGCTCAGAAATGTTGCTTTAAAAAATTGTATCAGTTTCTCTTAGCACCTCATCATGTTTTTCTATTGAATTGGGTGTTTATTTTTCTTGAAGAAGCCAAACATTGATTCAGATTAGGTGCAAGCCAGTGCTTCCTGGGCATTGAAACTCTAGGCAGAAAAGAACAAAATGCTCCCAGGGTTTTCCTTCAAACCACAACAGCAGAAGTGCCTCAGCCTTGGTCCATCTGTATTGCAGCCATGCAGCTGGAGGAGCAGGAGCTACAATTCTGCACCCAAACCCCTCCCCTTCTGTTCATCTGGGATGTGTGGAGCCCTGCTGCACCTGCTGTCCTGCCCTTACCCTGAGGACGAGTTTGGGTTTTATTTCTCCCTTTGGTTTTGAAAGAAAAAAATACAACACTAAAACAAACCAGAAAACCAGGGTTGCTTCTACTTTCGGCCTTAACGTGTTGGAGTTGGTGGCAATTCCACAGTCAGGTTCCCAAGCCTGTCTGGCAGTCTGAGCTGCTTGGGATGTGCCATGATGGCTTTGTTACCAGATCAGAGTTACTGGACCTCTGCTCTTCTGGACACCAGACAGACAGACAGTCACTGGAGAAGGTTTCCAGAGAGAGGAGACCCTCTGACCTGGGGAGACAGCAAAGGAGAACTCAGTGTTGTGCACTTTGAAGATGGGAAGTTTTTCAGCCCTTCTATAAAGCCTCCCTGCCCTTGGGAGAGAATGTTCATCAACAATGATCTTGTAGGTTATTTCAGGTTTGGGGGTAGAAGAAACATGCTTTGTTTTAATTTCTCTTTGCAGTTGTAACCAGCCCATGGTCTGGTTTCTGTGAATCTGAGAATCACTGAAAGCAAAGGAAGCTGCTGAGAACAAAAAGGTGCCAAACAAATTTGTTTTCTTAAGATCCCTGATTTCTCTTTAATGAACTATAATACCATGCATAATTTTAAGCACACTCTTTGCATATTTTTAAAATGCATTTTTTGCAGAAGGCTGTAGCTGCTGCCCATACCTCCCAGCTGGCCTGGATCTGGTGCAGTGTTCTGGCTCCTTTAAAATTCATGATAAAAACTACTTCTAGCCCAGAACTGCTATTGTTTGTGTAGCTGGCAGAAGACCAGTGGTGTAGCACTCCAGTAGGTTTGCATTACTATGGATTAGTTTGGCTCAAGAAGCATCTTTTTTAAAAAAACAAAAATCCTTTTTGGCACCTTAGAAGATTCTCTGCTTTATTTGTTTTCTGTTGCTGGTTTGTTCCTTCAAGCAGATTTTTAAGAAGTAATGACTTTGGGTCTGAGGAGAGCAGCATGTTTCCATGGGCATTGCCCGTCACCGATCGATTCCAGAACACCACAATGTTTCCAGTATTTCAAACATGGGAAACAGACAGCAAAGAGCACACCAAAGCTGAGGTAAAAATAATTAAGTGAGAATTCCCACTGCAGAGTTTTCCTCAGGTTTGCCCTGGAAGCAGGAATGGGAGGATTAGTGAGTGAGGGGCTGGGTGGCCTCAGCAGAGCTGGGCAGGGGGAGCAGCAGCATCCTGTGGGAAGCAGGGCACAGCCAGGATTATTCTTGGCACCATTTGGCTGAATTTCAGTGTAGAAGTGGAAAAATAGTTGAGCCCTTCAGAAGAGGCTGGTGACGGTTTATCACATTGTCTCTCTGCTGGGGGGTTACATATGGGCACATCTGTGTTTTTATGTCTGTGTGTGTCATACTGGTTTTCATCTAAGTAAAGAGTGAAATTTCTATACTAATTTTTTGACCTCCTTATAGGGCAATTTGTTAATCTGATGAAACAGCAATGAGGTGACTAAGCTTTAAGCTTCTGCACTATCCATTTTCAACTTAAAAACCCTTCTAATTCCTGTGTCTAAATTCTTGGGCCAGCTAGTGCTTTTACCACTTTGCTGTGATGCCCCCAAGTCCCTGGTGTCTGTGCCAGGTGGTACCATAACCTCCTGAGACCTTTTCCTTCCTACAAACATCCATTTGTGTATCTCCCTTCAACCTTCCAGCTCATTTTCATTCCTCTATTTTCCATCCTAGGTCACCAAATTTTTATTTTTACTTCTTTCCAGCACAGTAGAAAAACAGATCTTCAACAGGAATTTCCAGTATTCATTTATTTATTTATTTTAAATTTAAATATAGGAAAACTCAAACAAAAATGAAACTGGAAACTGGTATAAAGGGTTTGGAGCATGAGTCTTCCAAGGAGCAGCTGAGGGAGCTGGGGGTGTCCAGCCTGGAGCAAAGGAGGCTGAGGGGAGACCTGCTGGCTCTGCAGCTGCCTGAGGGGAGGTTGGAGCCAGGGGGGTTTGTGTCTTTTTCTAAGTTACAGGTGATAGAACAAGAGGAAGCAACCTCAAGTTGCCCAGGGGATGTTGAGATTGGATCTTGGGAACAATTCCTTTCTGGCAAGGGTTGTTGGGCCCTGGCCCAGGCTGCCCAGGGCAGGGGGGGAGTCCCCATCCCTGGAGGGCTTTACCAGCCATGTAGATGTGGTGCTGAGGGACATGGGGTAGGGGTGGCCTTGGCAGCACTGGGTTAGTGGTTGGACTGGATGATCTTAAAGGTCTTTTCCAATCAAAATGATTCTCTGAGTCTATAAAACTGGTCACAGATCATCCCCTTAACACTTGCATGGTGTGAGGAGGAAGGGAAAGCCAAGAGTGAACCTGCACCATTTCACCCAGCAAGCCTGGCTGTGGCTTGCACCTGGGCTGGGGAAATGTGCTTCCTAAACTCCTGGTGTCAGTGCTGTTTGTACATGGCCTGTCCCTCTCAATAATCAAACTAATCCAGTTTGCATCTCATTGTTAATCTTGCTTCTGTTTCTCTCTGGTTTCCCCCCAAGAAGCCATCAGGGGGAGGCTGCAGGAATGCTCAGCAGCTGTGCACAGGTACACACCAAACATCACTAACCTGGGGATCTGTTTTCCTGGGAGATACCAGGGAAATTCTAAACCAGGACTGTAATTTCCCCCTCAAGCTTCTGTTTCTTTGGGGTGGCTGAGGTCCCTGTACCTTCCTGCATAGCATACAAGGGTTTGCAGTGTGCTGGAGTAGAGCAAGATGCTCTGCAGCCTGAAACAGAGGGAAGAAGATAATCAGATTCAGGAAGTGCTGAAGATTTTTAATGAGTGTGTCTGTGCCTTTCACAGAAATGGACTAAGGAGAGAAAATTCAGCAAGGGTGGCTTCCAGGGAGTCTCGGGTTTAGCCAACTAGAAACAGTGTTGAGGAAAAGCAGGGTGAGATCTTGAGGAGGTGGAAACAGAGCTGAGGGGCTGAGAGTCACTGGGGGAGTCTGCACGGTTTGTAAACATCAATTTTTAGTTATTTTTGTTGCTGTTTGGTTCCTCCTTTATTCAAAAAAAGAGATGTCTCTTGTCCTTTACAAATAAGTAGCATTGCCCAGAATTACCTAATCATGATGGATGTTGCTTCTCAAGGAAGGAAGTCCCTGGGCTCTGATCTTCACTAACTTCTGGGGTCATAAAATGATAACAGCAAGAATAACAATAACAACAATAAACAGGTGTGTTTCTGTGTCTGACTTTGGTACCGGCTGTTAGAGACAGTGAAGTGCAGGGTGAGAGAGGAGGTGATTGGGATCTGAAAGGTCATGGAGATGTGGGCGGTGTGGGCCTGTCAGCCCTCTCAAAGTCACAGGGTTATCTGATGTTAAATGAGACAGAACATTCACTTGCTAAAGAGTTCTGTCAATGCAAAAGCCTCAGTGTGGTTTTGTCTTGATGGGTGCAAGAGTTTCTGGAGACGTTTGTGGGCAAAAAAGCCCATTAATGTTTGTTCAGTTCTGTGAGCTGTGGGCATTTGATGAGGTGGAAGTGTGTCCTATTGAAATATTATGTCCTATGGAAATGTCCTATTGAAACCTTATGGTGTCTCCATGTTTTTTTCTTACACTTTTTCCTGGTCTGTCACTACATCCTTGCTCCATTCCTACACCCTTCCCACAGCATTTGCCTCTAGCTGTGGCTGGGAGCAGGCTGCCCGTTGGGAAGGCCCTTTGTTCCCATGCAATGTGTCCATCCTGCATTTAACCTTCTCATGGATGCTGGGCTCTGACACATTTTTCTCACATGGGTGAGTTAAGATCAGGTTTCAAAGCATACTTGACAGACCTGGGGCTATTTTCCAGGCATGTGCAAGGTTGGCTGCTTTGTTGTTTATTTTCTTTCTCTTAGTCTGGTTTTATATCCATTAGACTATTAATAGCAGCTCAGGCCTTTGTTGCATACAGATTTTACTCTGAAAAACCCTCAGAACCCAGGAAAATGTTGGATAAAATTCTGAGCCTTGGAAGAGAAGGAGGTTTAGATGTGCTTGGTGATGGAATTTTTCTTTGTGTCTGGATCTTACAGCACCGTGTGCATCTGTTCCATGAGTTTGTAGGCATTCAGGGTTATTGTCAGTAAGAAACAAGGAACTGATGGCAGGTTTGTGAGCAGTGTGCTCTGCTCCCCAGGCTGCTGCTTTCTGTGGGTGCTCGCTGCAAAAGGAAACAGCAGCTAAATCTGCTGCTATGAGGAAGGGCCCTTGGAGTGTTTAGGTTAAATATTAGTATTTTATTTCATATTAATAGCTTGTCTCCTGCTTTTTAGGCATTTCTGGTGTGTTTTAGTTAGATTTTGTTTGATTATTTTTATTTTTTTTGCCATGCAGAAGTGGAATTCCTCTAGATGGTATCAAAGGGGCAGAGCCCAAAGCTTGCCTGGCTCTGCAGGTCCCACTGGAAGAGTTAGGTAAAGCCTTTTCCCAGCAGAGCCAGTGCACTGAATATTTAATAGTCTTTGTTAATACATTCTCATTACATTTCAATTTGGATGGAAAAAAGAGGCATTGCTGCTCACATTTGCCTTTAGAAATAAGCATATCTTGGAGTACCTGCTGGGCTTCTTATTGAGCAGGGGGTGGTCAGTGTTGCATCAGTGACTGGGAAGCCAACAGAATTACACTGTTAATGGGTTTTCTACTCTTTGGTCATGGGCTGACTTTTGAAAATTACATTCTTGGGCTATATACCACTGAAGATTTTTTGCTGTCTTTAGAAACCAAAGGTGATCCTATCTGCACCCAGCAGAGTGTAATGAATATACATACAAAGAAGAATGGAGCTTCTGACAGAGAGGGATGACAGCACTGCTGTTCCAGCAACGAAACAAAGTGCTAGAATAGATTAAAATATGATCAAAAAAGAGGCAAACTCCCCTTTTTCCCACTCCTGAGCCCAGCTGCCATGGCAGGAGGCTGCTGTCACTGAGACTGCTGGTATTCATGGGGAGTTCAGCCTCTGGGGTGCAGCCAGGCCAGCAGCTCTGTGCTCCAGCTGGGTAAGGGATGTCCATCTCCTGGGCCTCTGCCCCAGGCAAAGGTGAAGCTGGGAAACAGCAGGAGCAGAGACTTGGAGTTTCCATGGGAGTGGGAGCTGCTGACCTCCCGAGCCCTGCAGGCTTCCCAGGATAAGCCTGACATGGGAACAGGCCAGTTGAGGAGGGTTCACTCCCTGGTACTCATCCTGCAATTGCCCATCATCCATAACTATCATGGAATCTCTGGGCAGGCAGCACCTTCTGGGACAGGACTGGTGGGTGCTGCCTCCGGGCAGAGTCTGTGCTCATTTTCTATATCCAAGGCTGCTAAAGTAGAGTTTCCATTAGTTGTTTTTAACTATTTAAGGTGTGAAATAAGCACCAGACATTTCTGCCTTCTTACCCAGGCTCTCGGTGTCTTTCTGTGGGCTCTGTTGAGCTCTGACAAGAGCTTATTCAGTAACAAGTGACCTGCTGGTCACATCCATCTCTTAGCAGGAAAGGCAGTGATTTTGGTTGGTTTATCTCTAAGCCAGTGAACTTCCATTTGGACAGTAGTCTCCAGCTGAAAAGTAACTTGGGTGATATAAGGATGGTTTTTAAAATAACAAATACATTATTGGTGAGTCTTGATTTTGTTAAAAGAGTGTAGAATTGATTTGAAATGCACCAAGGCAAGGGAGCATTTTGTTTGGTTTCTTCTGGAGGTCAGGCACGGTTGGTCAGTGATGTGATGGGGAATTTGCCTTTCTCTGCTTCATCTGCTTAAGCAGCAGCATAAAAATGCCGGTTCAGACCCTCTAGGTGACAGGGTTGTCCATTATAACCATTCCCAGTTCAGCTGGAGTGGCTGTGGGATTGAGCCTCCTGGAGTTGCCCTTGAGAAGACTTGGCCTCCTACCATTGTCCCGGTCCACTTCTGCAGATTCAGGAGGTGCTTTCCTCTGTCTTTGGGCTGGTGTGTCCTTGGGGGAGTAAAACCTCCCTCCCCCATCAGGATGGCCTGTTTAGGCCATGTTCTGGGGAAGCTGAAGGCATAAGTTCCTGCAGCAGGGTGGGCAGCATGGCTGTGGGAAGCAACAAGTGTGAGGTGGGTCTGTGAGGCCACCAGTCACCCACAGGACAGGGCAGCCCCAGCCTTGCAGCAGAGCTCCAGCTGCCCCAGCTCCAGGTTCCCTCATCAGGGATGCAAATCAGCGTCTGCTCATCAGGGATGCAAATCAGGGCGGTGTGTCACTTGCAAAGATCTTCAGCTTTCTGAACCTTCTGCTCATCTGCTGCTGTCCTCCCTTGTCCTTGTGATGTCCGTGCTGCAGTGTTGTTGAGGCATAGGGGGTTTGTGTTTGTAAGCAGCAGTAGAAAGTGTTTGCACTGAAGTAATCTCTACCTTGGACAGATGTTCTCAAAACACACAGTGTGCTAGACAGGGCTCCTTGGCTCCAACACTGATCAGGAACTTCAGAGAAAAGATCTCTCTTATCCTCTCCTCCTCAGCATTGTTTTATAGTAAAATTTGCATAAACCTAACCATGAAGTGCACCGAGTGAGTGGGTTTTAGTCCATGTTCAGGTGTTAGTCCAGCCCATGTTATCTTCAGTTCATCCTGAAAGCTCATGTTGCATCATGACACTAAACTCCATCCACAGAGCTGATTTGTATTCCACATCCATCCATTGCAGAGACTGCTTTTGATGAGCACAAAGAACTAGAAAGCATAAATATTTATTCCTTAAAGGTTATGATTGCCTTAAATCATTCAAGCTTATTTGGTGAAAGTCAGATATAATTAAACTAAGCAGCTGAACTCAATCTGCATGTGTGAAATTATCTCTGTGTGTGTATATATACATATGTGCTTGATTCCAGTGTGGATGGAAGCTGTGAGCTAATTGCTTCCATCACATCAAAAGATGCACTGATAATTTAATGTTCCTGGATGTGGTAATAAATCAACATAAAGGAGCAGTTGAAATTATATCACAGAAAGTCACATTTCAACGTGCAGCACACGCTGCGGTAACCGAGGGAGCAGAGCTCATCTCCAGTGGCATATGCCTGACTACAGGGAAATAAATAAGCACGTTAGGAAAATTATTCCAGTTTTGGGTGTCTTCCTCCTGTCCCCTGGGAGATCTCCAGCAGCTGGAGGGGACTGGGCTGAGCCTATTTGATGGCACAGGTTCCCAGCTGGAGGTGTGAACCTTTCTCCTTTGCAGAAGTAAAGGGGGAAAAGCCAGGAGATCCTGGGCCCCGTCTCCATCTCCAGTGCTTTTGATTTGTTGTTGTCTTTAACGATGATAATTTTGGATACATTCTGAATAGGTGCATAGCCTTTTCTGAGTGCATTGTTGTAGACAGCAAGGCATTTGTGTGCACAGACCTCAGCAGAACCAGAGGAGACCAGCTGATGAAATACCATTTAATCTGTCTCTGATGACTCGGGCAACAATAGGATGGAAGTGTCCCTCTTGTTGTCATTAAAATTAATTTGAAAAGCCAAAGAGAACCAAATAACATTTGCTCTATTTACCCTTGCTCTATATTACTCACGGAATTGATTGTGTAGTAATGTACATCTAAGTTACAGATGGAAATCCTAGATGAAGAAGTGGTCTCCAAGGCTACAGAAACCCAAGTTGCAGTCCATTCATGCGTGTGTCCCGCTGGGCATCTCCGTAAGACTGGAGGGGCTATTGAGTCTGCTCTTGTATGGATTGCTCCACGTGATAAGAGGCACCTTTAGACTTCAGGGTTGGAATTGATGGATCTTCAGCATTTCCTTATATCCAGAGAGCTCATCAAAGTTAATAGTTTTGCCAGGGGCTTTGACAGAAGCAGAAGAAAAGAAACAGTCATTGCCTGAGGTCCAAACATTGTCTTGAGCTGGAAAATGGTTCACTGTCTTGTTAGAGCTGGCCAGGTTACAAGTGCCTCCAGTGGCACTACTGTGCTGTAGGCAGCACAGCAAACATCACAGTGACCTGCTACTGTTCTGTAAAGGCTTTATTTGTCATTCTTTCTTCAAAGCAAGTATGGATTAAATCTATCAGAGTACTTTGTAGGGTAATTATTTTGCTACTCATCGTGTCTTGCAGGAATTTCTCTTGTCCTGACTTCATGGCAAAAAAGAAAAAGAGACACAATGCAGTGTTTCCTTCTCGGCTGTTTTTCCTGCTGGTGCTTGCAGTTCCTCTCCCCTGTGCTGCCTTCCCAGGGAGGAGATGGCCACGGAATGGCAAGGGGCTGCTTGGTGGGGAGCATCAAGGTCTTGCTCCTGTCTCCACTCTCCCACCTCTCCTTTGATGTTAACAATCCAGGAGCATCTCCTGGTGTCCGTTTTGCTTTGTTCTAGACTGCTGCAGGTCTGTGGAGGGCTCTCACCCCTCAGGCAGGGAACCACACATCTGCATTGCTTAAAAAAATTCCATACTTTCTGTATATACTTTTACACATGCCTTGAGACATGTAGTCCTCCATAGTTCTGCAAACCTCCCCTGGGCCTGGGAGGTTAAAATTGTCTTGGCACTGTCCTTTTCCTGCTATTCCCACGACCTGGGCTGCTGGGAGGGTAGCTTGCTAACTGATCTTTGGGCTTGGATGGCTGTACTGCAGGCACAGGGATGGGCTGAGGTGTTGGAGGAAGCCCCTAAAAATATTCAATATATTTCTCATGTTCTTACAGCTTTCAAGCCTCTCAGGAGGAGATCACCAAAAATAAAACTGTGGGGATGTGGTACATGGAGGTGCAAGAGCTGCAGAGCTGGTAGTTCTGGCTGTGCACATGAAAATATCCCTGGGGATGTGGTGAGAAGGGTGTTTGATTGCAAAGTCCTCGGTTTAGGTGACTTTTCAGTTGTTTCAAGGCCTGAAGCTCAGGGGTAGCTCTGCATAATGCTGCTGGCTCCTGCAGAGAGGGGTTCCTCTGTTCTTCCATGGCTCTGTGTCAGCAGGGCTGGCGAGGGGAGCAGGAGGAAGCTGCTCTTGCAAATTATCAGCAAAATAATTTCCTGTGGATGGAGTGGGACACACACAGTTTCTGGTGAGAAGCAGCAGAAACAGAAGGTGTTGTTTATTCTTAAATAAGAAAACTGATCTTGCTGAGATCTGTTTTGAAAACGTTGCTATGTCTTTGCAAATTCTTGGTTTGAGGATCACATTTTTATCAATTTAAAATTTACAACAATGCTTCTTTGCTGAAAATCAATGGATGTCCTGACCAGACCAGTAGCTCAACACAAAATTGTTTTAACCATTCAGAGAGGTACAGGGAGCAATGTTTAGCAGGAGGTTAGAAGAACGTTCTCTGAAATACAGCTGGAGGAAAAAAGTAAGTTTTTTTTCAAAGCATTTTTCTTTACTGGGAAAAAAAAAATAAAAAATTGTCCTTCTGGTTTGCATGCAGGTTCTGCCTCTAGGCTGGATGCTCATGTGGGTCCTTTGATGCCAACACAAGTCACCAGAGTGACGGCTGTGGCTGCACCAGCCCTGACGTTCATGGCCACCAACCTGATGGATCCAGCACTGACAGGTGTGTTTCTGTGTCCTGACTGTGCTCCTGGAGCACACGGGGTGTCTCTGTCTGCTTCCAAGCAAGCCATGCTTCCTGCACGGCCTGAAAATGGGGGACCCTTACAAATGGGCTCCAACGTTATGCCGTTTGCTTTAGCTAATTCCGAGTGTATTCCCAGTGTTTCACATCCTGTCTGGGATTGGCAGCAGCTTTGCATTTGATGCTACCAAAGGCAAGTTTCTGAAATGTTCTTGGGCTTTCCATTTCCCAGGCCAGTGGTATTCAGGAGCGTTACAGTGATGACGTGGTTATCTTCTGGGTAGTTGTCCCATGAAGTGTCCTTGGCTGAAGCCTCTGAGGATGCTCTGTCCTGTGCTGTGTGATAAACCTGGTTTATTCGCTGTCATGTAATGTGTGTCTTGTTGTGAGAGGAGGAGCAATGCTGTCCCCAAGGGCTGGAGGGCATCTGGTATTTGTGAATCTCAGTAAAGACACATGTTGGAAATTGTAATCAAAAAGTGATCCAATTTTGATAGGAAATTGGGAACATCTTCCCTAACAGTGTGAAATTCCTCATATGATGCTGCTGTTGTGAAGTCAGGAGCCCTGGTAATGGTGGTGAGATGGTGGCATGTGGTTGTCCCCCTGCCTGACTTGGGTGCAGATAGCCATGGAGAAGGGATGCCAGCAAGCCCACATGGGGGTCCTGAACCCACCTTCCAGCCATGGTTCATGGAAAAACCTGGGGTTTATCAGGAAGTACTGGTATCAGTTCAGGTGTGATTTACCTAGTCCTTCACACCTAGGGACTAGCACGGCCATGGAGGTGTTGGTATAAAAGCTCTGGTTTGTCCAGCTCAGCCTCCTCCTTCATGGGTACCTCAGCCTCACCTGCTCTGCCTGCAGCTAAGACAAGGGTTTTGTAAAATCCTTTGTGATCAGCAGGGCTGGGCAAATCCATGGTGGAGCAGGAGGCTCCCTCTGGAGCAAGGTGGGCTGCAGCAAGATCCTCTGATAGAATCCATGATGCTGAGTCTTCCAGCTCAGCGTGGAAATGGCTGAAAACTTTAACAAAGGCAGTTCATACACATCACTTTTGACTTACTTTGATTTAAAGTTTCTGGTCTGATTTGTTTTTGGGAAACACCTTCTGCTTGTATCATCTATACAGTTGTTGTGCTTGAAGTCCTGCATTCTGCTCTGTAAAGTCACCAAGAGTTGTGTTGACTTGCTTTCTTGCCAGGAGCAGCTGCGGCTTGTTGAAAACTGAAATTGTGGGTTTTAGGCTACTCTCAAAAAACAAAAGCAATGAGGTTGTGAGGAGAGACAGAACTGACCCACAGATACTGGTAGGACAGCAGAAGCTGAGTGTTTAGGTGGGTGTGCTTGGAGTAAGTCCAAGTAAATCCAAATCCTCTGAAACATTTAGAATCCAAGTTTTAAACTTTCTTTGAGGTTAATGGAGGTTTGGCCTCCAAATACCTTTGCAAAGTAGATTTTTATTCTCTCTTCTCCATAGCAACTTCAGAGTGAATCAATCTTTGTCCCTCATCCCTCTTCCCTTTCCTCTCCCTCTCTAATTCTGCTTTTAGTAAGATTTTTATCATCATACACCTACATCTTCTGTGATGCACCCAAAAATTGTTTTGCTGCTTCACCTGTACTTTTGGTACTGTGAATCATCCATGTCTCCCTGCCATGGGGCCTGGAGAAGCCTGGTTAATCAGGTCTCTTCATCCCCTGTCTCCAGCACATCCTCAGCTGGTAACTGCACTCCTGAGTGCAGGGGCAAAAAAAGCTGCATGATTATGTTGGAAATCTGTCCTGGTGGCTTAATTCTCAGCCTGCAGTTTCTTTTATGTGCTGAAGTTAAAGGAGAGAAGGGGGAAGTTGATTAATGAGAAAGGAGTAAACCTGACCTGCTTGTGAAGGGTAGACATGTGTCTTGCTGGCTGTCCTCCAGTGTGGGCAGGGGAGAAGCACCCAGGTCCATCCCTGGGGATTCTGCTTTCCTGTTGGGATGCTGTGAGGCAGCATTTCTAAGGAAGGAAAAAAAGAGAGGCAGCCTCGGGCATTGGCAGTGTCTGTGTGCCAGAGATGTGTGAGGTGCAAAGAGGAGTGACACCAGCTGTCCAAGGGCCTCCTGGCGTGATCCACACAAGTACATCCACACCAGTGCATCCACGCTCTGCTTCAAGCCAGTCTGCAGTTAGTAAAGAGCAGAATAAGAGCAGCATGACAAAAGCATTTATGCCATACCTTGTGTCTTCCTTTGCATCCAGTCAGTGCTCCTGGAGCTCTGTGAGTGTGGTTTAGGTTCTCTCTCCTGATGTATTTCCTCAGTATTGGCTGTGGGAAAATCCTCTGCTGAATTTTGCAAGTGCAACAGTTTGTTTAAATCTGCCAACTGACATTTCTTTATTTCTGTTAATGTTTGCAAAGCTGGGGAAATGTGTTTTCTTCTTCTTTGTGCATGTGTGATTATGCATATACAGGAACGAAAGATCTTGGCTACTTCTTAAACCAACATGATAATGAAGACTAGAAAAGAATAAAAATTCTAATATATTAAGAAAAGTTTTTTTCCCAAGGACTAGAGAAATACTTAAGAAGAGAATGAAGCAGAGCTGGGAGTGTGGTTAGTGTGCTTTCCCTGTTAAAAGTAATATTAATTTCCAGGTCAGTTAAGCATTGCTCCCCAAGCATGTTGCTCCATGTCCAGCTGCTCTGTGTTCAAGTGACAGAATCTGAAAAGCAATTTGTTTCAGCAGCAGCTCCCTGGCCTTCTAGCCTTGTTGCTTCAGGGACTATTTCATAGCAAGAGCAGAAGAGTCAAGAGCTGGAAATGCCAAAATGTACAGTGCTGCTCAGCGGCACTGCCCTCAGGGGCTCCCAGGCCATGGCTGGCCATGGTGCCTGGAGCCAGAGCCAGCTGTGTGCCTGCAGAACAGGGCCAGAGCCAGCTGTGTGCCTGCAGTGTGGGACCAGAGCCAGCTGTGTGCCTGCAGAACATGTGTAGCACTGCAGCTGGCGGGACCAGTCTCAGCCAGGTTCCCCACACTGTTCCTCTGCTGTCCCTGGTCTTCCTGAGCCTCTGCCAGGATTTCCCTGCCCTTTCCCAAAGGCCAGCAGTGGGTGCTCACGGGCAGGCTGGCACCTACACTCCAGGATGAACGTGCCCAATAATGCTTCAATTATCTCTGAACAGATATCTTGAGAAGAAAGATTAAACTTAGAGACCCTTTGGATATGTTTTAGCCGCTCCCTACTCCTGGCTCCTTTAATATGGAAAATAATTGATACGGTTTGTTAATCCACTTTTTCACTACGTATAACAATTGAGTAAGTAATCTGAGAAAAATGCTGTATATTTAAATTTGTGATATATTCCATGGTGAGGCAGAGTCAAACAGCTGAAACTCCAGCCTGTGCCTCAGTGTAGCTCCTGTTCCTTGTGCCTGTGTTGCAGTCTGAGTCATTTTAAAGTCAGTTTAGTAAAGTGTGAGTCTGCTGCACACTATGCAGTCCTAGTAAAGCAGGGCTTGCAGTTAGTTTCCTGAAGCTGCTGCACCAAAGCTTTCCCCTGCTTGGCAGATGGGAGCTACTCCTGTACTTCGGAGATGGGAGAGGGAGGGAGTGTCATGACTTGCCCTTGTTATGGCACTCTCAGTGCTGGTGACTACAGGGGACTGTCAGTCAAATCCCCAAAGATGTGTTTTAGGAGAGGTGGAAGAACAAGAAGATCCAAAGAAACCCCAAATAAAATAAAAAAAATAAGAATAATATATTTCTTAATATTCCTCACAGTGCAAACTACTTTGTTTCTGATTGTTAGGTCTGTCTCTCCTGCCTGCTGCCTTTTTACCTTCCCTTACTGTCCCTACGGTGCAGCTACGTGACCATTTGTGGTTCCTATGGGGGTTGACCCTGAGCAGGACAATGTCTGCTGGCTGGGGGAGGGGGGCTTTGGGGTTGTATGCCAGTTTTGGCTTGTTGGAACTGTGTTTATTGCACATTAAAAAGAAATCCTTTCACCTCACAGATAACGGCAAAGAACCGAGGAGATCCTCCTGCCCACCGACCTTGATTTTACACACAGAGAGGAAGAGAGTTCCTGTGGACAACGGTGGTGATAAGGTCTGTGATGGCATTTCTGCTCCTAAAAACCTCTTTGAACTTTGGAACTGCCCAGATCAGCCAGGCTGTGCTGTGGCTGGAGCTGTGCTGGCGATACAGTCATTTCCTGTAGTCAGTTTTCAAGCTCTATCTATTTAATTTATTTTAGTGCTACAGGAGCTCCATCACTGCTGGTGTCAGAGGACCAGAGCAGGGGTGTGTTTGCTGCTGGTTTTCTCCCTGTGCTGGAGGAGAAGCGAGTTGATGGGAGGGGTGGGTCGATGCAGGTGTGACAAACCCTGGGACAAAACTCCTGTCCTGAGGAGTGCTGAAGTGAGTGTCTGGGACTTTCTGGGGCACACAGTGGTGGCAGGACCTAGGGAGCTGGGTCAGGCGCTGCTCAGAGTGGGATCCCCTCCCTGAAGGTCGTGCTGCCTATTGCAGCATCAGCCCCAGGTGCAAGGAGGGATTTTTTTCCTGGGCCCCACCTGCTGGGTGTTACTCATGTAAGATGCTGCACATTTCTGTAGCCCTCCTTTACCGATAATGGCAAGGTCCTTAAATCAAGCTGTCAGGTGAAGGTAAATGGATAGCAAACATTAAGTGCAGTTTACAGGTGGGTGATGCTACATGTGTGTAACTTCATCAGCTTTTGGTAGAGAAGCTGAGATTATTGCCTAAAGGAAAAGAACCTAAGTAACACTCCCAGCTCCTATGAAATACATGGAAATACTGGCTTTCTGCACAGCTCGTGCAGACTTGATGCAAATGGGTAAGGCTAAAAGAGGGAGACTTCTTGGCACAGCCCTGGTGCAGGGGCTTCTTTGTGGGTGACACTTTTACTATTTCCCTTTCCCTCAGCTGGTCTGAAGGTAGCTGGTTGTTCATGAAGCTGCTGGTGGAATAATGGCACTCAGGGTAATCCACTTCACGTTAAAGAGAGTGATTAGTATAACAATGGCAGTCTTCTGCAGCAGCTTTAATTGTTGACTCATCTCTGTCTGTCTTTCAAGGATCATTCTTTTAAACTAGTAAATGAGGACAGCAGCCCATCAAACGGCAACAAGCCGGTGGCATCTGCTCCGGTGCCAGGATCTCCATGGTAAGCAGAGCAGCCATTCCTTGGGGTCCTTTCCTTCACCAAAGGCACCTTAGTGCGTGGGGAAAATGCACTGCCCTGGGTGCTGGGCAGCAATGCTGGGTTCCCGAGCCAGCTTTTCCTCCTCAATCACCTGCTTAAGGAAGTTGTGGGGAGGGAGCTGCAGGGAAGGTTTTATCACTGAAAATAGGTTGTGTCTCATGATTCAGGTTTCCTGACCACTTTCCCATTCAGGTGACTACATGCTGGGTAACTAAAGCTCTTGTGTCATTTTTAAGTAGATAAAAAATTCCTTCACTTTATGTCCTGAACAGTTGACTAATAGAACTTTTTACCTCCTTTACCCATATGATAATTGGTCTGTACTTGGTGGCTGGTATCTCTGGGATCTCCACATAGATATCAGCCAGTATTTGCTGTTGTGCCATTTTACAAACCAGCGTTTTAAGCACAGTCTGATGTCCTGCTTAATATTGACATAATGAATTTGTGGTTTCCATCTTGACAGCTGCTGCTCTATGGTGTGGTGTAGAGGGGCCACCCAAGTCCAGCAGTGCCAGAGGCAGGTGGTGGTTCCATCCAGTCTCACAGAGAAGAGCCGTAGCCAGTGGCACCCACAGGGGGATCTCACATCACTCCCTCTTCTCTGACAGTGTCTACTGAGTGTTCAGATCCAAACTTATGACATTTTAATCTTTAAGGAGAAATCTTGCATTCCTTGGGATCAGATAGAAGGGGTATAGTCCTCATGCTGACAGTTGTTCCATGTTCTGAGGTGACAATGTCCCGTCTGCCCCATGGCTGGTGGTGGAATATGGAGCATGTCTGTAGGGTGCTTCAGTCACAATTTACACATTTTTTTTATCAGTTGGAGCTAGATATGCAGCCCAGATTCAGCAAATCCCAAACTCATTTCCAGCACACTCTCCCCATAGGCTGGCTCCCTGCTTCTGCAGGACCTGTGGTTGATGTGACAAGCACATGTCAGAAGTAGCTAAGCCACAAATTTCAATGGCAGGAAAATTTTCAGGAAAGTTATCAAACCTTATCTACCTTATGAAATAAATAAGTTGATAATATAATCTTGTGCCCCTACTCATTATTAAATTACAGTTTTCTAAAGGGAACCATGAACGTAACAATGTGTGGTTTTCCAGTTCATGCTCTGTGGCTGAAATACAATTCCATGTGTCCCCTGTGGCTGATTGGAACTGTTATTATACCAAAGGGGAGCAGGTGACGTGCAACGTGGGAAACAGACATTAATTTTAAATTAAATGCCAAGTTATATTAGTCATGCAACAGTGAAGAGGTGTCAGGAGAGACCCAGAATGTCCGACCTGGGGGGGTGCAGGAGAGCCCTGGTGGTGGTGGGTGAGCAATGAGCACCATCAGTGTGGATTTGCCTGTGGCCAGAGGAGCAGCAGGCACCACAGCATCCCACCAGAGACCAAACACCCCTTCCCCACCCACTGTCAGATAGCAGCTTCAGCAGTGCCACATGCACCTGATAGCATCGTGGATCCCAAACAAGGGGCTGGTTTCAAGTTCACCATCATTCCCAACTAGTTCCCCAGAGGTTCACCTTGCCAGTGCAAGAAATCGCAGCCCAGGGCAGTGCAAGGCAGGCATTGACACCCAGGCAGGCTTGGGCCTCTGCCTTGACTGTAATTCTTACATTGAATGAAACTATAATGATAACCCATTTAAATTCATCAGCTACATCTGCCCTCTTCACCTAAATGCCAAGACTTTTTTCCCTTCCTTCTGGGATGACTCTGGGATTTGTGGGAGGGAGGAATCTTCCTCTGAAATGTGCCTGCAGAAGTTCCTCTTGGTGGGTTCTGCAGAAGAGGCTTGACACTAGTGGGTCCTTGTTTCTGGGAGAACAGAAGTTCCCCGTAGCTCCAAGGTACAAAGTAAGAAGCAGTAATTAGACCTATTCGTGTAACAGTTTTAGAGCATCTGTGTTGTGAGGCTCCCTCCTCATCCAAAAAGTGAAAGTTACTAAAATATTGGTCATGTCTGTGCTGCGAAATTCAGGGTGTCAGAACTTCCACCAGATGTACGTGGGCCCAAAGTTCACAGCTGGGCTTGTACCACCAGTTTTGAGCTCGTGTTCATCAGGAGAACATTTGACTCTGCTGAACATACTTGCTGTGATGTCCAGACTCCTGGCACCCAGCTGCCCCTGGTGTCCACAGCTCCCCACAGCTCCTCACCAGGGTTCTGTACTTTTCATTATGTGTTTGGGCAAGATCAGTAGTGATGTCTTACCAGTGACCCCCAGAATGTTGGATTATCCTATTACACTGCTCTGCAGTGACAAAGTATTTTTCATTTTCACAGTTTTTTACCCAGACCAGACTTGTTTTGAACCAGTTTTGCTCACTGCTTTCAATCACAGTTAAGCAGCAGAGCTTCTAGTGGTGAGATTTGTTCCATCCAGGTATTTATGCTACAGAGAGAACAACATTTTCCCATTTTAAGTGTACGTGTGAGGAAGCCAGAGTGTGTGTATGATGTTTGTTAGCTTCCATTATGATTCAGAAGGTGCAGGCTTGAGATTGATAATTTGTTTGTTTATTACATCCAGATTTAGTGAAGCAGAACATGAGGATTTTCAATGTCTGTAAAGGATGGTGCGATATTTATTTTCGTGTTGTTTTAGCTGATTTAAAATGAATGTTAACACAAAAAGTTGAACTGCTGCCCAGAGGAAATTTGCCCAGAGGAGCTGTGGAGTCCCCTTCTCTGGAGATATTCAAGACCCACCTGGATGCAGTCCTGTGTAATGTGCTTTAGCAGGAGGGTTGGACTAGATGATCTCTAGAGGTCCCTTCCAACTCCAATGATTCTGTGATTCTGCTGTTAATGCATCTTTTAACTGACCAAGTCAAGAAACTGGTGATTTGGTTGAATTTTTCAAATTCGACACAAAGCCCATAAAAATCAACCTAAACTTTTGTGGCACATTTGGGTGGTGGCCAGGGGTTCCTGTCCTGCACAGAGACTGGTGGGAGCTCATGAGGATGCCATTGGAATGCCACTGGGATGCCATGGGGATGCCACTGGGATGTGATGGTTACACCTCCTCCTGCAGGGACAGCTGGATAAAGGTCTCACAGCCACCTGCCAGCAGCAGACACAGCCCTGGTGGGCTCACCACCTCATGGCCATTGAAGTGGTGGCTGCCCAGCCCCACTGCTGGGCTCCTGCCACTTGCTGCTCGCAGCTTTAGAACATGAAATGCATCTTCCTGTGGCATCTCTTGCTGTGAGCAGCACAACACTCCTCTTCACCTCATTCTTTTTCCCTTCTGTGATAGACCATTTCACTGGCTGCTTTTTGGGGGTGTTTGGGCCGTTTCTATGCCATTTTCTGAATGTGTAGACAAGTTCTGAACCCGAGGTGGCTGGCGTGGGCTTGCAGGCTTGGGACAGGCTGTCAGTCTGAAAGGAGAGTCAACCTGAGGGTGAATTTCTTGTTTCTGGGTGTATCTGACATTATCTAAGCATAGTTTATCACTTGGAATAGGTGTGTAGTCTGGACTGGAGATGACCGGGTCTTCTTCTTCAACCCTACAATGCAGCTGTCAGTCTGGGAGAAGCCAGTGGACCTGAAGCACCGCGGCGACATCAACCGGATCATCGAGGATCCTCCCCACAAGCGCAAGCTGGAAGCTGCAGCAAGTAACTAAAGCCCTGTGATTATTTGCCTCTATTTGAACTCAAATGTTGAATGAAACTTGGTCGACTAAATACACTCAGTGGAAGTTTGATAACAGTAATTAGAAGGGTTTTCCTTTTGAGATTTCACTTAACAAATTGTGTTAAGATCGGTGTTTATCGCAAAATCCTCACCTTCCCTGAAAGGCTGAGCTGGGGGTTAGAGTGTTCTCCTTGTTGGCAGTGAAGGAGCAGGTGACTTCTTATACTGGATGAATCTTTGATGTATAAAACACCCCTCAGCAAGCACTATCTGTATGTTTTATGACACTTCTCTCCAGGATGTGCATTAGGAATGCATTGGCAATGCATTATTCAGCTGTTACACAAAAGCAGATACTCTGCAGCTAGTGATTATTCAGCCAATTAGGGGGTGGGGGGGTAGGGGGATCCCAGTCATAAATCTCTAATGAGTGGTAAAAGGTTTGCTGGAAACATGGGTGCTTCCATCTCACCATGGCTCTGCCAGGCACCTTCTCAACACTGGGGATTCCTGAAGGGAGAACTGCTGAGCTGCAGAAAGATGTGTTCAGTGGTTCAAAATGCCATTTAAAGGATGCCCCTGGGCCATAATTTGTTCCACCATGTGACTTTCCAAAGATTCTGGATCACCAGCTGGTGTTGACTTCCCCTGCTCTGTTACTGGGAGCTCTCCATACCATGTTATTGCTCCTTTTATTTCTTGATGCTTCCCATTGCCTGTCCCATGGGAGTGGTGTCAGTAAGACCTGCTGTTCCTGGGGGATGTCTGGGCGCCCAGCACTTACTTGAAATGCTGCTTGCCTTACTTAAGTGCTTATCACTCTGGAATATTCTGCTTTTTGGCAGTTTCACTGGAAACCCCTCCTCAGCCAATGTCTGTCCTTTGGTGGTGAGGTCTGGAAAAATGGGAGGAGGGGCATGTGAGACTTCTGTTGTTCTTTTCAAATGCAGTATTTTATAACTAAAAACCCAGGTGCCCTTTTACACTTGGACTATGGGGGCTGCAATGATCCCCAGGCACAGCCCCCAGTTCACTACCCCAAAAGGTGGACTGGGAGTGTACACATGGGGACTGAAAAAAACCTAGTGTCTGTAGGTGAAGAAAATGAGTAACAATTGGGATTTATGTTATGGGATTATGTCGAGCAGGAATTTACTGAAGAAAAGCTACAGGGAAGTGGTTTTCTGTGAGTGTAGTCCCTGCCAACACGAAATGTCAGTACATTTTTCAATATAAATTTCAACTGTCAGATGCTTGTGTAGATACCATTTTCCTGTGTGGCTTGAGTGACTTTTGCTGTGTATCTGATCATTCCAAAGAATCTGCCCGAGTTCATTCCTCAGGAGGAAAACATGGCAGAAATTTATTTTTTTTTAATTAAAGGATATATTGAAAGATCAATTAATTATTGACAAGGAATGATGGCCAAAGACAAAACTGAGGATCATTGTTCCTGGACTATAATTAATTAATAAAAAGAGCCTAAAGTCATTCTTGACATGTGCCACGTCAAAAATCTGGTTTTTGTGGAGTGTTCCATCTTTTTTATTTATTATCTTTAAGTACCACCAAGATTTGATTCATGCACCAGTTTCTTTATGACCATGGTTTTCACTGTTGCTAATAGTCTTCATCTTCCTTGATTTAACTGGGACTTGCAGTTGCTCAGCGTTTGAGACAGTCAGGTTATAATTAGTATATATTAGCTGCTGAGGTGAAAGGAATTATTTGTTATTATTTCTCTTAGCTTGTAATCTCGAGTAAATAAATAACACAAATGAGCTGTGTGTTTGCAACAATGGTTGCCAAATTTGTTTAGCTTAGTTGCTGCTGCTGAGTTTTAATTAGGATTTTTAAATCAAAGGCACAAAAAAGTTGGCAAGCGTGGTTATTCATGGGGAGCTGTAGGTTATCTGCGCATCGCTCTGCCGAAAGATCAAGTGCATTTATAATTTAGGCATAAATGAAAAATTAGCCACTTATCAATTACTCTGCCTCCACAAAGCATTAATTCTTGGGGAGATCTATGGAGGTGTCGTGGCTCTGCTCTAATGGGTTCCCTTCAGGCCAGCCCTTGGAATGCTGGAGGTGCAGCTCCTCCTGTGCCTCTGGAGAGGTTCTGGACCAGCTCTGCCCTAGGCTCACTAATGGGGACATCACCTGAGTGCAGGGACCCACCACTAGCCAGGCATGGGGATGGAGATGGCATTTCCAGCACTTGCAAACCTTGGTTTTAGGATCAGAATCCCAGACTGGTTTGTGTTGGAAGGGACTTTAAAGATCATCCACTTCCAACCCCCTGCATGGGCAGGGACATCTCCCACTAGCCCAGGCTGCTCCAAGCCCCATCCAACCTGCCCTTCAACACTGCCAGGGATGGGGCAGCCACAGCTTCTCTGGACAACCTGGGCCAGTATCTCACCACCCTCACAGCCAAGAATTTCTTCCTAATGTCTCATTTAATCTCTCCTCTTTCAGGTTAAAACTGTCCCCCTCATCCCATCCCTCCCTGCCCTTGTCCAAAGCCCCTCCCCAGCTTTCCTGGAGCCCCTTCAGGCACTGGAAGGTGCTCTAAGGTCTCCCTGGAGCCTTCTCTTCTCCAGGCTGAACACCCCAACTCTCCCAGCCTGTCTCCAGAGCAGAGCTGCTCCAGCCCTCCCATCATCTCCATGGTCTCCTCTGGACTCTCTCCAACAGCTCCAAGTCCTTCTTGTGCTGGGGACCCCAGAACTGGACCCAGCCCTGCAGGAGGTCTTGCTAGGACAGAGCAGAGGGGAAGAATCCCTTCCCTTGCCCTGCCGATCAGGCTGATGGGGCTGCAGCCCAGGACACAGTTGGCATTCTGGGCCATGTTCCCAAGTCTGAGCTGTCTGAGAGCAGCATGCAACATCATCTGGGGACAGTTCTGTCCTTGTCCCTAGCTGTCATTACTCGTGTCTCAGTACAGTCTCGGGCTGACCATAAAGCTGTATTTTCCCTCAAAGATTCCTTGAAATGTTTCTGTCGTATTGCTGTTCCTCCACTTGCAAAATGTTCTGGCGTATTCCTGCTCCTTCACTGGCAAAATGCTTTGTCTGGATGTTTAAGCTGAGGACGTTATTACTTCAGCTAATTACAAGAAAGCTGACATCCTGACTACAGAAAATGGCATGTTGGTTGGTACTTTGTGTGATCCCTACTCAAATCCAGTTATGATTTAGTTTACTCTGTCCCCACAAATATTTTGAACCCTTTAGCATTCAGACACAAATATGAATTACAGTCCCTAGAAACCATAGCTAAGCTCCTGGGCTTACGTGCCACACGTGGGTGCCAGGACAAAATTGCAAATCAGGTTTTTGCGTGTGGCCAGTGGATTGAAAAGGCTTTAACTCACCTGATAAATGCTGGTGTTTCCCCTTTGTTCTGGAAAATGAGCCGGAATTCATGACATGGCTGGGATTAGCTGCATGATTTAATTAATCAGCACGGAGCTTGATAGACCATCTGATTGGGGCAGTGCTGTGCTTCATGGTTTCATGGAAAGATTACTGTCAAGTAATACTCCTCCTCAAAGCTTTAAATCAATTAGTAGTTTTTGTGCTCGGCTGCCTCGCTTCCCTTTCAAAGAGAGTTTATAATCCTACCAGAGGTCCAGCGGTGCGACGTGATTCAGTGGGCACCTGAGTGAGAGCACAGACACCATCCATCAGGTGTCACTGAGTTTTCCAGGGCAGGGAAATTATAAGCCATGATGCTGCCTCTCAGCTCAGCCCACTTATCCAAGACCATGTACCCGTGGCAGCCCCTCCTGCAGGCAAAGCCAGAAGGATGTGGTGTCCCAAGGTCTGTCAGGAACCAGCACACACTGGAATCAGGCTGTGTCGTATCACATTTTTTATCTGAAAGCTGTATGTGGAAGGATGGTTTTGGTGGGCTCTGGGAGGGTGAGAGCCAGGCAGGAGCTGCCTTGCAGGCATGGCTTTGCTTTGGCTATCACAGAATCGCCAAGGCTGGAAAAGACCTTTAAGATCCCCAAGTCCAGCCTGTGACCTGACACCACCACATCAGCCAGACCATGGCACTAAGTGCCACATCCAGCCTTTCCTTGAACACCTCCAGGGACGGTGCCTCCACCACTTCCCTGAGTCGTGGGTATGTTTGGTAGGTCAGCTCTACTGTCATCTCTCCCTGAAAACACCACCAAGTGCCTTTTCACCTCACTGCCCTCAGGATCCATCAGCGCTCAGGCCACCGCTGCCTCTGCACGTCGTGCAGCTCCTGCTTAATACCTTCCTAATGTTTCTGTTGGATTACCTGCCACCTCCTGAGTTCACAGCTTGTTTTTCCTGTGACTTTGCATTTTTAATTGACTGTCCCAAAGAACAATTTACCAAGAAGAAGTAATAGTTCTAGCAAATTTATGTTCGTTTAAAACATGATTAAATCCGTTTATGTATTCATAATGCTCGTCTGTTGTCAGCAATGTTGAGATCAAACTCTCTCCATTTTGCAGTGCCACTTGCTTCTCCTTAGTATCACTTCAAGTTGCAGTTGGCAAAGTGTGTGTGCACTTAGAATGAAAGGGAACGTTTACCGAATACATACCAACAAACAGGTCATTTCCCTAAAACAGAAAAACAAATAGAGCTAAGAACAAGATTTTTAATTTGAAACTTGAAACAAATGGCCAAATTTCTATTAGCTTCAATGGTACAAAGACTGGACCCATTTTCTAGCAGATCTCTTGGCATCTCATCTAATTTCAGGGAGATCAGGTCTCCACCACACCAATGTATAAAAACCTTTTATCTCCATGACCTAAGTTCAATTTTATATTTATTTTTAATTATTTTTTTTTCATAGTTTCCTAGACAGTCAAGTCATGTCTTCATTGCCAGGCTAATACAACAAGGTTGAAGTTTTGTCTTCTGGTCTTCCCCAAGCCTACTATATACAGTTTGAGTTTTTGTATTCCTCAACTTATTTGTGATGAACTACTAGAGAGTCCCCAAGAGAACCAAGGACTGGGTGGACATGGCTTCTGGTGGTCTGGCCATGTCAGTGTTGGTGAAAGCTGCCATTTGTGTACTTAAAAAATAAGGTTCTAGAGATAAACATCTGTTCTATGCTCCATGTTTGTGATGGCTGACAATGCAACCCCAGAATCCTCAAGGACAAGGCCAAACCAGGAGTGTGACATAGCCTTGGAGTTACCCTACAACACCACAAGTGTGGAGGTTGTTGGTTTCTCCACAGCCTTGCCTTGCTGGGGATGGAACTTCTGGAAATGTGCCATTATGTTTGCTTCTATAAGAAAGAGAAATGAGCTGAGGAGGGAAGTTCTAGTGCCAGGATTGGCAGAAATGTCTTTGCAGTTGTATTTTTAAGGGAAGGGAGGAGGCAATATCAGGTGAAACAATAACAAGATTTAAATAGAATCATGTCACAAATGACCAATAAACAGTTTAGTTTGTGACTTGAGCAATGAGCAGTTTTTCAGAATGAAAGTGGTCAGGTTTATTGCTGTCTTTCATTTGGATGAAGGTGTTTCTGAGGATCTGATGAAATATGTTATTTTTAAAACACCCTGTGGAGATTGAAAAATAGCAAATACCTCAGCTGGGGCCAAAGACAAGAAAGGAAAAGTTAATCTGAGAAATTCCTATTCCCACTTATCTAGTTTAAATCTAATAACTGTTTATTTCTTTTTAGCAGATAAATGTGTCAGTTCTTGTCCAGGGGATGAAAATGATGATCTTAGCATCAAGACTAAGAGAAATAAGTAAGTTCTAAAGTTTACTTATCTATACACAATGTTGGGAAGTCTGGCACAAAGAAGTGCAAAGAGCAATACAATTATTTCCTTCTGTGTGGAAAACAGCACCAGCACATGATGAGTGTCATTGCCTAAGGCAGCTCCATGATTCTCTAAAATCTGTGTTTCCCATAAGCAGCATCTGAGTAGCTCTTACCTACTCTGAAATGGTTAAAAAAACAGACTGTATGGATAAGTATTTGTTTCAAAGCCATTGGATAAAAGCTTTGTCTTCATTGATGTGAGGCAGATCTTTTTTCACTGGTGTCAGGGTTTCCAGGCTCCCGCTCGGAAATCGCTGGAGGTGTTTCTGCTCCTCTGCTTTTATTTGACCTTTATTACCATGTGTGCTTCAGATTCTCATGAAGTAACTGGCAAAAAGCCATGTGCCAAAGAAGCAACTGCCCTCACCCTTTGCCAAAAGAGCAGAAAATGAAGTAAACACTTCTGTTTTGAGAAGTACCTGAAGGCATTTTATTCTGTTCAGCCAGTAACTGCGTGTAGTGTCAGCTGGTGCTGCAGGTTGGAACCATTAAAAAATACAGCTGTACAATAAATCTGCACAATAGGTTGTATTTTGGGGGGCATTGTGATGAGCAAGCACAACAAATTTCTGTATTTTCCAAGTGGATATGTTGAAGATAATTTTATTCTGTCTTATATTACCATCCCTGCTCTCCTACATTGGGTGGTTCCTTTGACCTCGTTAAGATTTTCTGTGGATCCATATTATTATTGTGAAGGAAGAACCAGATACTCCTAGTTCAATACTCAGACTATTAAATAATTTAATATTTACTATAAGAGTATATTTATATTTTATATACACTAAGTGTGTACTTTTACTGTTTACATAGTATTTAGTATTCATGAACAGTATAAATGTTTATATTTAGTATAAAAATGTGTAAGAATATTTTTATTGACATAAGTGGGGCTGACAACAATGGGCAATATTGTGCCTGTGCTAGTCACTGTGCAGTTCCTTTCAGTGAATGGGTGAGAAAATGCAAAAGTGTTTTTCTGTTCATGTACATAAACAGAATTCTAGGACTTTAGAAGCTTGTTCACAGAACTCCAGAAAAATGTCCTTGCTCAGGCATTGCCCTATCAGAGTAGTCTGGGGCTTCCTGTGCTGTGTCAGAAGGTTGGGCAGTGCCTGCTTCACTGGCTGCTTGGGAATAAGGAATATTTTCTCATCTTTGATGGGATTCTGTGCCTTCTTCACTTGAAAGAGTAACTTTTGTTTGTTTAGTCTCTTCTTTCATGTGTAGGATAACAAATGATACAACCTTTGTCATACTTGAAATTTCAGTCAAGGTATTCACTGAGAGGATATTTAGAGCTTGGAGAGCCCTATCATAAGTTCTGTTTTTAACTTTAAAAATAAATCTTTACATTAGGGGAAGGTTTTTTTTTTACATTAGTGGGATCCAATTCTCATTCGCTGCATGTGGGCAGTTAGTCCACCACCCAATGCATAAGAAGGGCTGAAGGGCAGGGGGGCTCTGCTGGTCCTTGGCTGCTGGAGCCCTGCACAGTGTTTCTCCTGACTTGCAAAAGCTCTTTGTGTGCACTAGAAATTGGATTGGGCCCGTCATGGATCATGCCACAAAATAAAATTTGCCATTATGATATAAAAGCCACTGTCATTCTGTGAAGAACACCAATCTGATACCTCTGAAATCACTGGTGATGCAGCATCATTTTAGGATAAATGTAAGTGTAATGTAATTATTTGTAGAAGGAAGATAATACACTGGGGCTCACATTACATGCTCATCTAATTCATCTGTTTGGAGATAAAAAAGTGTTTTCCTGCTGAAATTTCAAACTAAGTATTATTCCATAGTGGTGGAAATTACATTGGTAGGAAATGCAGTCATGCCTAGTAGGAGGCTAAAAATCAAATCACTTCATACTTTCCTTATCCTCACTTGAACCTTGTGATCACTTTAAGGCTCCTGATCTTTCCAGAAAAAGCCTTAATTTGTACCAAACCCGTTCATTGCTCACAGCACTAAGCAGCAGCAGCTGGGCCCTGAGCAGGAGTCTGGTTCCCAGGTGTGAGTTGGCCAACTTCTGAAGCTTGGACTTTCATGTTCCCACCTCAAATCCCATCACCTCCTGGAGCACCTCACCCCTGCCTGGGAGGTCCCCACCTAACTGCAGTCTTGGAAGATCTGTCGGGATAGATAAGGACCTACTGGCCCAGACAGGCAGGTTCCTTGCTGAGGCTTGGCTGGGGGTTCGTGCCTCCTGTGCTGGTGACCTGCCCTGGGAGGGAGCTTAGGGGCAGCAGGATCAGCCAGTAAATTCGTGTTGGCTTTCCAGTGGGGGGACACAAAAACAGGAAAGAGAAATAAAACAAGAAGGAAAACGAAACAAAACAAGGTGAGTCTCTCCAGTCACTCCTCGAAGGTCTCCACTCCTGGACAGATTTTATGTAAAGCTGTCACTTTTCTGTAACATGAAATACAGCGTGGTGGCTGGCTGCTGAGGTCCTCCTGGACCACAGCACTAGAGTGTCCTCGCAGTCCATGAGGTTCAGAGGCCCCTGGGCACCCTCCAGCCCCGTGCTGGGCTAATGAGCCACAGGGTTGGGTCAGGGCTCAGCCACCAGCTCCCTGCACATGGAGAGGTCCTGCCATCCTGCAGGGTTTTCTGGAGAGGGTTAAAAATTCTCTCCCCAGGTGACAATTACTGACCTGTTTTCTATCTTACCTTGTTAAAGAACAGAAGATGCCCAAGCTGCTGACCAGGGGAAGGCTGAAACAGAGGAGAAAAACGAGGAGGCATCAGCAGGGCAGGTCTCCCCTCCCCTGGAGGAGCGCATCACTCACTTCCGAGACATGCTGCTGGAGAGGGGGGTAAGGAATGCCTGGCTTGCTGTGGTACAGCTCGGGTGTGGCAACAGGGCACCATCTGCTGCTACAGGAGCTGCTCCATAACTGT
Organism: Apus apus; assembly: GCF_020740795.1. Lineage (NCBI taxonomy): Eukaryota > Metazoa > Chordata > Aves > Apodiformes > Apodidae > Apus > Apus apus. The sequence continues at coordinate 943,884 of NC_067285.1, forward strand.
CACTTCACAGGCAAATGGAGAATTTTTTATTTCTCTCTATTAACCCTGTTGGTTTTGTGATACTTCACTGTGACTTTCTTCTGATGCCATCCAGTCCAAGGTGACCAACAGAATTCGCAGTCCTTTGCAGGTGCAGACCCAAATAAATCCCTGTGGACAGCCCCAAAGGTAACTGGGGGCAGCCATCCCTCCAGTGCAGACCAGAGGCTCAGTGTGGCGTGGGGACTTGTAGCAACCCACCATCCCAGAGTCTTGCACGGAGTCCAGAACTGCTCATTACACGATGAGCAAAGGGTGCAAGACAAGTCATGTCCATCACCAGAAAGACAGCATCAGGCTCAGAAACAATCCTGGCAAGCCCTTTGCTTTTTTTTTGGCATGGGAGAGGTCTCAGCACCCGAACTCCAGTGGTCCCACCACTGTGAAGCCAAATCCACTTACTGGCCATCTGAAATCCATGCAGTCTCTTTGGAAAGGATGTACTGGAGTCTCAGGAGAGTTTAGAAAACCTGCCCTTTTCCTTGGACCTCCCTGGCTGCCCTTGGCCTCCCTTGGGAAGAGCTGGTGGTTCCTGCAGAGGCTGTGGGATAGGAGCTGGGGGGCAGGGGAGGGAAAGTGTCAGGGGTTTGGGTTGGACAAGAAGAGGTGGCCCCACCATGGCTGAGCATCGTGTCCCCTGGGCCAGCACAGACCCGCCTGCCACAGAACTGGTATCAGTTCTGGGAGGGTCTGGAGCAGTTGCAGCCATCTCACAGTGACCTCTTTGAGGTTACGAGTTGAGAGGTGGAGCAGAAATTCAACTGGCAGGTAGGGCCTTCTGCACTGGGAGCCTCCTGACCAAGGGGGAAACAGGAGCTACAGATCTCATAGGAGCATCTGGTGACTGGTTTGGTAAAGAGCCTCAGCCTGGTGTCTGTTTCCTGAGGCAGCATTTAAGAGCCTGTCCTGAGCTGACCACACACAGGCTACCATCAATAGGAAGAATTGTAGATACCATTATTTATATACACAAAATCACCTCTGCAAAAATTCATCTCCCTTTGTATCTTTCTCCAGAGAACTGATGAATCTGAGTGTGAATGGAATTAATAAGCATGCTGGGTTTAAGTCCTCATCCTGCCAATGTAAATAGGGGTATAATGGAGCAGTGTGTGCAGATTTCACCCCTCCTTCCAACACTCTGCAAATATGTATTCTATAGAAGTTCCTGTCACTTCTGTAAAGAAAAAAATCCAAGGTGTCTGTTGTTAGGCAGTAAAGCCTAGAAAATTTATCACCAGTAATCAGCAGGCTTTAAAGGTAGATAATGAGAGCTTCAGAGCTCAACAGTAAATTATCTCCATGCCAGACCTGCTTTATTAATCCATTTTGTTATTTATGCTTAATAAATGCAGAGTGCCATAAATGAATCCTGGCTGAAGATTTCAGCTGGCATATTTTAAGTCAGGGGGCAGTAAGTCAAAATTTGAAAGTATCAGGGATGTTTTATAATAGGATTCCTCAAGTGTTTTCAGTGTAAGACTCAGATTTGCTCATAAAAATAAGGAATTCAGGACATTTACTGTTTGGTTTTGCTATTATTTAAAAATGTATAGCTAATGGAGTACCTTGCCTTCGCCCTGAGCATTTTTTAAATGTCCAGACAAGCTGCTGGCTAGCTCAGCTGGTTGGCATTGCTTGGAGTGAAGTGAGGCCTTTGGTGTTATTTTAAACTGATTATTTAATTAACATCTCCTGCCATTTGCTTGTAGTGGTGTTACTTCCCAAGTAGTTACTGGATGGCATTGCAAGGAGCTTGAACTAGATGGAATTTTTCAATGTGGTTCTGAATCTTCCTATATAAGTTATATCAACAGAAGAGAATTTATTGTAACATTTTGAAAATAGAAGTGACTTTCTGGTGTAGCTCCAAGATGATGGCACTGCTCTTAAGTCTGTGGCAAGTTTCCCCATGTAAAAATGTGATCTCTGATATTCTCCTGGAGGTTTAAAAGTTTCCACAAAATGCAGAGGGGAAGGGGATGATTCTTCTTGGCTCCCTCACAGCCACAGCAGTAAAATATCCCCATGCTGCATTTCTGGGAAAGGCTCTTTGCTGGGATGCTCTTGGTGAAACGAGGTTTTTGGAAAGGATTCCAAATTACTGTTTTACTCGAGATATGACTTAATACTGGGGAGATAAAAGGGAATCTGGGGGGTCCTAACCCCTGCCTTCTTGTCTCCAAACAACTCTTGCAGTCTCAGTACTATCTTAAAAAAATAAATTAAAAAGCCCAAATAAACAGAGGTGGGATTGGGATTTTATTCCACCACCTTGTTTTTCAGACAGACTCAAAGACCCCATTTCTAGAAGGACAAAGCCCTGAATCCCATTTTTCACTGTCTCTTACTGGTGGAATGTCCCACGGTAGGGAAGAAGACCATGATACACCTTGGGAGATGCATGAGAATATTCACCATTTATATGCATTTGCAGAGCTCCAAAGTGAGTATCCTGAGCAGCCAATGGCTCATCCAGTCCCAGCCCTGCCATGGGAAGGGGCATCTCCCACTAGACCAGGTTGCTCAGTCCATTGTAACCCCCTTTGCTTCAGCAGAGCTTCCCTCTTTGAGAGCAAATTTCTGTTTTAATTACAGTTCATGTACTTAATTTTTTTAGTGAATTTACTCTTCTTTGTAATTAAATGGTGTGATTAGAATATTTTATGTTACTCCAGAGTTCCCTGTTAATTACTTTGTTACAGAGATGTTGTACCAGGATCAGGCTGAGGAGTTCAGCCTGATGTTCCCAGACTGTCATTTTGTAAAAGCTCCAGGCAAAGGGACCTGCTGGGGTTCATGGTGGTCCCTACACTCACTAGTGGTTGAGGTTTCAGGGAAGAACATCTCCAGGAATGTGATATTCCCATGTCATGTGGCTATGGAGATGTGAGGGATGTGCAGGGCTTGAGTGGACACTCTGGGTGGATTCACTGGGAAAAGGTGGAAGCCTTAAAAAGGAGGAGATGTGACAGCAATGATGTTGGAGGGAAGGGGCATGTGTGCTACAAACACATAATTTTTTGAAGACGTTCACCATCCGTTCTTCAGTGTGTGTATCCCCTGCCATCCTCGTTTGGGTTGTAATTTAAGTTTGGGAGAGAAGAGGAACTAGAGCCGAGGTAATTACTTAAATGGAAATTGATGCTTCTGTTATACAAAGGGGATAATAACATGGCAGTTTCCTCTCTGCTGCACATTCTTTCCATCAAAAATGTGGAACGAGCATCTCCCAGATACTGAGATGTCCTAGAGCAATTCAATGCTAATGGTGTGGGGGCATCCAAAGCATTGCCAGAAACATTAAAATTCAGCTTCCAACCACTCGGAGGCATCCTTCAGAGGGTTCATTAGCTTTCTGAACTACTCTTTTGCTTCACCTTGGAACATTTTCTTCTCTCACATCCTTATTGAAATTCCTTAACGCAACTGTGTTTGTGTACTTCACAGGTTTCAGCATTTTCTACGTGGGAGAAAGAGTTGCACAAAATAGTGTTTGATCCACGCTACCTTCTGCTGAATTCCGAGGAACGCAAACAGGTGAGCACAGGCTCCAGCAGAGCTGCTGCTTGGCAGCAGGCACCTCCCACATTAACCCTGGTGACAGAGTAATCATCCTGGGAGGGCAAAAAGAACTGCATAAAATTAACATTTCTTTTTGAAGACTTCCCTCCCTGGCAGTGTTGAAGGGCAGGTTGGATGGGGCTTGGAGCAACCTGGGCTGGTGGGAGGTGTCCCTGCCCATGCAGGGGGTTGGAACTAGATGAGCTTTAAGGTCCCTTCCAACCCAAACCAGTCTATATTTCCATGATTCGGTGAGACTTGCAATGTAGGCTCAGCTCCTGGGAAGGTGCTGTCTCCTTTGCAAAGGAGTGGTCAGAAGGGAGTTTGCACACAGAGATGAGCTCCAGGTCTCTGGGCTGTAGGAACAACTCCCGTGGAGTCTCAGAAATTGGGCTGTAGAGAGGGAAATGGCCTTAAGGTAATGTTTCCATTCTGAATTATTTAACTATCATGGGGAGGCTGCTTCATTTTTGTGACAGAGAGCATTTTCTAGGGGTTTGGCAGTATTTACTGCTCTGTTTTGCAATAATTGCACTTGCTGGGCATAAACGGATTGAGCACTGTGGCTGTGCTGGTGTCTGCTGGAAAGGGCTTCATTTTCCTGGCAAACTGCAAAGGGGACTTTTTGCTGCCTTGATTATTGGGGCATTAATTAGCACTAGGGACCTAAAAGGACCCCAGGGCTGCAGCTGAGTTTAACAAATTTAGAAGAGGTGCAGGGATGTTGCAGAGAAGGGGAATGCTTCTGTTCTGTAGTTATTTATCTTCCTTGCCAGTCTTTTGTCATCCTGGAGAAAGAAGGAAGAATTTTTAATATTAAATTGTCTGTTTTTTAAATAAACATAAAGAAAAATGTACCTATTCTTATTCCATTGCACTGGGGGCCCAAATTGTCTTGTGGTTCTCCAGAGAGCTTCCTGGAGGTATTTACTGAGGGACTGAGCACATACATCTTCATTTACTCCCTTTCCAATATATTCTTTCTGAAGAAAAAAAAAAGTGAAATATAATAATAATGAAATATGTGAAGGAAAATGTAAGAGAAACTGCTAGAATGGAAAGTACTGCTAGACAAGAGGCTAAACAGGGAGGCTGGTATTTATTTCAGGGAATCAGGAAGGACAAAACCTAGGCCTTGATGAGAATCAAAATACATTACTTCTTTCATTTTATCAGCCTTAGAGGTGATATAATAAAAATACATCATGAATACACATCATGTCCTTGAAGCACTGCTGTGGGGGACCTCATCTGGGGGCCGATGTGATGCTCAAGGAAAGGGTTCTGAGGAACAAGTTCTTGGCAGTCCTGCAGGTAGGACCCTGTAATCAAGCAGGGGTTGGCTCTGCAAGGGATGGCAACTCAGGCTCAGAGCTAAGGAGGCAGGGGGAGCTGGTCAGGAGCTCTTCTGCAAAACACGGTCAAAAACCAGCAGGGTTGGGAGCACGTGCCAGGTGTGTCATACCCTGTAGATACTGCACCAGAAGTTACGACTTCTAGATGTTCATTGTAAGTAATGCCACCTAGTTAGACCCCATTTTCCTCCAAGAAGTGGTTTAAGAAGGCTAGACTTGGACAAGAGCAGATGTTGATTTAATAGAAGCACTTCTTGAAGTGCAGTTCAAATTATCAGAAGACATGATTTAGTGTTATGGAAACATTTCCTTCCATGGATGCTGGCTGTGTGGCCTGGACAGGGAGCATCTGAGTGCTCTCTGAGTTGTGCAAATGAATCTGTATTGGAGGGGGCAGAGGTGAGAAGTGGCTCACAGTGAATGTGGGGAAGGGAAGGATGCTGCAGGTGGGTTGGGAAAGGCAGGGAGAGCTTTTTGGCTGCCATCTGGGAACCTCCTCTTGACTGGAGCATGTGTGGAGGTGGGTTTGACTGCCAGGGATGCCAGCTCTGCTGTTGGTGGCTGTCCTCATGTTGCTTGAGGAAGGTAATGATCTGTACTGAACGTCTGTGGTTGGCTCCACTGGCCTACCAGTATTTCCAAAGGGTTATTAACAGTTGGAAGATGCCACTATGTTTAAGCAAGGAACAGTGCAGGGTGAAGGAGCAGCTGTGTTAAAATAAGACTAATTTTGATTTATTACCTTCATAATAGCTTCACTGATACCAGAAAGGCAAGCAATAACAGTGTCACCTACTTTATTTGTTCCATTTTTTCCATCTCCTCTTACTCTCAATTCATGCTGTTGGTTACAGTATAATCTATCCAGGTTTCCTAGGTTATTTATGGTATTTCTCTCATGGCCATTTTTAATGTTTACTTTTCCAGTTCTATTTCTTCTCTCTTCTCCATAACATCTGAAATACCAGTTGTGGTTTGGTTACTATAGCTTTCATGGCATGTAGATTTGCACCTGCACATCCTCACGGCTGATGAGGAAGCACCATGGTAGTAGCCATCACATTTAATGTGTGCAAGTTGTGGTGGGGAAAGGGTGGGGAATACTGAAAGCTGATAGCATTTGGACGAGAAGATTCTTTTTGGGTATGAAAAATATGATTAAAGCAGTTGGCAGAATTTTGTGACACTGTGAACTCCTCAACTTAAGGCAAGGAAATGCGAGGGAGACTGAAGTCAGGAAATGCTGATGCATGTTGCACTTGCTGGTTGAATGAAGATGCTATCTGTCCAACTTGCACCTTCCTCCAGCTACTTGTTTTGTGAGAACATTTATCAGTGTTGAGTGAAGCAGACCCGGCTGCACGAGGCAGCACTGAGGGCAGATAAGACCCGTGGATTGCAAGACTGACAGCCCTTTGATCAAGCATAAATACCATAAAGGCTTTGTTAATAAACGCAGTATCTTGTTTCCCTTTCTTGGAAAGATATTTGAACAGTTTGTCAAGACCAGGATCAGAGAAGAGTACAAAGAAAAGAAAAATAAACTGTTGTTAGCCAAAGAAGAATTTAAAAAGCTCCTTGAAGAATCCAAGTTATCACCAAGGTATGGCTTTGCCTTGTGGAGATTTGTTCTGATAAGCTCTGTCCTTCAGCCTCTGCTTATCAGAGGATGCCCTAACACTGAACTTGTGTACAGCCCCTGGTGCAGTGCTGGGCTGGTGGTTCTTCCCTAACCTTTTACAGGATTTTGTTGTACTTCTGGGAAAAGGAACACACCACCTTTATTTCAGTTCTCAATCTCTCTGTTATTAAGAGTGTGTAATATTTTGCATTGCCTATTTGTTTGATATGCATGCCTATGGCCTCATGATAGAACACACATATTATCTGTATCAAATCTGTTTAATTGTATTTACATAAGCCAAAGAGAAGTGAATAGTGAAAAACTTGGGTTTGTTTTTTTGATGGAAGAGAAACACAGTTTAACAAATTAAAATCAAGCATGCAATGCTGTTTTTTTCTACATTGATTTTTAAGCAATGGCTCCAAAACAGCACACTGGCAGGTGCAGTGCTAAGGGCAGCACCTGTTCATTCATGTTGGATATGAAAATAAAGAGATCTGTATATTATAATCTGGCTACATTTTTGGAACTAAGAAACTATAGTTTTCTCAACTAAAATATGCAGTGAATGGGACAGCACTGCCTGCCTCGACACACAGAGATGCAAACAGCACATCAGGCTCCAGGGAACTACTCATAGCAAGGAGGTTTTTTTACCAGAAACTGGTAACATTCATGACTAAAGTAGCAGCTAAATGCTGGTCTCAGCAACGATGTTCTCATTCCACAGGGGCAAACCCGTGATTGTTTGTTAATGTTTTTTGTTGAGCTGACAGGAGAGCACAGAGTCAAAGAAACTCACCCACCAGCAATGGTCTCTGGCTGGATGCTGATATGCAGTGAAATGCCACGTGTGTGTTGGGAAGTGCTGGAACTGGTGGTGAAATCCTCAGGGAAAGCTGTCTCTCTCTGGATGTCAGTGGCATTGTGCCTGTCACTCACAGCTGCAACTAATTTTTAGATGTTTTTAGAAAAGATCAAACAAGCTTGGCAGTCCACTGGGGACCATGTGCTCAAGGGTGGTAGGACCTTTAGTAAGACCTTCAGCAGTGCCATCTAAGTAGGACAGTCAAAAGGCATTCCTTTACTGTTAGCCATGGGTGGGGTTTTCTGTTCAATTATGGGCTAATTCCTGGAACACTGGCCATCAGAAGCAGGGGGCAGAGATTGAGACCTGAGCAAACACCATGTTGGTGATTCACAACTGTCCTGTCAGACACTGCCCCCTGTTTTCTCAGTCAGAAGCTGGAGGTTGGCTCCTGCAGGCTGACCCGAGAGGTTCTGGCATGGCCTCACCTCCCTTGTCTCCGGGACTCCCCTCACCTGCCTGTCAAATATTCCCCACAACACTCCCATTTTTCATGTCTGTGGGAAAAGCCAAGTGTGATCCAGGTCCAAGAGTCTGATGTGGAGTGCCAAAGTGGCAGCTTTACCCTCTCTCTGTTTCCTGCAGAACGACCTTTAAAGAGTTCGCAGAGAAGTACGGACGAGATCAGCGGTTTCGCCTGGTTCAGAAGAAGAAGGACCAAGAGCATTTTTTCAACCAGTTCATACTTATTCTTAAAAAGAGGGACAAAGAAAACAGGATAAGGCTACGGAAAATGAGATAAAACCTGCTGGAACTGGCAATAATGACACAAGTCCGTGCTGTGGCTGCAGTCAGAAATTTGAGGGAAGGCTAAAGCATTTGGGGCTAAACTGGCAACAGCTTGGTGAGGAAGTGGAAATCCCTGGGAAAACTTTCTCTAAACAGAGCTTATTGACCATATATTGAATGTGTGAAGGTTGTTCTGCAGGAATATGAAGGGTATTTTGTTCTCAAAGAATTAATGTTTCATATTGAAGCTCTCTTTTGTACAACATCCAGAGTTTGATGCATTTCTAATTGCCGTGATATGTCAGTCCCTTAATTGTTTTAATTATGCAAATTACTTGTAATATACACAAATTATGAATCCAGTGCAGATTTGTAATTAAGCAGGGGCAGATGCCATCCATAACAATATCTCAAGATACTTTCTTCATTTAGGGGAATTATCTAAAGCAGTCTTTGGGCAACTTTATGCATTAACAGAAAGTGTTTGGAGTATGGTGGTAAGCAGGAATTCATCACCCCATGTTCATATGTCTCTGTCCAGTTCTCTGAGTAGTAGTAATAAGATATTAATTGTTAATCCAGTGAAGAGTGTGGAAATCTTGGCATTTGTTCCTTAAGAAAACTTCCCTGAGTAAGAAATTGCTTTCTCCTTGCCCTGGATGGTGCTTTCGGGCACCGGGGTGACAGCACCACTTCTCCGTCCGAGTTCCTAAGAGAAGTTCTTTGGTAAAACCATCACAGTGTGATTTCAGTTATGTTACTGTATGTGAAAAGTCTGCATGAGATTTTTCTCATCATATTTGTATAAATAAATATTTAACTTTTTTAATTAATAAATATTTTAAGCCAATTTTCAGGGAGTTTCACATTTCTCAGCTTTTGGAAATACTGGGTAAAATAGTGCAGGTCTCGAGGTTTTTACTTGAGAGGTAGAAACCCAGAGGGAGCTCCAAGCAATCCTGACTTGTGTGCAAATTCCACTAATGCTGACTGGAGTTCTGAGCATATCAAGAGCAAAATAATCACTGTGACTACGAAGGTAGGGTATCCTGGCTGGAGAACATCAGCACAGATCCCTGAACATCAGGATATCCCTTCCTTTGTGCTGCAGGAAAGACACACTCTCCTCTGTGAGCATGAGGATTTTCTCAGATGACCTAATTTTTGAGTTGTTATTAATTAGATTCATAGATTTCTACTTAGTAGGAGTGATTTTGATATTTTTCCCCAACTAATGGTAATTTTTCTTTAGAAGTGTGCTGGATTTCTTTTTATAATCAAGGAAATAAGGGGTTTTTCTAATGTTCGGGAAAAATTAACTCAGAATAACCCAAAGAAGAGTACTTGATACTAGATGTGTTTTAGAAAGTGTGTAGAGTTTCAAGCTTCAGCATGAAAAAGATGTCATTTATTTCTGTGAGAAGAAGACCTGACCCAGAGCTGCTGGTGGTGTGAGCAAAGAAATTTGCTGCCGTGTTGGAGTTTTCAGGTTAAACAGATGTTCCCAGTTTTATTTCAGCTCTGCAGGTGAGGGTTGTCCTTCAGGACCAAGCAAACCAGTAGCTGCAATTTGGTTTTACATGGCTTGTGATAGCCAATCACTCACAACTTTATCTGAGAATTATTTATGCATTGGAGGAAGAGCCTGGGTTGCTCCCACCCCTGCGTGGCTCAGGAGTCCTGGGAATCACGTAGAGGCAATGCTGTCCGTGTGGATGTGGGGTGGGGCTGGGCTGCAGTGACCCAGACAAATGATGCAGGTCTGCCAGGAGACCTGAAGACAGGCTTCAGAGGTTTTTTCATAAGGTGTTAAAAAGTAAGCTGCAGGAGCCCAATGGGACCTTGCTTTTATGACTGAGACTGTTGCAGTGGTTTGTGCTCTGGTGGGGTTCTCTGGTTCCAGTGTGAGCGTTTCTAGCCCCCGTGCTGCCATGAGCACAGCACTCCGGGGGGACTGTGTCAAGACCCAGCTAGAGCAACCCAGGGAGATTCAGACTGGACCCCTTGGCTTCCAAAGTCCTCAGAGAGGAGCCCAGGTGCAGCTGGATCCACTCTTAGTCTCAGAGCTGGACATCCCAGGGAGAGTGATGAAAATGTCACAGTCCAAGGAAACGCTCAACCATCCAATACCCCTTCAATGGATTCAGGTGAAAGGACACTCAAGGTCTGTGTTTGAATATTAGGTTTAATTAAAACTATAGAAGGAATACTGGTACTTCAATTATTATCTCAGGTTTCAGGATCATAAAGGCAGATTCTTTAGATCACAAAAGTCACAATACAGATATGTTCAAGCTGCACCACCTGATAAAATTAGTGGTTAGACCTTGTGTTGCTAAATGGTTTTAAGAAGGAAAAGGGAGCGAAAGAGACTAGAAGAAGAAAAGTTAGAGTGATAATAGAAAATTTCCAGTCCTGTATCCAGTGTTGGGGAGAGTTGGTGTCAGTGAGGCTCCTCAAGCCCACCATCTCAGCTCTTTCCATAGGCCTGTTGCACTTAAACAACTGTTTTGCTGCAATGAGTAGTTGTGGGGAGACATCCCACCGCTGAGCAACTGGAGCAGCCTCCCCCCTCTCTGCTCCTCCACCGCTATCTCAGCCCTTGCATACAGGCCCAGGCCACCTGCAGGCCATCACCTTGTGTCCATCCTCTCAGGCAGTCCTGGGGTGCAAAGGAGGCTTTGTTGGAGGGCTCACAATGCTGTTCCCACACCACCTCCCACACGTGCGGGTCCTGAGGGCCGGTCCCTCATGGATTGTGACTGGATAGTTGGAATCATTTTGCTACACATTTTGTTCATCTTCAGCTCTCCAGGAACACTCATGTTTCTTCATAGCTGTCACATTGATTATGATAGTGCAGTCCTTCTGTTGAAGTCCCAGGCTCACCAGGATCAGCTGGTGGGGGTGGGTTGGGGAGGGGGACTCGTTTATCCCAGGTCACTGCCCCAGTGCAGGGCTGGGAGGTTGTGGGGGCTCACCCTGCCTCCTAACTTCCTTCAACCCAATGCCCTTTTTCTGACCCTGGACTATTTACAAAGACTTGATCACCTCTGAGCCCCTCTGCCAAGGATTCTCCAACTGGCAAGTGGGGAATTTTTTACCCCAGGAGCAAGAGACCCTCAAACTCATCCCCCAGCCTTTCACAGCTAGGAGGAGCTGTTAATTGCGTGGTGAGTCCTGAGCCTGATCCCTTGAGGCTCACAGCTACCTCCAGTGTCTCAGCTGGTGACCTCAGATGAGCCTTTCCCTGGTCCCAGTCCCAGCTGGGAAGAGAAGATTATTTGGGGCTTCTGGTGTGGATATGCTGGGCCTGTTTCTCCTGAGCCTGGGATGAGCAGTGATGGTCTGGCTGTCAAAAGCAGAAAAAGGTCAAATTATACTGGATTTCTGAAAATTAAAAAAGTGGAGGGGTTGTTTGAGAGGCTTTCCTTTTTGTTTGGCAAAGTTAGAAATCAAAAATTCTAGAATGACCCCCAGTGGTCCTAAGGGAGCCAATGAAACTGTAGCAGCCTTGAATTTGCTATTTCTAAGGGGGGAAAAACAAAACAACCAAAACCCAACCAAACAGGAAAAAGATTACACAACAGAATCTTCAACAAGACTTCTAATAAGTGTAGTCTTTCTTTGTCTTCAGAGGAAGAAAAGCTTTGCTATGTTTTAAAGTCCCAAGGAAATGAGATGCAATCAGCAATGGAGTCCAAGCCTGCCATAGCAGCAAGGGACAGAGCTAAAAGTGAGTTTGGGAATGCAGGCAGCAAGAATGAGCTAAAACACCTTCAGCAAGAAGCTGCTGGTGTTGGTGGAACTTTCAGCAAATTGGATTTCTTAGGACCAGAACATCTGTTATCAAAATGAAAATATTTTGGTCCTGTAGCATTTGTTCAACCCCACCATATTGCAATAAACCAGATCCTGCTCTGCTTTGTTGAGCTATGGAAATGAAACTGGGGACGTTTTGAGGGGGGCAAATAAATTCAACACCATTTCTAAGGCATTCCTGAGCCTGTCAGGAGGGATTATACACAGCTGAGGTTTCTGGAGTCTACGAGCTTCAGCTGCCTGTAATCACTCCTGACAAGGCATCTGCCTGGTTTGGTTCTATAAACCTACAGAAACAGATTTTATAGTTTCCTGGGTCTCTGGGGGATCCTTGGTCTTGCTCTTCTTAGCAGGAAGGTTTTCCCCTTCCTGTGTGACCTTCTTCTCTTCCTGCAATTTAAGTCCATGTTGCTGCTTCTTGGAATCTCCTGTTGCTCTATGTCTTCCTTTGGCTGCCCTGGGATTTTACACCTGTGATGGACTCAGGTAAGTGCCTTGGATTTTTTTGGATATCTGTCCTTTCTGATTTTTCAAGTTGGAAACAACCCATTATGAAGTGTGTAATGATTCCCAGTTCAACCAACAGCCCTGAAACTTCAACAAAAAGTACCCAGCACAGGTCACGTATGGCAGAGACGTGTTTGTTGGGTCATTGGGAAGCTGCTTGAGGAAGAATGACTCTGAGCTGACCACGTATCCAGAGGGAGCTCAGGTTTTGCTTCCTTGGCCTGTTCCCTCACACTCACTTAAAAATAAAGTGCTGAAAATGAAGGCAGTTGTAATTCAAAGCTTTGTTGAGGTGAACTGGCCTGCCAGAGCCTGGAGCTGGGTGCACGTTAGCTTAGTCTGCTGACAAAATACTAGTAATGACTTACTTGAATAATGTTGTTTCAAGAGTAATTTGTTTGTTTACACTAGGATTATATTTGGCTAAAACTGAGATAAATAGGAGGAAAAAACAAAGGTGGTAATCTTCTGGGGGATTTTCTTTAGAAAACAATGAAAAATACTTAATAAATTCTGAACAGTATGGGCAACAGGAAAATGTACAAGTGGCTGCAGCAGGTTTTGATGGGTTCTGCTGGGGGTTTTTCTCTGATTTTTGACCTCCTAACAAGGCTACACATGTTTGGGTAGAAGTTTAGTGGTTCAACAATGGTTATAGTCATTTTGTTTCCCTTTCCTAAGCAGTTTGTGGTGAGTGGGGTTTTTTTTGTTTGTTTTGTTGCTTGGTGTTTGTTTTTTTTTCTACTTCCTGTTTTGATGTCTCCACTTGGGTTTACTTTGGTAAATATTACCTTCATCCTGTTCTGGGAACACATTTTTATATTGCCATGATCATTTTTGGGAGAGCTAATCTCTAGCACAAATGAAGAGAAGCCAAGGAAATGAAAACAAATGATGGCAATGTTCCCAAGAGACTGGGAATTTACTTTTCTAGATTCACAGCAAAATGCTTTGGGTTTGCTTCCTTGGGTAATTCAGCTTGATTTATCCTTCCAAGCATCAATGAAAAATCTATATATTGTGTTTCTTCAGCAGAGGCTGTGACATCCAGAACTGTTGCCTCTCCACATGCTTTTCATAATGAATACCTTCCTGGCAAGTTTGCTTGTATCTGGGTGGTTTTGTATCCAGTTTTTCAGGGTTTTCTTCTATTTACGTGTCTTGAGTTTGTTACATTTAATAATCTCTTCACATTGGGAAGGAAAACAAGACAGCAGCTGGAAGCACACAAAACTGAGTTTCTGTAGAGAGGGATCTGAGGCTGGTGTAGAGCTCATGACAAGTTACCCTGAGGTGTTAACCTGCCCCCTTGGGCTGCCCCTGCCTGAATTCTTCGCAGTTTATCAAAGCTGCTATAAATTGGACTTGTTTTCCTCAAGCATCCCATACTGGGCTGAGGGAGATATTAATCATAGAATTGTTTGGTTTGAAAGGGACCATGAAGATCATCTGTTCCTAATCCCCCTGCATGGGCAGGGACACCTCCCACCAGCCCAGGTTGCTCCAAGCCCCATCCAACCTGCCCTTCAACACTGCCAGGGATGGGGCAGCCACAGCTTCCCTGGGCAACCTGGGCCAGGATCTCACCCCCCTCACAGCAAGGATGCCATACTCTGCAGATGTCTGCAGTTTTGGTGTACATTAACTCGGGTTCTCAAGGCACAAGGGAAAACACGTAGCAGTGTGAATGAATGAGATGGATGTTTGAAAATGTGTCGGGAGGTGCTGGCACACACACCCCTGTGGTTGCTGGCTTGACTGAGCGTGCAGGGCTTTAAGAACATTGGGTTTAAAATATTCAAAGTATCCAAATCTCCTGATAGTTGGTAGCCTTCAATGAATGCCTAGGTGAAGGGGTTTGTTGATGTTCCTGCCAACATCAGCAGGGTCAGGCTTTGCCTCTTGGTTTGTAAGTGCTTAAATTTGGAAAATAGCAAAGAAGCAGGGACCCTGGTCTTCACTTCTCAGCTCTTTCCTGTTCTCCTGCAGAGATGCCTGATGCCTTCCCTGGCTGCAGTCCTTTTGTGCTGACAATATATATATATTTTTTTCCTAACTTCCAGTCTGAGTGCAACCACAGAAAACACAATGATTGTTCTTTCCCTCTTTTAGTGGCCCTTTGTGTGCTGGCAAAAAGTAGCCCTGCCATCCTTCGCCCAGAGTAAGGCAGACTTCCTCCAGCCTCTTGGGTTCAACACTCATTTTTGCAGCTGTCTCTAAGCTTTACTTTGCACTAACTACAGTTCTCATCTGTGGAGGTTTTTGCAGTGATTACAGCATTACATGATAATCAGATGCAGTTACCATGCAGGTATAAGGTAAATTTACATCTTTCCTGTTTCTGCTTGATGATCACCTTTGTTTTAGCACAAATTAATCCCCAGGTGTCTGATCTCGCATTTCTTATTGTTAAAAATTTCCCATAGCTCTTCAACCTGCCAGGATACCAGTTTCTGCTGTTAAAGCTTTCCAAGTCTGAGCCAGGTTTGTGGGCATGTTGGTAATGAGCAGGGGTGGAGGTTGTGCAAAAGCTGGTGCTGTGGAGCCCCAGAGCTTCTCCTCCAGCTCATCCTGGTGTGTCTGGTATTTTCCTATTCCTTCCCACCACTGGTGCACTAACTCCCTTCAGATTCACATCCTGGTCAAAACGGGCTCAATCCTGCTCATCCTCTGAAGTCCAGATGCATCACATGGACTGTGTTTGCCTACAAATTGCCAACAAAAATCGGCTTTCTGCCTGACCTGAGCTGGGAGCTGCTCCCCTTTGCTCTCCACCCTTCTGGTGCCTGCTGAGCTTCCGGCTGCTTCTCCCCATTAGAGGTGTTTGGATTGTGATCACATCAAAAGTGCTTGGGTTTGCTTACAACTCCCTTCTGATCTATTGTATTTCCATACCCGGGTGTTCTGCAGAGTTTGTCTTTGGGGAGAAAAATGAAGGATTTCTTCTTTATTTTAAACTACAGTTAGACAGCTGTTCTGTGCTCTCATCTTCCCTGAAGATCATAACATATCCCCTTCTTCTTTCTGTTTAGAAAAATGAATAATTTGTCAAGATATATATCACACTGTCTTCTGTAGTTGATTAGGTTTTTGAGTTAGCTTCTCATTAAAAGTACAGGTTTTGTTGGGGTTTTTTAGTTAGCTTCTGCTTTGCTGATTCAGCCTGTTTTTCAGATGCAGGCTCTGAGCACACCCCCAACCTTTGAGCCTGTTATTTCTCTAGAGAGAAGAAAAGCCTGTCCTTGAGAGTTCTCATTCTGGCTTGAGATGCAAGATTCTGACGTCTTTTTCATTGGATTGAAGAGTCTCCAGCTCTCCCCTCCACATGAGCTGCTGTACTGTGAGGACCAGTCAGGTTCTTTCTAAATTCACTTTTCCATGTGTGCCTGTTGGATTCTGCTTTTCTTTAGTCATCATCCACTTTGAAAGAAAACCCTTCCGAGTTAACCAATCAAGTGGGGGGTTTGACTATATATGAGTAGGTCTTTTATGCAATTCCCAGTGTTTATCAAACCTGTTCCAAACATCCTCTTTTGTTAGTAGTTTTTGTTATGTATGCAGCAAGGGCAGCTCTTCTGTTACATCTTCTCTGTGGTTGCTTTCATGGCAGTGCACAACTGGGGAGGGATTTAAATGCCAGTATTGTCCTTCCTGATATGAGAACCTCCACTGGCCATTCCTGCAGCATCTCCCCCTCAAATATATAAAACAAACAAAACCAACTTTAAGGAGCACATGTCAGAGGTTCTTTACCACCTTCAGGCTTTCCCTGGGGAAACAAGATGTCTCTTTTTATATGTTTCTCCTGTAGTGAAGAGAAAAGCTTTTCTCTGACATAACAGGAAAGAAGGGCTCCTGTTTAAAGCAAGTGCTGCATGAAAAACAAGGATGTATTTAACTTTAAAGAGCATTTTTAATAAAGACCATCTACATCTGAAAGGGTTGTGATAGTCAGTATGGTAGGCTGAGGCTTCCAAGGCCTGTGTTGTGTTTGCATTACAAATTATTTTCCATAAGATGTGATATTTTTTCTCCCTAAAAGAATAAAATATTAATTTAATAATTCAGACCTAATCAGCTAGAGGCTAATACGTGTAACTGGCTCAGATCTTGCAAATTGCAACAGTACGTTTTTATTTTTGAACAAAAACTGCAAATATTTTCTCAGGAATGATCAGAGCAGCTGTAATGTTACGAAGTGGGGGAAATCATCTCCCTGGGGACACGGGTGCTGCCAGGAGTGGGACCCTGGGCACTGACAGGCACAGAGGACTTTGCCATGGTTAAAGGAATTATATCTGGCTCTTCTGTCCAGAAAAGTCATAAAACAGCACAAATAGACACTTCAGAAGAACTCAAGGAATGCTAATGAGGTGGTTTGGCAGCACGAGGTGCAATGTTTCTTCTTTCCACTCTGTTGCCATTTAATACTTATAATCCTAAAGGAGATTAAAGGCATTTAATTCATTCATAAGTTTTTGTAGGTGGCCTAAGGTGAAATTCAGGCCTTAATTAAAATGTATTATTTACAGACCACTGGAGAGTTCCCTCTTCTCTTCCATTTCCTTCTTTAATACCTTCTGGAGGAGAGTATCTCTTTGGTGGAAGCTGTGGTCCTGCTCAGCCGTGGGAAATGACCCAGCAAATGATGCTGATGAGCAGGAACTGCAGGAAAGCTTCTCTGCTCTGCCATTGTGTGTGACCATGAAGGGGTTTTTTTGATGACGTACCCCTCAGGCAGCCTGCATGCTTCCTGCTGGGCTGGGGAATGGCCTGAAAGGAGCCTCACAAACCTTCATCAGACATCTGGGGAATGTCACTGCCTGCAGTGATGGTGGTGCTGGCACGTTTGCTTTTTGGGTCACCAAGTTGCCAGCATAGTGAACTAAAAACCAGTACCGAGTAAACCCTCACCTTCTGCTGCTTTTCAAGGGGAGGTTTAGATTGTATGTTAGGAACAATTTTTTCCCCAAAAGGGCTGTCAGGCCCTGGCCCAGGCTGCCCAGGGCAGTGGTGGAGTCCCCATCCCTGGAGGGATTTAAGAGCTGTGTAGACATGGTGCTGAGGATTCAGTGGTGGCCTTGGCAGCACTGGGTTAGTGGTTGGACTGGATGATCTTAGAGGTCTTTTCCAATGAAAATGACTCCATTATACTAAGCAGATGTTGCTCTCAGCCTTGGCAATCTCTGTGGGTTATTCTGGCCTCACAGCAGTCACTTGTGAGGGTTGCTATAAGTTTTCCTTCAGGACAACTTCCCATCCATGTGGTGGTCCCAATGACCTCCAGGGCCAGTGGTGGCTCAGGGGATGTGGGAAAGGGCTCCTGTGCAGTTCCCTTTACAAGGCAATGTGTCTAATCCCACCACAGAGCCTTTCCACTGACTGTTGTGGCTCTGGAGCAGGATCTGCTTATGTGGAGATCTAAGCCAGCGCTGAGCTTCCTTCCCTTACTCCCTGCAGCAACTTCATGCTGGTGACCCAGAGGTGGAGTTAATATTTTGATTTGGCATCACTTGGGTGGTGGTTGTTTAGGTGAGTCCCAAGTTGCTGATGGGCAGAGGAGGGTCTGGGTACAGCAGAGCTGATCATCTCTGGGCTTTAACCTCCAGAGCAGCCAAGTACAGAAAAGCACCAGCAGCAGCTTCAGCTTCTCCTAGAAGAGAGCCATGGGTGCTAGATGGTCTCTGCTGTGAGTGCTTTTGTCAGTGCCAATTTGCACCAATGGTGCCTAATTGAGAATTATGATACTGCTACAGCCTCTGTGGTTGCTGTGAATGAAGACAGTGTCCTGGCATGACACCTTTTGAAGTTGCTACATCAAAATCTCTATTGCCTCAGGTTGTTTCAGGAAAAAAGCAGATCAGTGTGCTGCTTTAAAATGGAAGTATCTCCTCTAGACAAATTAAAAAAATAAAAAACTATCTTGACTTTTTAATTTAAAATAAAATGCAAGCTACTAATCTCAGGACTGACCTGAAGAGCAGGAGTGTGCTGCTCACAGGTCCCATCAACTGCATGAGTGAGGTTTTTTCCAACTCTTTTTAATTTTTTTTAAATTTGAACAAAAACCACAACATGGAGTAAATAAAACACAAACTTACTGGAAAGATCTTGCTAATCCTTTGTGCTGGAGAATTTTTGTTGATGTTGGAGGGGCTGTGTGGGGCTTGGGTACAATGATGGAGGAGGGAGAGACGTGCAGTACCAGCCAGCAGGCTATGGAGGGTGGTTGGCTCAGGGAACTTCTGTGCCACTAAACGTAATTAAAAATCAAAAGTTGCACTTTTTCAGTTGTAGTTTTAAATTTTTGTTTTGGAAATGCCATCAGGTCATTTAATGAGTCCCCTGTTTTTATTATCTTCTGCCCACCAAGTCTCCTGGACAGCCAGCATCCCTTGGCTGGTGCAGTGTGATGGGCTGAGCCACCAGGTGCCTGGGACCAGCCCAGCTCCCCTGGCTGCTTCTGCCCATCTCCCTCTGCTAAATGAGTCTGTGGTGTCTTGTTTGCCTTGGGATCTGCTCCAAGGGCCTAATAATACCATAGAATATTAATAAGAATATTAAAAATATGGAATATTTCCAAAAAAAAGATGCTGCTCTTGACAGCAGAGGTCTGCAGCCTTGGCTATGCCCTGATGTGCTCCTCATGGGGGTCACCTGCACCAGGAATGTGGAGTTTTGTGTTTGTAGTTCTCCAAAGTGAAGATCAGGAAGGGATTTGGCATATTTCTTCCTCTCTGCTTTGCTGCTCTCTTTAAGTATTCTGCACTTGTCCTCCGTTAGGAGAAAAGTTTTGCCACAGGAGAAGTACTATGGAAATACAAGACAAAAAATGTGTAAGATTGTGTACTTTGTATGCTGGGAATTCTGATACCAGTTCTGCAGGCTGCTGAAAGGAAGCTGAGAGGTGCTCAGGAGAAGGGTTTGCATCTTTCTATCCCTGTGCTGACTTATTCCCCCTGCACTGGCCCACAAATCCAGGTTGCTCATCCATCAGGATCCTGCTGCTCCTCCCAGAGCCAGTCACAAGCCTCTTCCTCAAGGCTTCGAGTAGGAATTCTCATTGCATGGACAACATGTATCTAGATCTCTGTTCCTGATTCTGGAGGTCTTTAATCATGGTTGTTAGGCTTTAACTATGAAGAAGAAAATTTGATTTCCCTGGGTGAAGTTGCCAGCTATTTCTCAGGCTGTGTCAGCAGCTTGTCATTCTCCCTCCATGATAAAACACTCCAGGTGAAATAACTCTGGTGTTTTCCAACTGGTATTTGGTAATGTTGGGCAGAATGAGGGGGAGGTGGGGGCTTTGGCACTCTCTTTAATATATTTATGTTGAAACAGGAGACAAGATGCTGAAGTTTACAACACCTGCCTGTCAGTAGTGCTCAGAAGACAAGACATGACATTTCCATTCTCACTTATTTTCTTGCATTGGTATGTTTAACAAACTGTCTCCCAGTGATGGGACCTGTATCTTGAGGAAGAGGCAGAAAATCAATGTATTCCTCTACTGGGACATGCTGTGGGGCTGTCCCCAGATCAGGTGGGCAGACAGCAGGTCACAGAGGTCCCTGCCCCTCTCTGAGCATCCCCAAGGGCTGCCAGGGCAACCTGCTGCAGGAAGCCCAGCAAAAAGCTGTTCTCAGTCCAAGAGATACAGAAGCACTGTTTTTCAGTCCAGCCAGCTCCAGCTTGATTCCCAGTGAAATGGAAGAGCCAAGCAAAGCAAAACCAACTGTGGAGCCTGCTGAGGCTGCTGGCCCTGGGAATCTCAATTGCACAGATGCAAAGCCATGGTAAAGCTGATGGTTTGGTGACTGGTAGTAACTCAGTTCCTTCTGACAGTAATGACAGAAGCAGATGGTTTTCCACACGGTTTTTATTTCTTCCTATAAACAAACATTTATTCTGACTGCTATGCTAAATATATATACTTTATTAAATGCTCTTAGCCACCACTGTGAGCAATGGTAATTACCCAACCCATGTGTTGAGTTTATAGCTGGAGCCTGACACCTGCTTTGCAGCAAATTAGTATATGATGTATCTATCATATATATGAATATAGTGACATCACTCCAAAGTTTTAAAAAATAATAATTGAGCTATCTTTAGTTGATGGCAGAATAATTTGTAAAGCAATCTTCACGGCTGTCCCTCATGCTGCTGAGGATAGTCTGCTAGGGAATATGCAACAGCTCTAGTTCTTCCTTGTACTTCTGGCACTAAGCAAATATGCTGTATTCCTTCATCCTGTATCCCTGCACCTTCCCAGAAATTCAGGGGAATGTTCCCAGGTTTTAATTAGACAGAAGGTGCTCTTCCATCTAGCCACAGAGAACCAGGGATTGGGAAGGAGAGCGAGGGCTTTAATGCATGTTAAGCCTGAAGGACAGGTGGGTGCACTGCTGATGTTACAGCCTCAGCAGGCCTGGAAAAACAAGGAAAACCTTCAGTAACTGGGATGGTTTCCCTGGGCTTATGTTGTTAACCCGAGTGAGCATGCCTGGTCCTTGCTTGGCTGCTCCCTGCAGCAGGTGGAGCAGGGAGCATCCCCTGCCTGAGCCACTGCTTTGCTCTAAGCCTTGGCTGGAGGCACTCGTGCATTTCCAAAGACTTTAAGGAGTAATTCATTTCCCCCACTGCTGCTTTTCCCCGTCCAGAGGTCGAGGCTGTAGTTCAGTTTGGGGAAGTTTGGGGTGGATGGATGTGCTGCCCCTCGAGCCCTTGGAAGTAGAGACCCCCCCATTTTCAGTGTGGTGTTGGGCTGCACACGGGTGTTTTGCTCAGGTGAGCCTGAATTTCCCAAGCTTTTCCCTGGGGTGATGTTTTATCTTGAAGCAAATGATTTCATCACCCATTTGACAGCAGCATTAGCAGAGGACCCTGCAGCACAGGGTACAGCCCCAGGAGATGAGCTGGCCAAACCCTGCCTGTGGAAATGCACATCCTGGATGAACCTGGGGTGCAGGCAGAAGTGGCAGGCAGGGCTCCAGCCGTGGGCCCTCAGCCCTGTGGTTGGTTCATCTCCCCATAGCAGATGGCAGCAGAGCTGCAAGCCCTTGCTGTTGGAGACAGACTGTGCTGGGCTCTGCACCTTCCTCCGGGTTCTTGCCATGGTGAAACACGTGCAGCCAAACTCCAAAGCTCCTGTCCTCCAAAATAGCCAGTATAAACCCCACTTAGCTGGTAGCCCAGGCTGGTGTATAAGCATTTTGCAATCCAGCAGGAGTTCCACCTGCACTGCATTAACTCCTGGGTACAGCCTTGTCAAAGCAACACACTTGAAAATGAGTGCTAGCAAATTGGAAATCATACTGCTTCGTGGAGGCTGGCAGAGAAATTGATATTGCATCTGCCACCTCCTCTGCTTCCTTCTCTGCTCAAAATGCTCCTAGACCAGCTGCAGCAGGGCATCAAAACAGCAGAAACAAGGCAGCACATGCCCTGCTCCAACCACAGCAGTTGCATCTTGGTTGTGTCTTTTGATCACCATTGTCCATGTGCCACAAACACAGCAAAGCCAAAGCACCCCTAGTAAATGTATAATTAACTTTAAAGACTGGAACTGAAGATTTTCTTGGTGTTGGACAAGCTGTTGGAGGGTAGCTGGAAGCTGGTGTGTGTGCCCAGCATCTGGTGGGACCATCATAGTCCATCATGAGTTGCCATTCTTCCCAGCTCATCTGAAAGCTGTGACTACACAGGACAGCAGGTATCACCAAGACAAAACAACAGTGAGAGGCATAAATAGGCCTGAGTAGAGTGTTTGCAGTCACAGAACAGCACTTGGCATAAATCCTGCTGGGATCAGGTTATCCTTGACTTGACTTTCCCCACCTTTTGGTATGCTGCTCAACAGATGTCCTTCTCAACTCCACCTCCTGGTTTTTTCACTTTAATTCCTGAACTTGATTATCCTCTCTCCCTTGTGTTTAGGCCAGTTTTGGTTCACTTACTTCGCACTTATCTTGTTCCAAAAATGTCTGTGTTTACAGTTTGGCTCATTTGACTTGTTTTCCCCTCCCTCTTGCTGCAGTTGTGTGTTTATAACTGATAATCTATGCTTGGGGATAAAGAAAGAGATACTCTGCTCCCAAACTGCCTGGCTATTTAGCAAAGCCAGCTCCTTCCCAAGTGTTTTCCAGCACTGGTAAATCTCTTGCAAATCCTGCAGACATCCCTTGGCTGGGTTGATATCTGCAGCCTAGAGATGGGGCATCTTTTCTTAATGAAAGGAATAGTGTTTTGTAATTATTTCTGGGCTTGATTTAGAGGTTATATCACTGTGCCTAGGGTGCAAAGGACTGCCCACACCTGCAGGTCTGTCTCCATCTCTGCTATTCCAGATACCTTCCCTTATTGCAGTAGGTCTGGGCTGGTTTTCCTACTTCAAATAATTTTCAAAAACATAGGGAGTGAATTGCATTTACACTCTCAGTTTTTATACCAACAAGAGTTTGGTGTCTCTGGAAAAGGACTGCTGTGCTCAGAGGCCTGCATGGGTTTGGCTTCCCTGCTCTGTTAGGAGAGCACAGTTTTGATGGCACCAGTGATGTAAATTGCCCAAAATTCTCTTTTCCAGCAACTGTTAAGCATATGGAATTTTTTGAGTTATTTTTTTGCAAACAGTTGTAGAGATTAATTAATGCAAATGTTCTCAGAGCAAATAAAACACAGGAAGAGCAGAGTCAGAGCACATTGCTTGTGAACACTAGGGGTGTATTTGCCAAAAGTTTGTGGCTTTTTTTCATCCAGTCCCCAGTGACATCTACATCTGGCTTATCAGAGACAAAGATGAAGTGATCTCCCTACTGCCTAGGTTTAAATATAACACATATATATACACATATATGTAGACTGAAATGTACCACAAGGCCCTAAGTGTCAGACCTTGGCCACAGGGTGTGTCCCAGGCACAGGTGTGGGATATCCTGGTGTTACCTCATGCTTGTGGCTCACTGCCTGTCCCCTGCACGGGCATGT
The DNA here is from genome assembly GCF_020740795.1 of Apus apus. NCBI lineage: Eukaryota > Metazoa > Chordata > Aves > Apodiformes > Apodidae > Apus > Apus apus. The sequence goes on from NC_067285.1 coordinate 967,378, forward strand.
AGGGACACAACTGGCACCTGCCCAATGTGTCTGTGCTGCCCAGTGTCCCCAGCTTGCAGCCACCATGACCAGCTGATGGTCCCAAGGAGCCTGTTTTGTCTGAGGCCTTTTGAAAAGTCCCCAGAAAACAGGGATAAAGAAGCACTAGTTTAGGGAAAATATAAACTTCTCATCTCCCAGATCCATTCAGCAGCCCAGGCTACTTAGGCATCTGTATTGCCAACCATTTCCAACAACTCCTTGCTCCTTTTATCTCCTGATAGAAGGGGAAGCATTCAATTAGCAAACAGAGGCTTTAAAAGGGTGATTAAAAAGAGCTCAGGAAATAATAAACCCATTTAATGAGCAAGGTCCTTCTAGAGTTGCCATCTAAGCTACCTTTGTTCTTTGAGAGAAAGGGAGCTCTGGGCCAAAACCTGCTCACAACAGCGTTGTCCAGGGAAAGCTGTGTTTCCCATGTGCCTTCCTGGGCTGATTCTCTCAGGGTGGGAAATTTTGGCTACCCAGACCCACTTACAGCTGTCTGGGGAGAGCACTGGAGGTACCAAAGCAATTCACATTTTGTTTTTAGACTCCTCTCCCATAGCTCTTTCAGAGCTATTTTTTGGACTAGATTATCTTGAAGGTGATTTCCAACCTAACTGATTCTGGTTTGTTTGTTTTTCCTGGCTGATGCTGGGAGGGTGAGCACACAGCTGCTTCCACCACACTGTCCCAGAAAAGTGACACCTCATTTATTTCAGACCAGAGGCAGCCACTGTTATGGGCAATTAACCAGGGGGTGAAGTGGGGAGCAATGGAGACGTGCTGCTTCCTGCAGCTGCTGCCTGTGCTCCTCTCCACAGTCACTCAGGCTGGAGAACCTCCAGGGAGAAAATTCCCTGGTTTGAAGGTGCTAATTCTCAGTTTGGTTGGACTGTGGTTTCCAGTTAGAAAGTTCAGATTCTTTGTTCCTGACTCAAGAAAGAGGCAAGCCAAGACCCTGCTCACTGTGCTCTCAGCTGTAGCCTGTTAGCCCTTCTCATCTACTTTGGTTTCTCATAATTTTTTTTCCTGTCCTGGCAAAGTCTCCTTGTCTCAGGTTAATCTCTTGGCTTCCCTCATGTTCCTGTGGAGGCTGGTATTACAAACTCCTGTAGTGCCAGCTAGGAGAAGAATCCCCATGGGCCAGACAAGGATTTTTAGATTAAAACTGCATTAACAGAGAGTTTGCTGTTTAGGAATAGAAGAAGACTTTTGCTTCTAGCATTCATAACTTATATATATTTTATTTTAAAACATGTATAGAAAAATTGCACAGTTATCCAGTCCCAGCTGGATAATTACACACTCTTATCCAGTTACACACAATTATCCAGTCCTCAATGAACTTGGGTACTAATTCCACAAGTTTGTGCACAGTCATTCATCTTTCTAATAATCTTCAGAGAAGGTCTTTAATCTTTGATTATAATAAACTTTCCTGGTTTGTTTCCCCTCCTGCTCTGGTTCTGGCCCTTGCCTATGAGATCTGAAACATGAGGGCAGCAGTGGTGGCCACTTGGCTCCCAGGCTGGTGCCCAGGGACAGATGTGGGTGAAATGTGGTGGCTTGGAGAAGGCACCTTGCCCACATGTGGCTAAAGTGGGAAGCACTGCCCTGCAGCAGAAACCATGAGGTAGGGACTGAGCTAACCTTGGGTTTGGGGAGCTTTGAGAAGCAGTTGACAACATCCAGCCAGTAGTTGCTGTCCTGCAGAAGCCAGGTCAAAGAAAATTGCATTTTGTTATCTCTAGAAATTCTCATTTTTGCAAAGAAATGTCACTGTGTAAATGATTTTTTTTTCTTAGTTGGAGAAAATACATTTCCCAGATTGACTGTGTGATGAAGCCAAGCCCAGAAAGGGCAACAGATGATGCTTTGTGGAACTAATTTCCTTAATCCTGCAGCCGGTTAAGGCTTTAATCTCAGCTGTGGGGTTCACAGGAAGATACTTTATTACTGCTGGTCTTGCTGACCTGGTTAGACTTACAGACTTGACAGAAATCCTGTATGCCTTTCCTGAAGATCACATCTTCCTTATTAATCTTTTAATGTTGTTCAATGAGAAAAGAGAGCAAGACTAGTCTTTTTTTTAATTTCTTTTTTTGTACCAGAAAACAGGACCATATTTGGGAGTCATTTGGTTGCCCTTATTTTTTTTCTTTCACGGGCCAGCAAAGTCCTCGAGAGCATCATCTGAGTGTAGGCAGATGCAAGCGTGTTCCTTACTCTGCTCTGCATCCAAGAGCACCTATGGAGCCCCATCAGTTTTCCAGGACAGTTAATTATGGAAATAAGCCCAGTTTTGGTGCTGGAGGGCTGCCTCTCCAGCCTGGTTCCCAGGTCCTGTGGCACAGGCTGTGCTCTGTGCTGGGCGGTGGTGGCACAGGCAGCAGCAGGGCCCTGCTCAGGAGCTCAGGTTCACCTGCTCGGTTGGGGTGTTGGGAATACCAGTGAACATTCAAGAAAAAGCCCTCAGTCCTCACATGGGAAGCTGTTAGGGACACCTGCAGCCCCAGGAGATGGGTTCTAATGCAACTGGTGAGCTCTGAAATGCTCACTACTTGATCCTCTCCGCCCAGAGATGGATAAATGCACCTTGAAAGGTTTAGCTCCTCCATACCTCATCTGCTTACACTTACCTTCAAAAAAGTTCCGTGAAAATATTCTATGTCAGGATTTTATTTCTCCTGTCATGGAAACTGGCATGTGGCAAAATTGCTGGCCTGTACTGGGGCAGGGGAGGAGGAAAAGGGAAACAGAAAGAGGCAGATCACACAGGGTTGGGATAACTTGAGAATTGGCAAAAGCCTAAAAAGAGATTTTTCCAAAAGCTCTTCTGCATGCACACGTGTGGCTGTGCCTGCCACTTGCATGGTGTAACATGTTCTTAATGCAGCAACAGATGTCTTAAGGGGTGAAGTTGTTTCATTAGAGATCAGCCTCTGATGTCCTGCTGGTCCCGAGCGGTGCGGGGAATCCTGATGTGGTTCCCAGTTCCTGGCCAGGCAGAGACCAGCAGAGGTTGGAGAGGGGTTGGAGCCCCTTCCCAGTGGATGCATGGAGCAGAGGATTTCCCCAGCAGAGTGCCAAGCCATGGGGAGCTGAAGCACTTGCTGCTTGCAGTGCTGCTGGCAGGAGCTGCAGAGACCATGGCAGCAGCAGAGAGCTGCTCAGAGGGAATTGGTACTCTCGGAAACTTGCCCCATTCCATTATCAGCCTGGACAGCAGAACAGCCCAAATGAGGTTGTTCCAGTGCAGTGTGGGTGTACAGATCTGGTAGGGGTTCCCTGCAAAGCACAGCCACTTCTGTGAGCAGCACTTCCCAGCACTGCTGCAGTTTACCTGCCAGCCTTGAGCCAGGAGGCTGCCTGGGAGTGCATGGTCTGAGCTGTGCAAACCTGCCCAGCTCTTGAGTGCAGGGAGGTGACCGAGCACACCTCTACAGACACACACTTAACGCATTCGCTGTGTGCCAGTCCCACCTTATTAAATTGGTGTAAGTCTCAATCTTGTTAGTAGAACTCTTTTTACTGACCCTTTGAGTGTGTAACTGCTCCTATTTCCACATCCGTTTCCCCTGCAGTGCAGCGGCTGTAGCAGAGGGTGCTGAGCCCCTCACCCTCCAGCTGGACCATCCTAATCTACCCCAAATCCAGCTGAGGCTGGCTGTGGGTGCAGTGAGATGCCCACTCTCTTGGGTGATGCCCCACACTGCTTTCATGTCCCCACATGAGATCCTGCAGCTCTGCCGTGGCTCTAAGGGGCTTTCTGTTTTCAAACAGAAGGAGTTAATAATAATAATTTTTAAAAAGCAGAGTAGAGCAGGAGAGGCAAATATGAATCACAGGAAAGTTTGTTTCTGATAATTGCGCTGGAAAAGGGAATTAGATAATCATCCTAGAGTCTTGCAGGCATCTCTCAGCCATCCCAGGATCTACCACAGGATGAGGCAATTCTGGGTCATCCATCAGAATGAGCTACAAGGGCAAAATGGGCTGAGAAATTAATGGGAACATGAAATGGTTTGGGTTGGAAGGAACCTTTAAAGGCCATCTAGACCAACCCCCTGCCATGAGCAGGGACATCTTCAACCAGACCAGGTTGCTCAGACCCCCAAATCCAACCTGGCCTAAAATGTTTCCAGGGATGGGCCATCTACCACCTCTCAGGGCAAATGTTAGATTAATATCTAAACTAAGTATTAATAATTAGCCCTTGTCTTTGGAAAACATGAGAAGCTCTGTCACATAGAGACTATTTTTGGAGCATGGCTGTGTTTTACAGGCAGTGGGGTGAGCTCCACCATGGGCTGGCAGCCCTGCCCACAGCAGCCCCTGCCCTGCTGTGTCCTAGGGGAGTGGGGCACTGGGCAGCTCCTCCTTTGGGGTGTACATCACCCAGACATGTTGCTGCAGGGGAACCAAACTGCAGAAGCCAAATTAGGAATAAATCTTTCAAAGTGGTCGATTTATCAGCCCGTTCACAGTTCCTAATTCAAAACAAGTGAAGTAATTATTGAAAGAAGGTCATTAATTGAAGTAATGCTCTTCATTGAATATGCTGCTGAGCTGCTCTTGAGGACACTTAGGGGCTTGTTGCTCTGTGTTTGAAATGAAGGAAATGGCTGAGAGGTCACTGGAAAGAGTCAGCCATGGGGACGGGGCTGTCCCCACCCCATAGGTGTGTGATTTGAGAGAGACAGGCCAGTGTGGAACTGCAGGAGGAGGTGCAGCTTGCTCTTGGAGCTGTTTGGTGGGATGTCTGCTCTGCTGCTGCATCTTTCCCTGCCCTCCTCATGGAATGATGCTGTTCCAGCAGGTTGCTGCTGCTGCCATGCACAGCTGGAATTGGGATGCACTACTGAAGATTTATCAGAAAATATTTTATACTTTAGTGTTCTGCTGTTACAGCTCACTGCAAAGCTCATGTGAGGACACCTCATTGATGCCCTGCAGCCTTGGAAGGTGAAATGGCTGTGTCCAGAGGTGCTGCTCTGAGCTGGCCCTTGGGCTTGCAGGAGTGTGGGGACAACTGGAAAGTTTCAGAGCAGGATCCCTTTGTGGTACATTTCTGCCATCATGGTCTTTGCAGGGTTGGCAATGAGTCAAAATCTCCCTGCTGCATGTCCTGTGGCTCCCTTGGCTTTGTGAGTCCAGCAGGCTGTCTTAGAATCATGGAATAATTTTGGTTGGAAAAGACCTTTAAAACTGTTGAGTCCAACTGTTACCCCAGCCCTGCCAAGGCCACCACTGCCCCGTGTCCCTCAGCACCACATCTATGTAGCTTTGAAATCCCTCCAGGGATGGGGACTCCACCCCTGCCCTGGGCAGCCTGGGCGAGGCCCTGACAACTCTTTCCACGAAGAAATGGTTCCCAAGATCCAATCTCAACCTCCCCTGGCACAACTCGAGGCTGTTTCCTCTTGTTCTATCAATTGTTCCTTGGGAGAAGACCCACCCCCTGACTCCAACCTCCTTTTGTCTCAGACAGATGTAAGGAGTCTGTTCTCCCCATGACCCACACCTCCAAAAATAAAGGTTTGAGGAGTGTTTTGAGAGACAGTGAGTAATTTTATCCTACATGAACAAAAGAAATGAGAAGATGAAACAGCCTGTTCTCTTGTTCCTACTTTATCTGTCTGGGGTTTTCTGCTGCTGCTCCTTGTTATTGAGTCTGAGTTTACACTCTTGTTATCAGCCCTGACTGGCTCCTGTCCCATTTTATTTCAGCTGATGGAAAGCATCGAGTCATCCTGATGTCTATTAAGTGTCTCATTGCTCCAGCCTGACCAGCTGAAAAGGCTGGGCTGTGCCTGCAGCCAAGGAGAGACCAGTGCCAGGAGGGTCTGGCTGCAGCCAGGATGCCCCTGGCTCTGGGGAAACTCCTGCTGCAGTTTGGGTCCCGAAGTCCTTGTTTGCACAAGAAGCAGCTGCATATTTGCTCAGGGGCAGAAATGGGAAGAGGAGGGTGGTCTCCCATTCACAGTCCTGCTAGGGAGGGTTGCCAGCTGATTTTTCTTGTGAGGTAGAGACTTTGGTGGTGTTTTGACATGATGTACATGATCAAAGCCCCCAGTAACTCTGTTTCAATGAAGGCAGCAGCAGGTGCTGTGCTGTGAGCAGCACCTGAGCAGGTATCTGCACTTCATCGGGGTTACATCCAATATTTAGTGTCTTTTTTTTTTTTAGTTTTGCTGGGAAGAAGCCCAGGAAGCAGCAGTCATTTCAGCAGCAACACTGGCTGGTTTGTGCCCGAGCACAGCCAGGCTCTGTGTTAACAGACTCCCTCAGGGGGGACAGTTTGCTTGGGATGGCTTTAAAACCCAAAGAAATCAATAGCAAACTGAGCAGCCAACCCAAACAGGCAGTCCCAGGAAAAAGCAGCAGGAAGAAGCTGGAGTCACGAGCATGTAGCTGAAGATCTCTGGCTCTGGGGCTGAGCAGAGTTTTATTTTCAAAGGGTGCTGAATTTGGAGGTGCAGAAAAAGCAATAAACTCCTCAGGCTGCCGATTCACGTAACACCTGTACCGCGTTTCAGCTGCTTTTTTTTTTGATGGGATTTCTCTAGTTTGCTTCCAAAGCTCTACCCACCCTTCCCCGGGATTGCTAACATGAACTGATTTCCAAAACTGAAAAGTTACAGGCAACATCGAGCAGACTGGCAGTTTATTAGCAAAATGTATTTCACCTGCAGTCAGAGGATGGCTGTGAGGACAGGGGAGGCAGGGGAGCTGCCCGTCCCCCAGCACTGCAGCGATCTGCTCTGAAACAGGGTAATCAAGAGTGACAACAGGAAAGCAAGGGACAGGGCTGGTGATGGCATGGGCAGCAGCTGAGCTGATTAGCATAACTGTTCCAGAGCTTCCAAGCACGATGCGTTATCTGGAGAGCAGGCTGGAGAAATTAAATCATTTGTTTTTGTGGCTGGAATAGATGGAAAAAATATATCATAAGCAAAATGGGATAAACATTACAGCATAATTTAATGATGTTTTAAGTAATTCTGATCCTGGCGTTAGCAGTTTGTAGAGTGGTCCCTCACTGCTGGTGTACACTTTTTTTCTGTCTAAAAGTGAATGGTTTTCAAAGGAGTGGCTAGAGAAGAGTGTGTGTGTGTGGCAGGACTTCTCCTGAAGGACAGCATGTCCCCTTCCTGCAGCTGTCCTGATCGTCTCCCTTCTCCAGCAAACTTCACCTCATGGTGTGTTTGGTCTTCAAACTGCCCTGTAAAAGTAAGTGGTCCCTGGGACTTTAACCGCTGCATTTGATCACCCCCAGGGTCAATTTCACCATGGTTCATGCAAGTCTCTCTTTGCTCTCTGTGCTGTGTCGCTCCTGAGGATACCAGCCACAATTTTTTTATTATTATTATTTTTAATTTTGTGGAGATTTTCACAAGCACAAACGGAATTTAAAGAACCAGGTCTTTCCCGAGCCTCCCCTTGATGGATGAGCAGATGTGGCAGATGTGTTGCTGTCACCTCCTTGCTGAAAATTGATGAATGTGGAACATTTTGATTGTTCTTGTCCTCTGACGGTCTTGGGCCTTTCCTAAACATCAAGTTTCTAATCTTCTAGGCTGTACAGCAGCCTAGACAAGGTCTCTTTGGAAAAAAACATGAGGGCTTTGCTCTCTTTATTTGTTCTCTCTTTTGCATTCAAAGACCATGTGAGTTTTCTTGGCTGCTGCATAGAATTGCATTGACTGTTTCAGCTCGGCTCTGGCCTGTTTCAAAGCCATCCCCTGCTCTCTTGTTTACATGAGTGGACAACACACTTGTGCTCCAGTCCATTGACATTTATTTCCTCTAGGATTCAACTGTCCCACCTTTTTGATTTTTCACACGTTAACTGCTTATTGACACAGACAACTTTTTATGTCTCCCCAGTTCTCTTGAGGGAGTGGGAAATAGTGAGTGCGTTTTTCAAGTGTCCTCTACTTCAGAAAAATATAAATTTGGATTGCGAGAAAGTATCCCACCTGCTGTAGATTCTAAGGTCCCCTTTGAATTGCTTGATTTCTGCTCTGGTTTTCTGCTGCTTAGGAATTTATTTGTAATGAGCAGTAGTGTGTGGTGAGCACGTGAGCTTGTTTTTACAAGGGATTCCCAGGCTGAATCCCTACATAAGCACACAAAATCTTCCAAAATTCGTCCTAATGAGTCTTTGGCAAGGTGTCACCTTGTCCACCATCATCCTGCCAGTTGACTTCCACTTAAGTTCTCACAGACCATGTGGGGTGTTGACCTCTGACTGGTTTCAGGTAATCTGGGACATCAGCAATTTTCCCATGTTGCTCAGTCTCTTTCCCAGAGCTGGGGCAGCAAAAGAAACTGGAGAAAGTCTTGACCATTGATGTTTTGACCTTGGTTTCTACTGGTTTCTGAGTCATGACTCAGCTGGAACTTTCTGAGAAAATTCCCAGAAGTTTCCTAGAAGCTGGCTGGGGTCACAGGGCTGAAGGCTGCAGCAGTACCTGCTGGGGTGTGGCTGCTCCTCACAGAATCACAGAATCTTAGGGGTGGGAAGGGACCTGGAGAGACCATCCAGTCCAACCCCCCTGCCAGAGCAGGGTCACCCAGAGCACATCACACAGGAACATGTCCAGGCGGGTTTGAATGTCTCCAGCCAAGGAGACTCCCCAGCCACTCTGGGCAGCCTGTCCCAGCGCTCTGTCACTCTCACAGGAAAGAAGTTCTTCCTGATATTCACATGGAACCTCCTGTGCTCCAGTTTGCACCCATTGCCCTTTGTCTTGTCACTGGGCATCACTGAACAAAGCCTGGCTCTGCCCTCCTGACACTCACCCTTTACATATCTGTAACCATGGATGAGGTCGCCCCTCAGTCTCCTCCAAGCTCAAGAGGCCCAGCCCCCTCAGCCTTTCCTCATCAGGGAGATGTTCCACTCCCTTCATCATCTCTGTGGCTCTGCCCTGGGCTCTCTCAAGCAGCTCCCTGTCCTTCCTGAACAGCTCCTGCTGTGCAGCAGAGCAGGCCCCAAGCACCACTGAGCTTCCTCTGGACACCCAGAAATGTGGAATTCCTTCTTTCTGCCCAGCAGCTCTGTCTGTGAGCCCCATCGGTAGCCTGACCCTGGGGAACTCAAATGTCACACTGCTGGGGAGCAGAGGTGCCTGGGGAGGCAGCAAGCTGTGCCAAGGACAAGGCACTCTGCCACCTTGGCTATTTTTAACCACATTTTATTTTGACAGAAATTGGTGACTCAGGCCGGAGGGATCAGTTCAGATATTTTTTGGCTTTTTTTTTTTTTTTTTTTTTTTTTTTTTTTTGGGTGCAGACTGCAGAATAATGGCCATGAATATTCATTCACAATCTGTCAGTAGCACTCCATGCTCCCTAACGTGATCTGACAGCTCCTTGGCTCAGTGGAGGGGTTGGCAGCCTCCATCCAGCTGCTAACCCACAGGTGACAGGAGGAAGAACAAAATCCCCAGACTCACGGTGATTGACACCCACCCCAGCCCCCTCGGTGAACAGGCATCACCCAGGCACAGGTTGGGGCTGGGAGGTTCCTTGGGTGCAGGACGGGGGACAGAGCTGCCCTTTGCCCTCTTGTTCCTCTAAACTTTCAACACTGCTCAGGGTCTTATTTTCAAGAAAAGGACTTAAAAAATAAAATTAAAGGTGAATTTTACCAGGGGGTCACACATCACCAGTGTTATTGATCCATTTTATTTAACCTAGTGCTTCTTAACATGGTACAACCAAGTGACCAGAGCAAGGTGAACCTCCTGAGGCTAGAGCAGACAGGGGTTAATTTGTGGTCTGAGCAAATAAGAGCTGATAGAAAATCTTTGACCACTTTCAGTTAAATTCCATGCTCATACCAGACTCAGAGCTCTTTAAGTTTAAACTCATACTAAATAAAAAAGGCTTTTTCATGACTACTGAAATTGAAATTAGGAAAAACTGAGTGTTAGGAAAACCAAGGTTTCTGCAGACAATGAAAGAGGGAATTGTTCAGCCTGTGGTCAGATAAGGTGGGTGTTCTGGGGAGCCAGCTAGACATGGCTTGAACCTGCACAGCCTTTGCAAAACACCCTCCCTGTGGGATGTGGTGGCACCTGGGGTTTGGCTTTCAATGGGATCTGTGCTGGTCACTGCAGGCAAAAAGGGAGCAGCTGCCAGCCTCATGTTGTCCCTGTGCTTTCCAGAGCCCACCGCAGCTCCTCAAAGGGGCTGGGATCCCAGGGGCACTCGAGGAGGAACTGCCAGCATCAGCCTCAAAGCATCACGTTTCGCAGGAGGGAAGAGAAAGAAACTCATTCAGATTAACCTTGGGGAGCTTCTGAGTTTGTCTGATGCTCCATTCCTCTTCTGTGGGTATTCCTCTTTTCCTCCCACCCAGTGGCATTAAATTCAAGGATAGCACAGAATTAATCATAAAGCCATTTGATAGCTCATCTGAAGATTGATATTCTTTTTCTCAAAGAAAAGAACATAGCCTTGTGCCGCTGAAAGGCCGTGAATCACATCCGTGTCACTGCCAGGACAGCACAGAATTCATGTTTATTTTGCTTTTAAAATCTGATATTCAGGAAAGGAAATTCTTCATGCATTTTACAGTGTTATTTTTATTACACTTGTCAGTCCCACATTTAACCAAAATTAGTTTCTGGGGAAGAGGAATTTGGAGATGGAGTCAGACTTTGTGTGGCAGGTCTGCTTGTGCGGGCTGCACGAGGTGCCGGTTCCTTTCACTCAGCCAGGCTCAAGGGGTTGGAATTTCTTTGCTGATAGTTCAAAACCCTTTTCATCCTCCCCTTGTCTCTCTTTTCCTGCCTTTTTCATTTCCTGTTTCTGCGCATGGGGGATGCTACCAGTGCCCCTGTGCTTGGCTGGTGTCTCCTGCCTGCTCCCCCCCTGCTCTGCTGCGGTTCTGTTGGGGTTTTATGAACGTGTAGGCGCAGGACGGCTCTTGTGCTGCCCCGTGTCATGAGACCACTTGACTTACTGGGGATGTCCCTGACATTTCCCACAATAGCATTTCAGAGCAGCACTGTGCCCCTAGCTCCATGCAGGCTCTGGCTGCCTTTGCTGAAGTCACCCTGTAGGGGAAATGAGGGCTCTCTCCTGATACCTGTGGGTCCACACTCAGGTGTTTGACCCACACTCTCGGTTGTCTCGTTGAGTTTGGTCTCATTCAAAGTGTTTGCTCTTGTGTAGGGTAGGAACCACTTTGGGGTGGGATGCTAAGCTCTGCTCCAGCTACAGTGTAGTTGGTGGAAGATGGAGATGTGACAAGACAGGCTGGAAACCCCGGACTTTTGAAGCAAATACTAAACAAAAGATGAGCAACCTCACGATTTTGCCAACAAAGAAGTTACCCCCAGCACCCTACTGATGGGCTGTGCCCAGCCTGAGTCCTGCCTGTCCTGTGAGCCCTGACCTTGACCAGCCCTCACTGGTGGAAGTTCCTGCACACCTGAACCCACAGCTGGGGCAGTTCTGATGGCCAAAGAGTAGCTGGTGCAGCTTTTTATACACAGCATTTTATAATTTGCAGTACAAGGGTAGCAAAAAGCTCAGGCAATGAGCTCTTGTGTTTTGTTGGGTCCCTACAGTCATAAACAAAAGGATTCAATAATAAGATAATTCAGAGAAACTAATTTCCCATGTCATTAATTTTTTTTTTTTAGCAAATTGGTTTAAATTTATTTTTCAAAATTTGAAATTAAAATTGTCATACATCTGTATCATGGTCTGCTTTTCCTTCACTGTTATAACCAAATTTCAGCTGTGCTGCTTAACTTGATCATGGTGCCAGATAATGACACTTAATGTGGCTTTACCACCTTCATCTTTATGGACTCACCAGAGACTTTCAATTTAGCAACCTGAACTGTCTTGGGAGGGATTTTAAGATTGTGTGTGGAGCAGATATATTTCAAAGCTATTGCCTTATTCAGTGATCAAATTTCCTGACCGAGTTTTATGATCTATGCTTTTTTATTGTGATCCATATTAGAATAAGTGCTTTGTCTTCTGTAGTCATAACTGACGTGGGAAGTGTTATTGATGCTCCAAGTGCTCGTCTGTATCTGGCTGGCAGAGATCATTGTGCCTCTGGGTAAACCTTGAACAGAAATTCATCTGCTTTGCAAAAAAAAATGTATGAGCCTCCACAAAATGTATAAAAGAACATGAATAATGACTTGAACTTTAAAGTTTTGAAGACTAATGCATGTTGCTCATAAGTTTTCAGAATCCCTCTGTACCACAGGCAAAAGTACTAAGTGCTGTTTTTATCCTCTCTGTTGCAGTAAGCCCTTGTGTTGCAGGAGCAGTCCAAGTTTCACGTGTGCCTTTGGGCACTGGAGAACAGAGTTTAGTCCAAACTGGCTCCAGCTTATGGACAGGCCATGGCAGAGCCTAGAGTGGGCAGGACAAGCAGCTGGTCTTTGGATGAAGATGGAGTGGATGCATAATGAGTTGGCCCCTTCTATTGCTTTGGAGAGACAAAGATATGCATTGCTGTCCTTTTTATATACCGCTGAAATGGCAGGAATCTGTCACCAGAAAAAGGTTGTTGGCTGGTATTTCTTTTTTCATTGTGTCCAGAATTAATTGGCTTCTGTGTTTGCTGATGAGTTACTCCTGGGTAGATGCTGGAAGACAGGGTTATTGAAAAATAGCTCCCTAAGGTTTTGTGGGTTTTTTTAATTCAAAAGGCACATGCTTCTGTTTTCTCTGAGTAATGCATGAAATTCCCATCACCTGTCATCATCTCATCTCACATAGTTTGAGGTTCTCTGCAAACACCCCTGTGTAGTCAGGCTGCCTGTGACAGTCATCACCTGGTTTTCAAACGCTTAATTAAGGGCTCTTAACACGTACCTGGCCTATAAACTGTTTCTTTTTTTCCACAAAGCTCTTTGAAGCTTTCTATTTGGTGAGAGTTTTGGAGAAATCCTTGTATTCCTTGTTGAAGTTCTAGTTATTTCATGTGTCTGCGTACAGAAGCCGTACGTCTGTCTTTGCAGAAATCCTTCCTTAGACAAAACCAAGTTATTTTACTGTATTGAGCCAAGCAGGGTAATATCATGAAATCACAAACCTAGGAGGGCTTGTTCAGCAAAGCTGGAGCCCTGCTAACCAGCCCATAGATGTGCTGGGCTGAAAAATAGGATGTGAACACCCAGAGGTGAATAAGCTGCCATCATCACCCATAGATCAGGTCTGTCCATTGCCCATCCACGTGAAAGCCATCTAATGCCAGAAGGGTGGGAAGCAGGTTCTTGATATAGATAAATGAACATTTTTTGGTAACTGAAATAACTAAGTCTTGCATTGTTAATGATGAGAACAGTTCTGATCATTTCACACATCTGAGGGGTGCCCGTGGTGCACATTGGCCTCGAGCTAATTTCTAGTAGAGTAATTTATATACCTCAAAAATAAATAAAGAAAATTACATCGTAATCTTGCTGACAGCCTCACAAGGGAATGAGCTACGTGCTAGAGGAAGATCCTGCAGAAGAGGACAGCAGCAGACTCAAAAACATGGAGGATTTGTCCCAGTTCTGTGCAAGCGGCTGTGACTCTTTATCTGTCCTTGTGGCCGGTGGCGCCCGATGCTTTGCAACACCTCAGACTAAAGGCAAACACATTTTTTGGAATACATTTAGAAGTAAATACGGCCATCCACTTCAGCAGTATCTGCAAGCCCTTATGTTCCTTTCCTGGTGGATATTTAAAGGAACATCTTTCCCTGGCCCATGTGTCCTGTTCCCAAGGCTGGTGCTGGTGCCACCCAGCGGTGTCAGGGCGGGCTCTGCTGCATCTCACTTGGGCTCCAGCCACCTCTGTGGAGCTCTTCTGGGTACAAACAGACACAAATATCCCCTTACTTATGGAAAACACTTTTTTGTTTTGTTTCCCCCCCAGTTGTCCAATGTCCTTCTTTTAACCTGAGTAGTGGATGCTGCCCCTGAAATACATTTCCAGTGTTCATTTTTTTTGCCCTCATGTCATTAAACGTCTTTTCCCTAGGTTGACAAAAGTCAAGATAAAATAATTTGATTCTTCACCTGCAGAGTACAGAGAGGCTTTACTCTCTCTGCATCTGCTGTTTTCCTAAAATGTTTCAGATTCTTCTGTTACAACATCCCAGTTATCCCATTTTTATGACTTCTGTGCAAAGGCACAGGGTAATGTGTTTTGAGGTGTTATAATAATCAACCATAAAAATACAGTATTTTAAGGAGACTTTTCTCTCAACATAACATGAGAGCACTCTGCAGAGGATGCTTGCGAGCAGAAGATGAAACAGGCAGAAAGAAGATAAGCTCTGTTTAAAAACAAACAGGAAAAGCAGGTATTTTTACTGCTTTTGATACTGCAGCAATAGATCCTGCAAGTCCTGTGCCCGGAAAGTGACAGGATACATTCTCTGTGTGCTTTCAGCTCACCTTGAAAATTATGGATTTGATCTTTTCAACCAAATACTAAACATTACGTGAACCTTCCTCTTTCATTCTATAGATCTATTATTAACCTGCATCTTCCAGTCTTTGTTTTTTTCCAAATCACCAATGAAGTAATTAAAACACATTAAAAGAAGCACCATCTAGAACAGCAAACGCAGCAATAAAAACGGACACAGAGGAAAAGTTTATGGAAATTTTGTTGGGTAACTCTCATGGGGTCTATACTTTGGGAAATACTGCAGGCAAATAGCTCCTGAAACTAATTTTTGAAATCAGACAAGAGCAAAGTTCTTCTGTTTTAATGTGGGTATTAAAATATTAACATTTTTCAATCCAAGGATTTTACCATCTTGACCTTCCAAACTGTACTAAAGAGATTTTAAGCTGAGGCCTCAGGCTTACCAGTGTTGGAGCACATAAAAGCCACTTAAAGCTTTCAAATGACTCAGACCTGCTGAGGGAAGTGGGAGTTTGTACAAGAAGGGTCATAAGCTGTGCTGAGACATGGGTAGAACAAACAGCAGGGTGGAAATGAAAGCTCTTGGCTTTCCTGCAGACTTGCAGAGTCTCTGCAAACAACCTGAATTATAAATTAAATGCCTGACAAGCAATTCTTGGTGAGAGAGGAGAGTTGCAGAGCAGCACTGTGAGCACCTCTCATCTGTTCAGGTTCAGGGTCACACCTGGGGTGCCCCTGAGCAGAACGAGAGGGACCATGCTCTGCACTGAGATGCTGCAGGAGGAGCAACTGCAGCTCCAGAGTCTCTTGGGGGAATGTGGAAGCTTTCGTTGAAACATCTATGAGACCAAAACCTCTTCTGACTTAAACCAGTCCAGGTTTCTCTGTCTTACAAAACATGGTGTTGCTGTCTCCTTTGATGGAGAAGGTCCTGCCTTTTCAGTTGACAGTGCTGGAAGCTCAGAGAACCGACAGCTCCATGAGAGCTGCACGTGCAGAGGAGGATGCATCACCTGAACCCACCCAAACGTGATAATTGGAGTGAGGAGGGAATAATAATTGCCATCCATCCTTTGAAGAGCTTTTCTTCAGGTTGAATGACCCTGCCAAGTTAAAAAGTCTTATTAAATCTGATAAATAGTGGAAGAGTGAATTGACTTCATTGAAGTCACGGAAGTAAATTTGTACTCGCATAATTTAGGGAGGTCAGACCCTGGCTGGATCAGCACTTCAAAGCAGACCTTCAAGAAAAACAGATGAAAAGATCTCTTCCTTCTTAACTGACTAGTGAGGCACTGACTCAATGCGTGCCAGCGATGGACCCGGCTGTGTGGGAATGGTCTCCCCAGGAATGGTCTGTTCAGGACCAGTGGTGCTCCTGCCCTGGCACGGGGAGGCAAAGACATCCCCAGAATTTGACTGCCTTCAGATTGGGAGCTTTAAAATCTGCCTTCCTGAGGTCTTTTGACTCTGAGTGTCAGGGCAGGAATGGTTAATATTACTTCACTTGCACCTATTACTATTAGACTACCGCTATGCTGGATAAATTACTCAAAATACAAAATCAATACAAATTCTCAATGCCCCAAAAACTCAGAAAATATATTCATCACATTCAGCAGATGGAAATGTGAGGAGTTCAATAAAGGTCCATGTAGCAAAACCAGGTAAAGTGGCTTATTCCAATTTTCTTCTTGTTATCAGTGGCTATTTTGACTAGAAAACTCGTGAAAATTTGACTGGCAAACTCCTGTTTTAGCAATTCAGAAATGTCACAGGATTATCTTATCAGCACCTCCCAAGACAGTGGAATAATGGTAATGCTCATCTCCCAGGCAGCAGAGGCAGGTACAGTCTTATCCATCTTGAAGCCAGAAGGTAAAATGCAGGCAGGAACATCCTACGGAGATGATCCTTTCCATGACCCTCCTCTCATCAGCTTTCTCCTCTCAGGTAGTGTCCATCACCCTGCAGTTCTTCTAAAACCACTTCCTACTGACTGCTGCATTCATATTTTAAAATCCTTTGCTGGAAAAATCTGGACGGGACATTTTTCTCCCATCTCATTTGTCTCAGAATGGTTTTCCAGCTCAGGGAGACATTCAGGATGAAAGCAGATGGCAGCTTTTCCTGCATCATGAATGCTGGTAGATTAAAGATGCTCCAGTGGTGCAAGATGGTAGGTTGCAGCTCTCCCAGTGGTGATATCTCTGAGAACAAATAATTATTTGGGCTGAGGGCTATGTCAACAAAGGCACCTGGACCCGAGGAATGCCCTGGGGTCACACGAGGACTCTCTGCCTTCATCAGTGATTGTATCATAGGAGTGTTTATAACCAGTGATAGACCATGCTGCAGTCATGGTTCATAGGGTCGCAGGGTTCATATCTTCAGGCTGAAAGTATTTGACATCTCCTTTTAGCTTTTATGTTTAGTCTAGCAAGTGATTTCTCCAGATTCCAAACCTGTACTCATTTCATACATTTTTGAGCCTAAACTTTTACAACTGAACAGCTCCAGGAAAGGTGTCTTGTGTCTGGAGAAGTTGTTCTCATGATGAATCATGAGCCAAGTGTTTCATCTGCCAGTCCCAAGCAAAGGCCACCATCACTCTGGGTAATCCCACTGCTCTCAGCAGATCCTCCCCTGCTCATCATCCTTCTCTGCCTGGGTGGGTTTTATCCAGCTCTCATCACCTTTTGAAGCTAGAAGAACTGTTTTCCATTTCTTTCTACCCCCAAAAATGTGCCATACATGTTGTTTTCCTGGAATAGAATTAACACTTCATTATTTCAGGGCTGGGTATTTCCAAGCAAGTGATAATAACAGGAAAAACAAACATTAAATCTTTCAGAATTAGCTGAACCCAAAGTTTCCAGCAACATCAAAGTATGTTCTGTTAAAAAGAATAGTACATTTTAGTCAAAGAAGATGAGTGGTAATAGGAATTAAACAGAAAACTTTAGAGGCCAATAGTGAAATATTCCAGCATCATTTTTCCATTAGAGACAGCCAGTCACATCTTTAACCTGGCCAGAACCACGATTTGGTTTGAACTGCACTTTGATTGAAGATTTCTTTTGAAGATCCACTGCTTTATTTGAGAGTATCAGATAGAATAAATAAAAAGAGCATCAGTACAGACCAGGAACTGAAAGATAAATGTCATAGGATGTGTTCAGAGCATAGCATGAAATTCAGATGAGTGAAACTGATTTAAAATAGTAGTATAGACTGTAAGTATTTAGAGCTGAATGTGAAAATGGACTCTGTACATGGCAGAGGAGGGAAACCAGAATGAAAATGGTTTCGAAAAATTATTGCCTAGGTCCAGATAATTAATAGTTATTTAAGGTAAGAATAGATCTTTACAGTTACCCAGACTTAGCCTCTGAGAGAAAAAACAGCATCAGAATGTCATGTCACATTCCTGCATTGTGGTCAGAATTTCTGGTTAATCCATTTCCTACTTCTGTTTTCAGCTCTCTGTAAGGAAGTCATTAGCTCTTGATTTAGGGTTTGTTCATGGAAAATACTCTTCAACAGCCTTTGACAATGGTCAGTGGTTTTTGACCCTCTGTTCACTTACCTTCTCCTAGAGGTTAAGTAGTCCCTAGGCAGAAGTCTGGAGATGTATGTGTTAACCTTTTGGGGAAGGAGTTTCCCCAGCTTCTTCTTCATGCCCACGTGTCATCTGTTCTTCTGGACCTCTTCCGTGTGTTTGAACAAGCTTCTAAGGTCAGGATTTCAGTTTAAAATCACGGCCAGTGTTCATTAAACTCATAATCTGAAATAATTCCTGTGCTACGTGTGGGCTTTAGCTGGCTATCGTGTAACCTGTTGTCATCTGGAAGCTGATTTTAAAGCACAACCAAACCAAGAATTTTCAGAAATGTTACTCATGAATACTGATCTTGCAGCCACTGTTCAGCAATACTGATCAGATCTGTGACAATGGGCTGAATATTAAGAGCCAGGAATCACGGCAAGCCCGTGGCTTTGTCTTCTCCCAAAGAGTGAGGTGTGTGTGAGTCTGCTGATCAGCCCAATTCATTACCTCAGTCGTCGTTTCCTTCCACACCCCAGTGCTGGTGCTACTTGTCGAGGGAAGGGTTTAGTAGGGGGTGTGTTTACAGCAACATGGATGATTAATGTCATTGTCAGGACAGGTGGCACAGAGATGCTCTGTAATATTCTGCTGCAGGACCAGCAAACAGAGCACAAAATCGTGTACTTCTCTAACTTTGAAACATGAATTAACAGCAACATGTTTATAACCAGAAACCCCTTCCCAGTGAAGCCCTCCAGCCTGTGTTTTAAGGTTGTCCAGTGAGTGTGGAAAATGTCTGAGAGGTCCTAGCACCACAGATTGGTAGCAAAGCAGTTGTTTTGCCCCTTCTCCCTGCTGAGGGATGCCCATATTGATACAGTTGGCCCCTGGGGCTGGGAGCTCCTCACCTCACAGCCACTGGTACTATAACCATGTACAAAGTACCCTGAGAACCAGCTCTCTGATTGCTAGCCACCATTCCTCAAGAAAATATATAAATGCTCTATGTAAATAAACTGCTCAAGCACAGATCAGTTGAATTTGCTTGAGCCAGCAGGAAAACCTCCTGCTGTCTGACAGCCTGATAAGTAATTGTCATCTGTTGGGACTCAGTTAAAGCAGTGGCTCCTGTTACCATCGTATATGGTTACTTCTGGGAGAATTAAGTTGAACTGCAGATTTGTCACTATACTGAGCTACAACAAGACAGGACATAATGAATCATCTAATATCTTCTCAGATATCAAGAGTCTGACCTAAAAAGTTCAGAAATGTAACTCACAAATGTCCATTGACCTTCCCTAGTTTTCAAGAAATCGGGAGCTGGCAGAAAAGTAGAAACATACCCAAAACCAAAGGGAACATCCCTTAAACCATATTGTGTTTGTCTAGCTTGCCATATCCGTAGCTCCAGCTCCCACACCCTTCAGAGACCTATTTACAAAGGTTTAACTGACCCCTAGTGTATCAGTACCTGATAACAGTTGCTTTTTACAGAGTGGTTGCCTGCAGAATTGCAATATTTTGTGGAGCATTAGTTCAAGAGTGATCTCATGTTCTGAAGGGGAAAGTGGTTGGACCTTGGAGAAGTCGACTTGAGAAGAGTCTGGGAGGACCTTCACTGGAGCATGAATCTGAAATTAACTGCACAAGTTCCCCTAGAAAAGGGTACCCTCAAGACCAGAAAGACAGCCAGGTAGTTCCATTTTTATAGATCATTCTCCCCCCCATTAAAATAGGTTAAAAGGCCTAATTGGTTTCCCTTGAAGAGAAATGAGCTCTGGCTGGTTACTAAGCAACTGGCAACAATTTGCCTTTTCCCTTTTATCCAGGAGAACTCGATTCAAACTTTAGAAGAGCACTTTCAATTCATGTTTATATTCATCAGAAAAAAGCTCCCTGGTACTGTTTTGTTAGCCTTAGAGAGCAGAAACCCCCTGCTAAATTGTGCCTTAATAACCGTATATATTACAGACACTTCCCACAGTGTGGAGTGTGTGGAAAGAAGGGTGGGAAGGATATTTGTTACTCATCACATTTATACCAGCGGAGGAAATAACAGGTCTCCTGCTGGACAGAAATTGTAAATAAATCCAGTTTTGCTCGATCCTGGCTGAGGTTTTCAATTGCTCTGAGCAGATGAGCACTCAGGGATGGGCGTAGCAGGAGACGTTTCTGGATGCACAACAAGTTTTATCATCCTGTCTCTTGTATCTAAGTACCTTTCCTAGACGACATGGGAGCAGGGTGAGATTAAAGCAGCTGCTCCTCTGGGACATCTCTTTTGCCACCATTTTGATTGGTCTCCCAGGTGAAGGAGAAAAATTACTGAGCTGCATCAGCCAAGAGCGCTGGCTCCTGGATAACCTGGGAGCTCAGGAAGTGTCCCTGTGCCACTAGTCAGGGATTTCCAGCCCTGAGGAGATGGAGCTACAGGATTCACTGACTCATCAGGTTTCCTGGAATAACTAAATAGTGGGCATGGCCTGAGCATCCCAGTAGATCACAGCTCAGGTTTGTTTGGCAGGGTAGAAACTGCATTTAATTTTGCTAGAGAAATGAACTCAGAGGAGGAGGGTGCCAGATGTTAGCTGTTGGCAGGACATCTGTGCTGGTGCAAGCACTGAGTCCTGTCCTGCTCCTGCACTGTGTGGTGAATAAAGCTGTTTCCCTGCAGAGCTCACTTCCATACGTCACATCTATTACTATAAGTCCTGTTTGCAATTTGCCTGGTACCAGACATGGTTAGAATAGTGTTAGGTTGTGGTTGTCCTCTCCCTGGAAGTGTCCAAAGCCAGGTTGGATGGGGCTTGGAGCCACCTGGTCCAGTGAAAAGTGTCCCCATGGCAGGGGTTTGGAATGAAATGAGCTTTAAGGTTCCTTCCAACACAAACCAGTCTGGGATTCTATGTTCTTCAGCTGAAACAAACTAACAAATTAATTATCTTCATATCACATTTGTAACTCACCACTCCCACACTTGACACATCCTCACAGCACAATTATTTTTCATGGATTTTTGCAGGAGGAACATAAACTCCAGGCTACACAAGAGACATGGTGATGGTCAGAGTAGAGTGACTCCGTGCTGTGAGTCTTCCTTTTATTTAGAACGAGCAGTTGCACCAAACCAGGGTGAACGTGTGTTGCTTATCTTGACTGAGCTTGCAAATCATAAATAAAATAATTAAGAATTATCTCTTTATTATAGTGTAATAACTTGGAATGTGCTTTTCCTTTGACCATACTTTACCTGAACTTTATACTGAAGTATGTGGTTGGGTGCAGGTTTCTGGCTGTGCACACTCATATTTTTCTAAGAACATCTTGCACCTGGTGGTTGTACTGCTAGATACAGGATTTGCATAATAATGAATATATTCCTCAGGAGGGTGCCACAGATCAGAGCAGATGAATGCTAACGGGATCCAGAAATTCAGAAAGATGAACCTTCTCCATACACAGTCTCGTTTTAATCCTTAGGAATAAAAACTCAGTGCACAGCAGACTGACTTTGGTGCTGAAATACAAAATCAAAGGCTTTATTTAATAAAAGGGGAGAAATAATGCAGTGATGAGGGAGGAAAGCCACCACACTGCTTGTGTATCTCTGGTGGAAGAAGAAAGGCTCTCTCCTGGAGACATGTCTGTTGTACTGCAGGGTCAGCCCTCAGGAGTGTTTCCAGAGGCTGATGCCTCCTGCTGCAGAGCAACCACAGGTTCTCAGCAGGGTGAGCTCCACTTTTCAAGAGCTGGTCTTGCTATTTTTCAGCTGTTAACTCATTTTCTTATGAGCACTCATCCAGAAAAAAGTTCTAGTATCGATAGTCTTGCATTCACTTGGTGATTAGTTCATTTTTAAAATACCGAGTTAGGTGACTTCACATTGGTAAACTATGGCAACAGTTAAATGAAAGAAAGATAATCCTGAGGTCCCTGCACTATCTGCAGTGTCACTTCTTAGGCTGTGAAAGGCAGTTTCCCCTCCAACCAAATTTTGTCAATCTGGAAGAAATAAAGGTACCTCAAACAGAGTTTTGGCATAGGAAGAAGAATATGATTTGTGTGCGTATTTAGTTACAATCCTGACTGCAAAGACTGTGAAGCTCTAAAGCTTTAATGAGGTTCAAACAGGGCAGAAGGAGGAAAAAGGTCCTGATTTATCTGATGGGTGTTTTGGTAGCTGAAAAAGTCATTTGGCATCACAAGAAATGGATGAAACGTTACATGCCTCCAGTTCTGGAACAAAATGCTAATAAACTAATTTCTTTTTCCAGACCCTCCCTTCTTTTTTTCTTGTTACTTGATTACTTTGTTCTTACTCAGCCGTGGTTTTTCACATCTCATTCCCAGCTCTCTAAGTTTCCTTTTGATCTGGTGCTCCAGAAGCCTTCTATAGATGTCAGGTTCTTGAAAGAGAAAGAAATTTTGCTTTCTGAAAGACTTGCTCTGTTTGCGAAAGGCGCTGGAGCAGGGAGAAACTCGAGTAACTGCTTCATCTCTTGTAAGACTCTAAAGAGTCTATTTATCTACAGATGAAAAGAACTTCTAGGGCCATTCA
Source organism: Apus apus (assembly GCF_020740795.1). Classification (NCBI taxonomy): domain Eukaryota; kingdom Metazoa; phylum Chordata; class Aves; order Apodiformes; family Apodidae; genus Apus; species Apus apus. The sequence continues at coordinate 989,925 of NC_067285.1, forward strand.
CCCTCTTTGTTTTTGCACTTTTCCCCGCTCATTAAGCTGATCTTCTGTGGTATAGAAACTTCTGACTTGTATTGTAATCAGGAAGATATGATGCAATATATATTAGAATAATGATCAGGCTGGGAACCATCAGGTGAGCTCTGCCTTTGCACACCTCAAAATCCATCCACTGGTGTCTGGGAATTTTCCAACTTCTTGAACAGGCTTTGGATGAGGACACGGGGAACGGAGGGGACCATCTGCCAGGGTGAAGCTGGAGAGATTAAAGCATAGAGGGATAAAACAAAAACTGCAATATGGAATTTGTTGTTTGGAACAACAACAAAAATAGTTCTTATTCTTTCTTATTGCTAGGGAGACTGCACTCCTGTTAAAGGGCAGGCAGTGTCTGAAGAGGCAGATTGCCTCCACCATGAACCTTCCTTTTTGGCTGACACAACAACCAACATTTTCAGCAATTCTTTCTCAAACTTTGCTCTGCACTTTCAGTGCTTTTTTCACTCAAGACTCTTAAAAACACTTCAACCTGCTCCAAAAGGCAGGAAAAGCAGTGGGGCTCCCCCCGGAGCAGATGGGCTGTTCTTGGAAAGCTTGGCAGCAAAGGCAGAGCTGGAGGTTCCTCCTGGCCATCCACAGCCACCCGTGGCCACTGAGCAAAGCCACTGCCTGGTGTGGGGGGCTGAGACTTTACCTCTGAGGTCTGAGAGGCTGGGAAAAGGTCTGACAATTTCAAAAACTGAATGTAGGGATAAAACAATAAATATTTTTATCTCCCTATCAAGTCTCTTAATCTGTCCTTAGAATTGCTGACTGGCCCTTCTTTCTGGGCCCACCCTTGCAGAAAGAAAACAACTAATCTGACGCATGAGGAGATGCAAGCAAACAGGTACATCCTTTTTCCATACTGGCATTCCACATATTTTGTCCATGCATTGTGGAAAATGACAGGTCCAAGCATCACAGTTTGCTGTGAATCTTTTTGAATATCACTGATCTTTTTTTTCAAGAGTTACTTTTAAAACATTCTCTACTGTTTCCTAAAGCATTAAAGAAGTACTAAAACATTCCTGAAGTGCTAATTAGGTCCATCCCTTGAACTTCAATTAGTCATATCAAACATGACTTCATTTTATCATAGCTTGAATTTTCCTGTGACTTCTAGAAAAAGATGCCACCATTATTCTATTTCAGAGTTTCAGAACTAGGTTGAAGAGCTGAGGTATGAATGTGTACACAGTTACAGCTATTTTGGGCAGAGGGGAGCTGTAATGTCATCAGAACTGTCAAGAACGTGTTAGAGCTCTTTACCAGACATTTATTACTTTGTACAGGAACTTAGATCTTGCCTTCATATCACACTCTGTTGCCATTTTGTGCTGACGAAAAAAAATCTTGGGTTTATTGCTCCATCTCTATTGAGGCTGTGCTGAAGTTTCTTTATGAAGTTGTCTTATTCAAATTGTAACTGCAGGGCATTTCCAATCAAGAGTGTCTTAACTTGTGTGAGAATAAGCTTTAGATACCTCAATGTAAGTGGCTGATAAAATAATTTTTTGGAACAGCCACAAAATTGGCACATGAAATCCCCAACTGTCCTCATTATGGCTCAGATTTTTTTATTAGCCTAATTTTTGGACTTCTCTGTCTCATTTGTCTCAAGACTGTTTTAGATAATGTCTTTGTTAATCTCTTGCATTAAGAATTGGTCTTGAAAAACCCTTGCTGAAGTGTGATCTCCCTTTCCAGACAATGAGCCATGGCTTTATTTTAAATAAATCCACTAAATCTTATGTACCTACTAATAGGATAGGGGAATGTGATTTTTAGCCATCATGAAAAATATCAGCCATGGATTTCCATCCATGAGGCAGATGAGCTGTTTTTCTGCAAGCACACAGCAAAATATCACTGCAGGGAATCCAGCCAAAGCTGCACCCAGCAGAGCCCAGAAGAGTCAGGGGATGACCAGTTGTTCACGGGGAGAGTCTTTCTCATCCAAAATGTATGAGGTTATAATTGGCTGAAGCCTGAGCTTGAATACAGGATGTTTTGCAGATTCTCCCTGACCTCCAGAGAGTCCGGAATAACCATGTTATGGGCTGATCTGACACTGCACACCAGCCAAGGTGCCTCAGCTCTGAGGGCAGCTGAGGCTCAGGGTCGCACGGGCTCACGAGGAGCTCAGAGAGAGGTCAGGGCTGTCCTGGCGTGGTGCAAAAACCCCACCTCTGTCCTTGAAATACAAGTGTGCTGGAGTAGTAAAATCCCATGCTTTTAAATTGTATGGAAATAAAAAAATAACATTTTCAAAAGCACTGGAGGACTAAATCCTCAAAGACATCTGGACAGCACTTTTTCTGATGTGTTTTTTTTTTCTAAACCTCAGCTTTGGTGTCTCTACATTTTGGATTAAGTCACTGGTGATTTAGGATTGCACATCTCATTTTCAAAGATCATTTGGGAGACTTTGATTTATTTTGGGTTAATTTCCACCTACTAACTGCAGCAGCCAAGTTCCCTGTTTGAGTTTGGCATCTGCTGAGACAGTTTTCATTCTCAGACTCCTCCTCTTGCACATGAATATTCATGAGGCAGATGAGCACAGGGCTGTGCCAGCCGAGCTTCTTGGACATCCACATCACTCCCTCTCTGCTCCTACCTCAGGTATTTAATAGGGCTGTTCAGAAAGGTTTTGGTGCAAAATACGCTGTTTCTTGGGGGTTTTGTTTAGTCAGGAGTGTTATTTGCTGGGACTGAAGCTCCATCCCAGAAATGGGCTGAATTTTATGGAGATTCTCAAGGAGAAAGGAGGTTCCATGTGTGTCTGGAGGACTGGAGTGAGCTCACTGCAGGAGGATCACCTTAGGGCTTAGGTCTGTGCTAATTAGAGCATCTCCCACATTTCCAGGATGTCCCAGAGCCACCAGCCTCTCCAAAACAAGTTGTTGGGTTCAGTAGAATTATTTTCATAGTTGCCTTTAGGTGATTTGCTGGTCTGATGCTACATTTAACTCTCCAATTATTTTCCCTGCAGGTGACATGGTGCACAACAGTGACACGAGCCAGCAAGGGTGTGACACAGCTTCTTCAAGGCAGCAGACAACTGAAATCAGTGTTTTGGAGAGGGCAGATGGGAGCTGGTGAGCATGCAGGTAGGTGCAGGGTGCCCTGGCTGCAGCCTCACTAGCCAGGGCTGCCCCTGGGGCCATCAAGTCCTGCTTTGGTGACAGGTGGTACCTCAGAGGAGCTCAAGTCTCCAGCGATTTCGACTTGGAAAACTCAGGTGGGTTGTTTGAGCTGCTGAAACTTAGTGGGATTCAAAGGCGGTTTAGGATGAAATGCCATTCTTACAGGGTAAAATCTGGGGGACTTAGGTTAAAAATAGAACATTTGTCTTCAAAACACCAATGAGATTTTTCCCTAATGGAAATTGAGCTCATCCCCTTGTCTGACAACTTCAGTGCGATTACTCAGGCATTTCTGAGTTTGTTCTGTTTCAAAGCCTTTGTAGCACTGCTCACAGGTGTCAGCAGGTAGCTTGCCTGTGAGTTCCAGGCAGTGGATGTGGGGAGAAAATAGACTTGTTTCAGCCCAGTAAAATATTTATTGCTAACTCCTTTTTAAAAGATAAAATCTCCCTAACCAGCCATGCACATGTGATCCAGAGGCGGTGGAGCACAAGGGCTGTTGCTTCCAGACTCACACAGACCAAATCATATATCGTGTCTAAGAGGCAGAGGAAACAGCCTTGGACCTTTAAAACACTTGAATTTATTGACTGACGACCTCCTAAACAGCCCAAAGTTTAATTTGGAAGCTGTCAGGGAGTATGGCTCAATTCTTCAGCATTCATCCAACACACAAGCTGGCACTTGTCAGAAGTTACTGATTTCTGTTTAACTTAATGTTTTTGTGGTTGCAAAGTCGCAGACTCCACTGCATAAATACCACCCAAGTCCCGGGTCTGGACACAGATCTTTGTTTTGATTTGTGCACAGACATGACTCTCTTCTTGTTTGGGGTTTGAATTCAGGGAAAGGGTTTCATTGAACAGCAAATCCAAAGCCAGCACATCTGGAAGTCTGTCACAGGGTGACAGTGGGGACAAAGGTGGCCCTGCTGCCCCTTGCCCTGGGCTGTCTGGTGACACATCAGGGGCACTGGCCAAAACCCAGCAGAGTGTCTTTGAAGGACTCTCTTCACATTTTGGCTTTTTCTTCTTCCAATACCTTCTGCTAATCTTCTGAACCCACCCAGCAGGGCTCAGAGGGTATTTTGACTTTGTGTGGGGAAGGTTTGACAGGCACCGAAACACTTCAGTGAAACAGCAGAAGTGTGAATGGGGCAACTGTTGTGGCAGGCCACTTTCAGTCAAAGCCTGGGGGCTAATAAATATTCTGTCAGTGCTATTTTTGAACCACACTCAGCAGCCGTGGCCCTTGGGGAGCCTGTGTTGACTTCCCTTGACCCACAGCCTGCAGAAGAGGACAGGGTGGGCACAGTCTCCTTGCAGTCCTTGTCTGGGGTGCCAAAACTGCATGTATTAGTTGTTGTCAGCCAAGTAAGGGCATTTCGGGGACTTGATACACCCTAGCACCTTCAGAGCAGTGACACTAAACATTTACTACAGCAGTGGGATCTCTGAACCTTGGCTGTGATCGGTGTTGGCTGATACCTTGGGAGTGATGTCTGTGAAGAGCTGAGGTGATTCTGCTGCTGTGAGATGAATTCTACAGCTTAGGGAGAGCAGCAGCCTGTGGGCTGGCAAGAAGGTCAGCCCAGAGAGGAGCAGGAGTCTCCTAAAGCAGGATGCCTTGTCAAAATGAGCCCTCCAGGAGCTGAAGTGGGTTTGGGATGGGAGGAGGTGTCTGTCACTGGCTCTGCTGCTGGTCGGCTACTCTTCACTAAGCTTCAAACTTTTAATCAGTTAACCTGAGGAGCAAGGACATGTGGCCTCTAACCAGAAAGCTGCCTGCAATACAGAAAATACTTGCACATAGTAGCTTTCATTGGCTCCGACCAGTCCCATAAATCCTACCCTGAAAACAATCTGACCCAGTAGAATACCAGAGCAGTGCTTACAATTTCTGCCCAAGAGCTGTTTTCCAAGTGAAAATTCACAGAGCACATAACACGCTGAGTGCCAGGTTTTAGCAGAGGGTTCAGTGTCATTTCACAGAGATAAGAACAGCAAATCCAGAAGGGGGGGAGTTTAGGAAGTTTGCTGTGTAATCTAAATTACCTCGTTGTTTAGGCAATTACCTAAATTACCTGTGCAATATCAGTTACATGGCATGAACGATGCCTTTCAGCCTAATGAGTCCCATTTATTTCCAATAAAGGTGGTATCTTTATTGCTCCATCTCCCATCAGTCACTGTCAGTCTGGGCCAGGGGAGCCGGTGGCTCCGAGGGGCTGCAGGGGGGGCTTGGAACCCCTCTCCAGGTGAGCCCATCTCACTTTGGGGCTGTCATGCCATGGAGCTCTGTGCCCTGCTGCTCAAGGGTTGTTTTCTTTGTGCTGTGGGGTGGGTGTGTTGGGTGCAGGTGTTTTGCATCCTCCTCCCCACCCTTTCATCATCCAATTAGCCCCATTAGCTTTTTGCCATCAGCCAAACCTTTTCTCTGAGCTAAATACCCCTGTGTGCTGCTGGGGCTGGCCCTGAAGGTAGGGGTGGAGCTTCTTAACTAGAGATGGGTTTTAATTAGTTGATATAAAAACAGTAGGAAAAGGTGATGAGAGGTTCATGTGGGACTATGTGTGGTTGCTGCTTGTTCCAGCAGTTGTTTTGTTTGACATTAGAGGGTGAGTTTGTACCCAAGGAGTGTTACAGGTAGGTTCCTGTGATGTCTGATGTGGAAGTGTGCTTGGTGGGGCCAAGAGGAGAAACCTCTGCTTAGGAAAAAGGCAAAAATCAGTTATTTGCTTCTGCTTCAGTTTGTTGACTGTGCTCGGTGTTTAGCAAACAGATTGAAAACTTGTTTATCTTTAGAGGGGCTATAAAAATATGTTTGCTTTGAAGGCAGAGCAGGGTAGCTAGGGAAAAAATCATGCTCCTAAAGTGGCTTCATTGTTATTGTCTTTTTTTATTTTAAAGTAACCTGACAGTGCAGAGAGGGGAGTGTGGCATCACAGCAATGAGTGGTGATCCTGTTGAGTCCACCACTGACAGAAAACATGGTTGGCCCTTCTTGGAACCATAGCATGCCAGGTTGGAAGGAACCTCAGGGATCATCTGGTCCAACTTCTCTAGGAACTGCTATAGTTGATAGGAGGTGGCTCAGCACCTTGTCAGGCTGAGACTTAAAACTGTCCTGTGTGGGGGAATCCACCTTGGGAGCCCTTGTAGGGACTCAGTGGGTGTGCAGAAAGGGAAGGGGATCTGTGGGTCCTGGGGTTCCTGGAGGAGCCTGAGCATCTCTCCAGGAAAGTGAAGGCACTTGAGAGGTGTGAGAGGGCCAGTGAAATCTTATTTCAGGTCTGCACATAATTGGCTTGACTCAGTGTATAAAGATGAAATTCTGAACTGGTTGGATGAGGATTTTCTTGAGTCTTCCACAGCAGAGTAGCCAAAACCTGAAGCAGGTAGTTCATTGCAGATGATGCAGAAGCTGCACTAGAATTTAAATTCCCCTACCAATACATGGCATTCCCTGCCTGACTGTTGCCTGCTTCTGTGCTTCATTTCCCAACACCTGCTTTTAAGGCAAAAGTAGCAAATTTTAAAATGAAACAGTGGGAAAAAAAACCCCAGAACATACTCATGCCATTTTGATACTTACAGCTACTGTACAGTAATAAACTAGGAAAACACTGAGTTTGTCTCAGGTGTGCACTGCTGTCCCTGGCTGTACTGGGATCATGGGATTTCTCAGGACTGGAATTGCTCTGGCTAGGGCAGATGGCTCATGGCTGGTGGCATAGACCTGTGAAAAAGTCTGCTCCCTGCTTAGTTACCCCCAATAAACTCAACATTTATTAGGCACAGTCCTCTACCTGCCTGTCATATCTTCTAGTAACTGAATAGCATCCAACTGAGTTTAATATTCAAGGACACTATAAAATGCCATGAAATCTGCCACCTCCTCGACCTCAGAATATCTATTTTTATTACCACCCAAAACACATAATTCCTTTCTCTTGGACAGTATTTGTTGGAATGTATAACAAGTCTTCACAGTTTTCCTGTTGTCACTGCCTTTATCTTTGAGTTTGAGCTGTCAGGTGACACTGTGGGGTCTGTAAATGAGCCTCACTGAAGAGACTCCAGTGTGACCTGGGAGCAAGGGCTGGGCAGACTGGAGCCCCTGCTCTAACTTGGGCACCTTCTGCTCCTGCTTGTCTGAACTTGCTTCTCCAGCAGCTGCATTTGGGGTGACACAGAATGGGCTTATAAATCAGATTGTGGCCTGGGTTATCTGGGCCCAGGAACTGCAGATGGGTACCTCTCTTGGAGGCAAGCTTGTTTAGGTAAAAATAAAAAAATCCATTTTAACCATCTTGCTCCTAGTTCAGTTCTTACCACTGGATGAATCCACAGGGGGTGAACTGATCAGCCACTTAGTTGCAGGTGTGTGTCCTGGTCCTCGGGGCCAGATCCAGAAGATTAGGGCTGCATCCAGCCTGTGCTCAGGCACTAGTTTCTCCCCAAGAACTCTGCAAATACAGGCTCCTGGAGAACATCAGGAAGGCATGGGATGTCAAGCATAAGCTGAGCACCTGGTCTGTCTGCCTGTGCAAAGGGAGTTGTTGCTGCCTGGTTGACTCATGGTGATCCTACAGACTCCCCAGGGAATGCATCTGGGCTTCTAGTACCAACCCCTGTATTTCCTGCTGTGGTTTCAGGATGTTATTTCTGGTGAGAGCCCCAGGGATGTGGAGAGTGGGATATGGAGACCACCACCTGCTCCGTGGTGGTCTCTGAGTTATCCATAATCTCTGCCTGTTAATCATCAGCCTAATTACCACCACTATGAGAGAGCATTTCAGTTGTTTCTCTGGAGGTATCTTGCCTGCTTCTCTCCCCCTGGCTTGCCATGCCTGGGGTGGGCAGGTATTCTTCACAACCTGCAACTACCTGTGCTTTGAAGAGCTGGATAAGTGAACTTTTTTCTTCAGAACTGATATAATTCAGCATTTTTAGCAGTGATGTTTAGAGCTGCAATGGTCTAAGGACATAAAGACACGCTGGAGGTATGTCTGTTGTTAGAATAAGTGACATTGCTGGGGACAAAGCAGGTGAGCTGGCAGGTACATCAATGTCTGGTATTTGCTCTGCTCAGTTTTCTGAAGGTGTCTATAATGTCGTTTGTTTTGGCATAAAGAGTGTGTGGGAAATTAGGTTTTGGAAGGTGTAACTGATACGCCTGCAGACAGGACGTCAAAGACTGCAGTGCTGAACATTGTCCATTTGATTCCCCCCTCAGTAAATGACATTCTTTTCATTTCCATTTATTTTAAGTGTGACTGCAGCCTGGCTCCTGCTTTCACCTGTCAGCCTGTGTCTCTGATGGCCAGAGATAATTCATTGTAACTGCAGCTACTCCTTCCTCTCTGGGGGATGTCTTGCTGCTGGGTGTTGTAATTCCAAACACATCCCACCCAAGTGCTGGTGTGTTTGTTGCTCTGCCAGCCCCCTGTAATGGGAAGTTTAGAGCCACTCTTTTCCTCCATAACAAATTCATCCTTGGGCAGAGAAGATCAAGCTGGAATATAAACCCTGCAATTATGGATAATGCGGTTTGAAATAAACCAAAATCCACTTGGTATTAATGTCATATGTTTAAAGCTTTTTTTTTTTATTATTTTGCACAGATAAAGCAATGCATAAAGGAAAGTAATATCACAGATGGGATAAGTACAACCATTTTTTTGGGGCCTGGCATTTTTACATTATGTGTGCACATGAGTAGCTCCTTGGTTGATTGCTTGACACATTAAAGGGAATAAAAACCTGGCATCAGTCATCAGAGCAAATGTGAAGTGGGGCAAGATTTCTTCTATATACCTACATCTGTACATATAGAGATATATCATAGAATCTCAGACTGGGTTGCATTGGGAGGGACCTCAAAGATCACCCAGTCCCACCCCCTGCATGGCCAGGGACACCTCCCACCAGCCCAGGCTGCTCCAAGCCCCATCCAACCTGCCCTTCAACACTGCCAGGGATGGGGCAGCCACAGCTTCCCTGGGCAACCTGGGCCAGGCTCTCACCACCCTCACAGGGAAGAATTTCTTCCTAATACCTCACCAAAATCCCTCCTCTTTCAGACTGAAATAGTTCTCCTTCACCCCTTCATGCCCTTGTTAAAAGTCCCTCCCCAGCTTTCTTGTAGCCCCTCCTTAGAGCTCTGGAAGGTGCTCTAAGGTCTCCCTGGAGCCTTTTCTTCTCCAGCCTGAACACCCCCAACTCTCTCAGCCTGTGAAGAGATGTTACTGTATGTTAAGAGAGTATCACAGTGAAAAATGTATGTTGAGAAGAAGAACCAGGAGCTTCTATAACCTCAGTTTATTACCAGGGCAGGACAATGGAGTTTGCAGGTAAACATTAATTATTCACATACCTCAAGATTTTCCTCTCAATCTGTCCAGCACTGTGACACAAGCAAGGACACAAAAGGGGAGCAGTTGTTTTTTTCCTTTTTCCTCCAGCAGTGTCTCTGCTGAGCCCTGGCACTCAGCAGCCACCACGGGGCTGCTGGAAGGCTGTGGGTCCCTGGGGACATGGTGGCCCAGCATCCTGAGCCCTTCCCCCTTTAGCCTCCTGCTATGTCCTTCCCCGCTGCCAGGGCAGGTAGTTGGGATGCTGGGGAAGTCAAGGGCAGGATTAGTGCTTTATGGGCAGGGAGGAGATCCCAGAGCCCCCCAGCCCGTTCCCAGTACCACCACAGCTATTGCTCCTGAGGTTACTTCTGGTGGTTTGTATTCCATCCACTTGAAAGCCCAGATTTCAGGTGTATCCAGGCTACTAACAAGCACTTCAGGTGTGCTGGCTGTGCAGAATCCTGCCATCCCCCTCCCCTCCCAGCATGGTGATGCTAGACCCTAACACAGAGCTGGAGCTGGTTTCTCTCACTCTCCCTTTTAAAAAGCAGCTGATGTTTAACCTGGGAGAAGTAAAATCCTGACATCCAATTGTGTTCATTGATCATGTCCCTCATTTCATTAGGTGTTTGTGGCCTTGTGTTCCACAGTTCCTGTTACTTCTGCACTGCAGAAATCCTTCCGAAAGGAGCAAAGGAATGCTCTGTGTCCTGGTGCTGAGCAAGGCTGAATTCCAGCCCTGTGTCACTTGGGGGCTGCTGGTTTCTGTCCCATCTCACTGCACACCCCTCCCAGCTTGCAGCATTGGATTCATGGCACCTACAGCTGGTTTCTAGGGCACGGAAATGGTCTCTGATCTGGCTAAAAAATATTTGTTTTGCTGTTCAAGAGAAACACAGAATGTGGAGAGATTGTATCTGTATGGTGTCTATATATAATTAACCCTTTCTGCACATCACCTTATAAACAATCTAAATTTGACTTTGTTTCCAGTTTCCATCCTCTAAATCTTTATCTTCTAACACAGATCATGCCAACAGGCCATCAGGCAGGCAATTACCTCCTACCCATGTGCTCCTTCTTGTCAGATGAAGATGAGAGAGGTTTTCTGGGTTGGGCACTGGGAATATCTTATAGGACAGCCAAGCCATGATTTGGGGACTTTCTTTTTTAACGTTTCCCCCCCCAGTGAATTTGCTCCTCTCCACCTAACTGATTCATCCAGTAGGTGCAATTTCTTACACTGGGCTCAAAGTAGTAATTCTTATTGACTTCACCTCCCTACAGACACCATCTGGAAGATGCTGTATTCATCTCCCAGGCTTACATACAGTTGTGTCTGGGTTATTCTGACACCCATGATTGCTGGGCAGGGGATGGACAGGTCTGTCTGGTGCTGCCAGGCTGCAGGGAGCACCAGGCACATGGCAGCTGGTGGCCTGTCCTCCCCAAAGCTGCCTGTAGCTCTGGTGTGAGGCTGCTGGAGGACCCCCAGGATAGTCTTCCCAGAGATGTTGAGCTCTGCAGACAGGGCACAGAGGTACTGCAAGGGGGTCCTGATGTTGAAGGGCTTTCCTAAGTTATCTATAGTCTCCTCTGTCAAAAACCACCCCTTCTGAAGGTGGTGTTGCAATCAGAAAGTGTATGATATGCCTACAGGTGCCAAGCTGCCCGAATGAGGGCTGCTCTCCCTTGAGAGCCTGGATGGTGTACCAAAAAGCATGTTCTCCTTCCTGCAGGATGTCCTCTGACACAGCAAGTATCTGCTTTCTTGTGGCTTTTTTCTCGGGAGGAACACAATAACATCAGAGAATTCCAGCTATGAAATGCCTAGCAGAAACCTGAAGGTTGCTCTGTGAGTTGTGGCTAAAGGTGAGTTCAAAAGAGAATTTTATTTATTTATTTATTTATTTGAGGGTGCTGGTTTGGACTGTGGGTAGGTGGGTGGGTGCCTTGCTTGGCTCAAGTCTCTTTTGGAGTTGCCTTAAACAACAGCAATTTAGTGCATAATGTGTATCATGGCATATCTCTGTGGTTAGAAAAGGATTAGAAACCAGACTGCAAAATACAAAAGAAAAAAATTATGAAAGGAAAGAATTGATAACTTATCTGGACCAATTGTTATTTTTTTTAATTTGAAAGCTCCATTATGTTGACTTTATTGAAGGACAATGACAAGGTAACATTTCATATTACACTGTCTCAGCACAAAATCAATCTCTAGAAAGAGTCAGGAAGAAAAAAACTTCTTGGAGGAGCAAAAGTAAGTGACAGAGCAAATAATCCTGTGCAGAAACTTTTTACTGGGGATAAACAATTATATTAAAAGTCCAAGAAGCTAAAGAACCACAAGTGTAAAATGGTATCTGATATCCCCAATGCACTGATAAGTGCTGTGCTATGTGGAGATAGAACAAGGTGAACAACAAAAATAAATCTAAATAAATCATTGTTTAGTATCAGTTTTGCTGTTTTAAAAATTCAGACTACTCGTGAGAGGAGTGTGCTGGGCAAGCCACACTTCCAAAGCAACAGAAATGCTTGGGGATTTGGGGCTCCAGTAGCTGCAAATTCTCTCTCCGTGGGGCTTCCTGGCAGCACAGCAATATATCACCTCTTCCTCTAGGTCTGCCTTGTGCAATCTCTAAACAAGTAAAATAATTTTTTACTCCCATATCCAAGTCCCTAAATAACCTGGAAACTCATCTAACCACCATGCTAACAAAACAGAGTTGTAACTGCAGAGCAGAAAAAGAGCAAGTGTTCTGGAGCAGTGTTTTGTCAAATCCTGACAGACCCAAAGTGCTTTGGGGACACTCTTCCATTTTGGCCAAGTTTCCCCTAAAATAAATCAGGGCTCTGCAGGCAGAGATCATTCCCCCATTCCCTTTTTTTTTTTTGGGAAGGACTGTGAAATTTTTTAAAACATAAAGTTTTGAAGGAATCTGCTAAAAAATCTACCATCATCCTCTGCTGATCAGAGAGCAAACTTCAAGGCTAGATGAGGTCTTTCAGGACCCTGTACAACTGCCCTCTGAAAATCTCAAAAAATGCTGAGTTTGCCCAACCTTTCTGGGTAACCTTTTGCAGTATTTAATTGCTGGAATTGTCAAGTGTTTTTTCCTTACACCCATTTGGAACTTACACGGCTGCTACTTTTGGCTGGTGCCTTATGTCCTTCTTTTAAGTTTCCCCTCATTTTTATTTTATGGCATTTACATTAATTCAAAATTCAGAATAAAACCGTGTACAAAAACCAGAAGAATAAGAAGTGCAAAGCTCCTCCAGAAAATGGAAATTCTGATTTGAAGCTGTGCTCAAAAGCAAGAGCTGGGGCTGACTGTGCTCACGTAGATCCAGCTGGCCTTTGGGGATCCTGGTGGATTTCTGCACCAGCAACAGGGTGAATGTGACTGTAGCAATAGTTCAGGGATCATAAAATGCTGCAAGAACATGCATATAAAATACCAATTCATAATACACTCGTTAAGATGCCTTTAGATAAAATCCCCTTTACATCCACTTCTTTCTGTTGGGAAATTAAGGATTTCTAGTAGTAACAGTTTTTATTCTTGGGAGACTCAGCATTTGCAGCTCTGTGATCTCAGAGCCTGAGCAGCAGAGCAGGGAACAGAGCAAAACAAGAGCTGGCCATGTTCTCAGGGGTTAAAGATCCTCATCAGCTGAAACTCTTGCAAAGGAGTGCTGTTCCTCCAGACCAGGAATGCTGGCAGGGGGCAAATGGGAATGGGGAATCCTGGCTGGGAACAGCTTACAGAGGGGCATTGCAAGGGCTTGGAGCACCAGCCAGATTTCTTTTGCAAGGAAGCAGAAAAGCTTTGGTGTGGAGAGCTCCAGCAGTGAGTAATGACCAGAACACAGGCACCGTCTGGAGCCAGGGGGTGGTAAATAAGGAGGAATTTTTGTATACATTAGGATTTCTGGAAAAAATCCAAAGCCTATTATCCTGTGCTGTCAAGAGCCATCAGCAGATGCCAAGATGCAGCACCAGAAGTACTGCCAGCTCCAGGGCCATCAGAGAGAGGCGGTTTTTTTTGTATCCTAGGTGACAAGGATGATTTTCTTAAGCTGCTTCTTTAAGTACTTGAAAAGCAATTCTTCTTTACCCCTGCATCACCAGCTGTGCAGACAGAAGTGTTTAGTGTCGGTGCTAGATAGATGCTGAGTGGAAGGCATCTCTGAGAGCATTTTCCTTGGTAAGGTGATGCTCCTGCATGTCACCAAAGCCAAGGTGTCCCCCTACTCTACCTTGCTCCTGTACCTGTAGATAAACGTGCTGCTGATTTGGGGGTTTTGTGGAAATGTTTAGCACTGGCAAATGGTTGTAAATAGACTCTAGCAATTTGAAGATGTCTTTTCCAGGTGGCATCAGGGGCCTGGTGTTTTGGTTTTGGTGAGAGGATCCCTGAGGATCTCAGCTAGGCACTCATTTAGGATAGGCTTTAAGCTGGAGTTCCTCTCCTGAGCAAGCTGTCACAGCTCTGCCTTTCTCAAGGGAACCCCCAGGATGGTGAAATGACTTGAGGAAATGCAATCTGAGAATCTTTAAAGATGAAACATGTTCCCGGTTGACTTTTCAACCACTGACTGTTATAAGATTTTAAGGTTGGGTTTTTTTTAATCAGAATATTTCAGTGGTGCAATTTTAAGTTACCATAAGTTAGACCCTAGATGCAGGTTCATAAACCTGTTCGTTTCAGCCCAGCTGAGGTCTCCTTGTGTTTTGCAAGCTATTAGGGGTAACAAACAATATTGCAATCAGTGCTGAAGCTACAGTAGCTATTTTGCCTCCTCTCTCTCCTGAGTGACAGAGAACACATTTCTTGTTTTCCTCCCTTACAAAAAGTTGAAATGAAGACACTGTTAGTCCGTGTGATGGATGTGTTGCATCTCTCAGCTGTGTGATCTTCTGTCTTGTCACCATTTGCACAAAGATTTCTTTGCACTCGTGTGGTTTATTCCTTCCAGGGTCCAGGTGACTCCGGTCCCCTGCTCGAAGGGGAGCTTTGGGATCCCCAGCCCACCTCATCCCATGAAATGCTCAGCCTGGCCCTCTGACTGCAGGCAGGTTAGCATCCTGGCAGGCAGTGCCCTCCTGGGCTTCTAGCCAGAAGTTCTGCTGCACAGGAAGAGGAAAATTCTGTCCTAGAAAAGCAGAGCAGCCCTTTCAAAGTGATGGGGGAGAATAGATTGAGGTCTAAGGGGGCCAGAAAAGAGCCATTGTCCAGGTGAGACCCTTCCTCAGTTCAGTTTTCTTTGGGTATCTATTGCAATGTACCTCTAGGTTTAATTGTTGACAGTAACTAACTACATAGGCGGCTGTCTCTAATTATCTCTTTTAATGAGTCAGCCTGTACTGCAAATGGCTGCCAGACTCAGCTGAGTGCATCTGTGTGTTCTCTGCTTATCTTCTACCCTAAGGTCCTGCAGCAGCAGGTTGGTGCAACCCTCCCTCCTCGTGCTCTCTGCCTGGGTGCAGCCACCCCGTCCCACCTCCCAGAAATCTTCCTGAAGGCCTGATAAATTCTCCCAGAACTGCCTGGGAAGGCAAAAATGCTGCAGGGCATGTCTCTGGTTTCATACAGGCAAGTTGAGCAGAGAGGGAAATGATAATCTGAGTAGAGTTTTGCTGTGGGAAGGTTCAGACCTGACAGCTGGTGACATGAATCCCTAACTCCTCGCTGCTCAGCCTTTCTGATGCTTTTCCTAAAAAGTGTTGTCACGTTTTTTTTTTACACTTTCATGTTTACCTTCTTTGAAACTTATCTAACAATGCAATAATTCTTCAAGGACAACTGATCTGTCCCTTCTGCAAAAATTTGCAGTTGTGTTCTGTGGGGTTTTAGTTAGTTTTTGTTGTAAAGCACTGAACAAAACCCCCCATTTTTTTCTTCGAATTTATTGCAGCCACATGTGTGGCTGTGTATTCACGTGTACCCTCTCTTAGGTAAATCTTTCAAAGAAGTGGTTATGCAGGGGAATAGGTTCTCAAACCTTTGCAGACTGTTGTGAGAAGAAATTGGCTGGTGTATTTTGATATGGTTTGCCACTGTCCTCAGTACAGTGGTGGTCTGAAAAATTATATAGGTGTACATTCAATAAGTAAACCTAAGCATGGGGGAAAATAAACAAGCACAGAGTAAAACACATCAACTCTTCTGCTTTGTGAAATCACTTTATCAAATTAGGAGAACTGGTATTTTCATAAAAGTAGCAGGAAAATATATTTACTATGACAAATGGTTGTCCATCTCCTCCAGGGTGATGGGAAGTAATATCATGTTGTAGAGCACAAAAACCTACAAAAATACAATCAAATTCTTGGGGCTTGGCATAACATTTGTTCAAATGAAGCAGGTAGGGGTACAATCTATCATACAGCTCACAGCACATTGACATGTCCTGCTTTTCCATCACCTTTAGGCAGACCAAATAGTCTTCTTTTAAGCAACTGGTATCCATTCAAGTAACTAGTAGTTGGTCTCCATTAGATCTGAATTTGAGCAGAAGTCACACTTCTGGTGGCTGCATTTTGTATTGGAGTCTGAAGTCAATTCATCAAGCAAATTCCAAGTCTTGGGAAGAGGTTTGAGACAGGGAGAGAACTCTGAATTAATCAGAGCTGCTGCCGCCTTCCTGGGCTTATGGTCTTGACAGCCAGGCTCTGCCATTTGTTCCATCATTACTGGCTTAACATTGATGCTCCAGCAGTTTGACAAGAGGGAAGTTCATCAGACTTCAGATCTGTTAATGGGGAAGCCAGGTTTGCTGCCCGTGTTGGTGGCACCGGCTGGTGGGAACGAGCTGCTCCTGCCCAGCCCTGCCATGTGGGGCTGGGGGTGTAGGTGTTTCCCTGGTCCTGCCTCCAGCCATCCATCACAGGCTGTCACATCTCATCTCAAGACACTCACACCAGTATCCTCTGACAGTGCTGCTGCTCACGAGAAAAGGTGCTCTGAGCCTCACACCTGCCATGAGGTGACATCCTTCTGCCAGGAGCTTGCTGTGGGTGCTGCAGGCTTGGGTGTTTCTCCTTGCCAGAAAGAATGGCTGGGGAAGTTGTTCAGGAATGAGAGCTGAGATGTAACTTAAAATGCTGGGAGTCACCTTCCTCAGTCAGTTCAGGGAAATAGTGCTTGTGTTTTTCCTGGTTTTCCCTGGATCCCCATTCCAGTAGAGGGCTGTCCCTTCTGCCCCATCTCAAGGGCAAAGAATTCCTTATGGAAGTGAGCTCATCCCGCACATCCTTGTCACTTCCCCGTGCTCCTTTCTGCCCCAAATGTCCACCTGCTTAATCCTGCTTTGGGGAAGCACAGAGCTTTGTGGTGCTGGGGGAAAGGGAGAATCCTTGGAAGATTCTAGGATGTCTAGGAAGGGCCAGCCCATCCTGTCTGAGAGAACTGTGGGAAGCTGGCAGTGCTCCCTTATCCCACGGACGAGCCTGCCCATCCTGAGCATGTCTTGGTTTGAGAAAAGCCTTCCTGGAGACAGAGCCTGGGATCTCATACACCACTTGTTGTTTAGTCTAATAGAAGAGACTCAGCAAAGGAGTCCCTGAGCATTGTCACAGGGATATTTTTGCTTGCATGTTCACAATTTTCAGTTCAGGCATTGACAACCCCAGGCCTGATAATGATACTGACATTTAAGATCTGCACTCTGTTCAATTTTTAATTGTGCCTTATAGATAAAAGAAATATCTACATCAATGTAGTCTAATAGTGTTGATTTCATCATGGAGTTATCAATTATTATTCAGCATTCTCTGTTATCTTGCAGCAGTCACACAGCCTTAGCAGATAATTCAGTGTTTCATGTGATAACCTTTAAGTAACATCAATGTAGTAAGTGAATTCCTGTGTGAAATACTTGGTCTTTCCTAGCCCCTTCCTAGGTAACTATGAGGCACTTGTTGCTCTGACAAGGACTGTGATACATTGAGGACACTTTCGCCTATAATACTGTTTGTGGATGAAGCAGAGACAGAAATAAGTCAACACCTCAGGTGGGCAGAGCCCTGCTTCCTGGGGCTGGGGTTGTCCTATTGCAAAGCAAGTAAACTAGAGCCTTGCATGTGGTTATGACTGAGGGGATAGTGAAGTGCAGAACACACAGATATAGTCTCTGTGACCATAGCTGTGCTGGCATCCTGCTCTGCTCAGGAGCAAGGAGATGCTTTGTTAGGAGCCAGAAGTTAATGACCGGGTGCTGCTGCCAGCAGCCCCATGGTGGTTGGCAGGGAAGGATTTCCTTGGTACCATTTTTTTCCCATCACTTATTTCTCTCAGACCCTTTTGCAGGCCTCACATCCATCACCTTTCCCCATCCTCCCTCCCTTTGCAGTGCTGGAGATGATGTCTCAGTCTTTAGAGGTGGTCTGGAGTCTTTCTTCTTCTGGCATTACAAGTCATCTTAAATCCCCACCTCTATTCCTAAATGTCTGTCTTTGGAATTAATTGCTGTGTGTCAAGAAGGTGGAAAGGCAGCCTGGATCCTCGAGTCCGTGTTGAAAGTGGGATTACTGCCCACTGACCTTGCAAATCCCTTCTGTCATAGGAGGAATCGATAGCAAGTGATATCAAATAATAACATGATCCCATTTAGTCTTAGCAAATAGTGTGGCTTCCTCCAGCAGGCACAGTCCATCTGTTTCTGACAGCCTCTGCACACCTTTCTGAGCAAGCAACGCCAAAAGGCATTTATTGCTTCCAGGTGGGCCCATATGACTCTGGCTGTCAGTGCAGTTCAGAGCAGGTATTCTCTGCTCTCCCAAAAGAAAACCTCCCAGCACATTAATTGTCATGGGATGGGCTCAAACAGAACCTTCATGGAAGTGTTGGTGCAAAAGTGCTGAATGGCAGGCACAGCACCCTGCCAACGTTCCCAGCCCGGTGTTCCCCATGGGACATCAGACTCTGATATTCTGCCAGCAGGGCTGTGTTGTGCCTCTGAGAGCAGTGAGGTCTTTAATGGATGTGACTTGGGAACGTACCCTCAGGAATGTCATACCTCCCTCCCTCTGCCTCCCTCAGTTGTTTCCTTGTTTTTTAATTTAATTTTTATAATTTCAGCAATATTGGGCTGTTTGGAAAATCCTGCCCTCAGTGAGCAGCTTTGGTACTTTCAGCTGACCTCAGAAAGGAATGCTGTAATTACCCACACGCTTATGCCCAAATCAATAGTGAATTACAGCTCTGCAGGGCAGTCTGGTGGGACTGCTCACCTACAGAACGCTGCCAACACTTCCCTGCTAGCTGGG